>NC_046221.1:156962751-157266501 GCF_009819885.2 Catharus ustulatus | reverse complement strand
GCTGGGCTGTCACTACCTCCTCTCTGTTAAGGTCTCTTAACCACTTTTTTCATCCTTCCAGCTCATCTGAGAAAAGAGCAGGACAAAACATTCTTAGAGTTGCCTGTGAACTCCTACACTGAGAGTGGCCTGTGGGAAATCTGCTGCTCTGCTGTGGGTTTCTGGTCTCTGGGACATGTGGTCTGTGAGGCTGACTGCATCCAGGATACAACACCTTGTAGAGGAAGTGCTGTGATTTGTTGGAAAAAATCCTTCGGGCATCAGAGCAGAGAAAGAAATTGTGTAAGTTAGAGAAAGATCCTCAAGGGACACCAGCACTTCCAGTATCGACAAGTTCAGTGTGTAGCCTCTTTCCTCAGCATATTTGCTTTGGGCAAAACCACAATAATAACTCATCAGTTGAGGTAGGTAAGTGTGCCTGTTAGGATATCTATCCTAAAATACTTGTGTTATTAATAAACCATCAAGTAAAAGCTGCAGGTCACCATAACTTTATCAGACTTCTCACTCTAACAATCTTTTTCCATCCTGAATGACACTGTGTAATTGACTGTAGTAAAATTTGCTTTCTTGCTTTTCAAAAAACCAATTGCTTCATTTGAATTTTGCAGATTTTTGATAACTAAATTGGCTTTTTAACTGTAATTATTTCCCTTTCTATTTCTCCATCCTTCCCTTTACAGGGACTGTAGTTTGGTTTTGATTCCTGCTCTCCTGTAACAACAGCATTTTCACATGGGCTGAAGCTCTGCTTTACTGCTGTTTCCATCCAGGTTGGTTGAGCAGGTTAAAAGGAAAAGAAATGCAGATAAATTCTGAGGGATCAGGTTCTACCCACCTCCAGCATATTATGTAACTTTTCATCCTTTGAGTAGTCTTATTGATTTCAGTGGAAGAAGTTGCTATTGAAGAATGTGAATAAGATGTCAGAATTTCACCCTAAATATTTTGCTTTACAAAGGAATCCATGATGCAAAAGAAAACACACCCTGAGCTGCAGCAGGATACAAAATTTGCAGGTACAATAAAAGCTGGGAAGCCTTTTTCCTCTTTGTGATGGTGGCCTCTTATTGAAAGTGTTTAATAAAAAGAACTAGTTCTGTATGAATTAAATGAAAGATGTTCATATACACACTGAGAGTCTTCTAATCCCTACTGCACCACAAATAATTCAAAGAAGTCTTGAAGTGCCACGATAATGGCACAAGATAGTTATCTCTGTATTATTGGTTTTGTGCACATCAAAGAAGGCTCTGTGGAAAAAAAATAATGTTGCATAGAAAAACCAAACACATTTCTTTTTAAAAAAGCAGACAATTAAAATTATCCAGAAGTTGAGGAAAATATGAACTAAAAATATTTTGCCTTTGAAAGGCTATATTACCCTTAAAACAATTTTATGGTGGATATTGTAGGCTCTGAATTAACATAAATGTCTAATTGAAAATCTTTGTAGGGCTGCTAAGATTAAGTACACAGCTCTTAAGTTCTACAAACACAAAACTGATTTCAAAGGAATCAAGTGATGAGAATGGATGTCCATGAAACAAAAATAATGTATTCATAAAGGCCTTTTTAACCAGTCAAGACATAAAATGACAACAATGTCACCTGGTTTTAAAACTGGTTAAATTAAAGATTATGGGCAACACTGAAAAAAGAAGGAAAGAACTATGAGCCAGCTGTGCCTGTGGTGTGATAACATTGTCTTCAGGATAGACAAGGCACTGGTTGGTCAACTTTTATGTTGTAATTTTGGATGCACATGAATTAAAGAGAATGTGGTACTGAATGAATGACCAAAATGTGTACAGGGAAGAATCTGCCTCATACAGTGTCAGTGTCTCCAATAATTAAACCACTGGACAAAGGAGTGGGCAAAATCCTGATTGTTTTTTTCCTGCCTTGTTGTCCGGCACAGAGCTGTGTGTTTGCCTTTGTCCCTTATGCACGTGGGGTCACACCCCCATGTCCATGCTGCAGCAGAAATCCCAGGAGCAATGTGTGACAGGCTTTACTCCACACAGAGACACTGAACTGTGGCATCCCCTTAGTTCCTGTCACACCTTTAAATCAAGGCTAAACGAGGTGAAAAGCAAATAGATTTCCAGCCCTTGTAAACTCACAGGGCAAGCTGAATGGATAAACTAAGATGATTCACCATCATATATTACCCTGGTGTGTTAGAGTTGGCTATATAATAAGTTCATGGCCATCTCAAAATAGTGGAAAGGTGAATGCTTCCATTGTGATTACTTGGCTAAAAAAATACATGTCAGTAATCTCTCTTCTGCCCTTCTTCACCATTTAATTGCAGTATTTTAAGGTTAACAATGGGAAAATATTATGTAGTTTTCAGGGAAAACTGGGCTTTTTTCAGAGATAAATTACTTAGAGGGAAAATAATATTCCATGGAAAATTATTCCTTCATGTCCAGGTCCCTGTTGGGCCAGGCTAAAGATGTATGGGCACATTTGCACAAAGAACTGCAGCTCTGGAGGAGAATCTCAGCTTCTCTGTGTGAAGCTTAAAGGGAAAAATTGTGTAGGAAATTTCAGTTCACCTGCTTGGCTGGGATGAAAAGTTTCAACAAAATAACCATAGTGTGTCTGCTAATGTGCCTGGCGGCATCATCAAACTGAGACAGCAGCTCGGATTGGGGTCAGCTGGCATGCTCACTTCTGTAGGATCCTGAATCTATAAGCATCTGTCCTCAAGGGCCTTTAAGGAACTGGTCCCCATCTTCCCTAGTAAATGGGCTAGGTAAGAAAAGAGGAGGAGGAAGGATGTAGGAACTGATTATCTTGACAATTAGAATTACTCAGCCACTTCTCCCTTCTCTAGGGTTCAGAATGTTTTTCCCAGCTCATTCTTTATAGTGTGTGTGAGGACCTTGGGACCAGTGGGAAGCATAACCATAACCCAAAAATAATCTCATGGTCACAAAGTCACTGTTTAAATGTGGGCTAAACTACTTATGAGGCTAAGCTGAAGTCACATTTTGATGTCCAGCTCTGCTATTTGTTTCCTGGAGTACCCACTGTACTGATCTGACTGTGGTCCACTTGTGTGACTAAGGAGCTGAATGAACTTCCCAAGTACACCCAAGTAATGTTTTTCACTCTTAATGCATCTTGAAGAACCAGATTCATTATAGAAGTTGCTCTTTCATTTCTGGTCTCTACAGGAGAAAAAAAAAATCAAAGCACTTTGGAAGGCAATCTGTCCCCATGTTCTATCTGCCTATTTACAGGATCAGGAGGATCAGATAAAACCTCATCGCTTTTTCATTCTCCACTAATACCAAATTGCAATGTGCTGGCTATTTTTCCCTGTCATGTTTTGAGCAGTTTCAAATGAGGTAGATTAAAACCATTTCACTTATATATAACAGTTGCAGTAAATTTTAGGGTAAAGCAGGAGGCTGTTGGACAGCAGTATTTTGCATCTTTCCCTCCTCGAGTTAGGGCTGTGGAATATGGGGAGCTGATATGAGGTTCTGGCAATTTAAGTCTGTTTAGCAAGGTTCTTAATAATCTCTGCATGTATATCACAGAGAACCTTTTGCATATTGCTTTAAATAATTCAAACCCACTCCAATATTGTATTAAATATTTCAAGAATCGGACAGGCTTTGTGATTAATGATGTGTACCTGCAATTTCTGCAAACACAGCAAGGAGTCAAAGTATGCTCTGGATACAAGTGTCCTGGAGCAAGATCCCATTTACTCCTTGCCAAGGCAATAGTATGTATTAGAAAGTTGGAAAAGTGCCTGCTACTCACTGGAAAACTGACTGAGGCCAGTGGTTAATGTGGCAGCTGCTGAAAGAGTTTGTTCTTCCTGACAGACAATACTAATTTGGCTGAGAACTTCTATTGTCTTCTGACTTCCATTTTTAATCTTCATGAATAGCATTGGTGCCTGATGTGAAAATTAAATGGAAGTATAAATATTTCTGCAGGAGCTGGACGTTTGTCCTTGTATCTTACCAGTGTTGATTTGAGAGCATGGAAAGAGTTTGCTTTGTGAAGCAAAGCACGTAAGCTTGTTTTTCATGTTAACTTAATCCTAAAGGGCTTGGAAGTTGCTGTTCTTCCCAGCTGTGCTTGGGTCTGTGATCAAGAAAAGTACCTGGAAGTCTGCTGTCCTCCTCCATTTGTTTTCATAGGGAGATGCAAGTGGAGCAGCATTATTAAGGGAAAAAAAAAACCTCCAAATGCAAGAATTGCTGAGTTTTCACCCTGTTGAGACAGCAACCACTTTCCCTTCACAGTACAGATGAAACAATTCTGGCTTAGATAGTGATATCATCAGTTTTGCCTAGAAAATTAATAGATTTCTGTAACCTCAATGTATTTTTTGGTTAAAAGATTTCTCTAAGACACAAAGAAAATCAATGCTACATTGAGGTAGAAATAAAGCAAACAAATCCTCCTAAATAGCCTTTTTTTAAAAAGTAAAGGGTATGCTAGTGAGCAGAATGGAGTAGCCAGCAAGAAGATTACAGTTATCAGCATTATTGGAAATACTCTGTAGATATCTTTATGGGAGTCTAATATTGGACTCCCATCTCAGCCACCTCAGTGAGCAACCACTTTACAAACATCAAAAGGACCAGCAGATTTTATTGGGTTTTGGATATTTTCAATGAAAGACTCCACAGGGGATACACTGATATGTGTCCAGCTTTAATATTTAAACATATTCAGGATTTCTAGAGGAAGAGACAGAGACATAAAGAGAGCTGCTGCTGTGGCAAATGCATTTGGCATGCCATGGTCAGTACACTCCCCTATATGTGCCTCTGCTCCAGCAGCAGCTGGTGGCCTAAAGGCTGTTTGGATAAGGTGAGGGACCAGCCTGGATGAATCAAATTTTTACAGATGTTGCACAGTGAATATTGACATTAGATGCACGAGCTGGGAGAAGATTGATGTGTTGGTTCTTGGGTTTTTTCAGTTGTGGGATTTTTTGATGTTGTTGGGGGGTTTTGTTGTTTTGGAAGTTTGAGGGTTTTTTTAAGAATGTGCAGAATGTGCATCTCAGAAGGAATCTCAGGTATTTAAGGGCAGGGATAAAACCCAAGGTGTATCAAATGACTGATATCTAGAACAAGGCTCTGTATGCACATTTGCATTTAAATAGTAGAAGCTATTGCAAATTTCTTACACAAGTCTTTATTTCAAGGTTTCAGAGATCCATGTTACAACAAACTTCAGCATTTTTACATAGGCTGCCTTCAAAATACTGCCCATTGTTTCTTACGAAAATGAAACCTTGGAAAGATGACTAATTAAGGTGTCTCTGTAAAAGTCTCAGGGATGAAGCATCTTCCTTAAATAAAAGGGAAAGATGCTAATTTTCCATCCCTGCAGATTAATTGAAGGAGCCATAGTATTCTTTTTGTGTTTCAGGGCAGAACAGGTGGGAAGGAAAGAGGGAGGATATTGCAGGTCGGCCACTTTTGGATTTTGATGAAGTTTGCCTTCTGTAAAGAATGAATAATTCAACCACCCACGCTCCATAACCATTTAAATTACAGTCTTCCTGTTATTATAAAGCAATGTCTCAAAGGAATAAATAAAGTTGACAAAAATAGTCTTCATAAGGGTTGACACTGATTGCATCAGACTGAACTCCCTCACTCATGGGGCTCGTCCACCTTTAAATGTCATCATGAGATGACACCTGTCTATCCTGCTGTCATTCTGAACAGAGAATAAGTCTCTGTTCCCAGTGCTTTTTTCCTAGCAAGACCAATTCTAAGTCATAAAGCACAGGATGACAAGTCTTAAACCAGCACAAACTGAATTACTCATTCTGTCTCATAGTAGGAGGAGGGAAACCACTAAGGAGAGGAGTGAAGGGGAGCTTCATGGCAGATAAATTTAAAACAAATAAAATGATGGATACTGGTTCTGTAAAATTAATTTCTGCAGAAGACCATGTAGAAGAATGAAGTGATGGATATTAGACAGAAATCCTTTCCTGTGCAGATGGTGAGGCACTGGCACAGGTTGCCCATAGAAGTTGTGGACTCCCTATCCCTGGAAGTTCAAGGCCAGGCTGGATGGGGCTTTGAGCAAGCTGGCCAAATGAAAGATGTCCCTGCTTATGGTAGGGGCATTGGAACCAATTGATCTTTAAGGTACCTTCTAACCTAAGTCATTCTATGATTCTGTGACAGAGAACATTGTCACTGCCATGCTTTGGATGAATCAGCAGTGGCAATTCCTAGCCAACTGCTTATCAAGGGCTGCTAACCTTGTGGCTCTGTGCTTCACAAAACTGGCCTGTTGGCACTTTTTTTTTTAATTCATTTTTGTTGTTGATTGTGTTTCTTGCAAGATAAAAGGCTCAGAAGACTGCAGGTGCTTCCATATCTAGTGAAATCAAAGGGCTAAATAGCCCTGAAGGAAACAGCCTGTTGAGAAACCAAACCATGGCTGGCCTCTGTGACATGGCTCATCTGAAATAGAGATGAGAATGATATTCAGCTTTCCTGAACAAACTCAAAACCTTTCTCCTTAGTCAGAAAATAATTTATTTCCTGATGACTTCCAGTTGTTTTATTACACTTCTAGCACTGAGGGAAAAAAAAATAAAAACACTCCAAAATGTGATTGTTCACTGAAACAGATTTTTTTTCCTATTTTTGCTGCAGTTCATATTTCATCGCAGTACAATAAATTGACATAGTGCCCTCATGCCTCTTTCTCTTAGAGGGTGCCTCAGATATTAACAGTTCATTTGCCACAGAGCAGCTTAACTGGCCTCCCCTGCCCAACAGCACAAAAGGGAATGGTTATGGATACTCTGTGATACAAGCTGATATCCCCTACGGGCAGCATATACATCTATAATTTAATTCCTATGGCTTATTTCCTGCTATTAGAATGTTCTCTATGCTGGTAGGAAATCCTGATTCTGGTCCCATATGGACAGCTCAGATAAAGTGCCTGCTTTTATCTGCCTGTGCTCCTTTTGTTCTGTGCACAGCAAGTCGGGCAGGACGTGGAGCAGCCTCACTACTGGGCATGAGAGGGAGGGAAACAAACACTTCAGGCTCCCACTTCCCAGGTGCTGCCAGGCTCAGTGTGGCCATGATGCTGTAAATAACCCACATTTAAACAGACATGCTTATGCAAATTCACAAAGAACACTGCTTCCATTAGCTCATGGGAAACTTCAGACTTTTATGTTGTGGCTTTTTGCTATTATCCAGTCCCTTTTCCTGTGTCCTTTCACTTCTTTGAAGCACTGAAGGTACATTGCAATGCAGACTTTCCAATTCAGAAAGTGTACATGTACAAACAAAAGAAGGAACTAGTTGCTCTGAGCTACTTCCAAATCTAAATTAAGTTGCACTTACCAAAGAGTGTGTTCAACAGCAGCGGGAGCACCTTGCTCATATTTTGTGTCTTAAAAATGAGTCTTCCCCATTTTGTTCTACTAACATGTGATTCAATAACTTCAGGTAAGAATACAAAGGATTAATATGGTTTTACATCTCTCCCAGCTCCTCAAGTAGCTGTGCTCAAAGTACAGCAGCAGGTAATTCTGCAATCATTGGCCCACAACATACACTGGTATCCAGCTAGTCTCTGGTTAGCTTGGGTTTTAGAGGAGAAGCTAAATCCTCTAAGCTAATTCCTTTTAAGAAAAGGGAAACAAACCTGTTTTATTAAACAAATATATTTGACAATAGGATTATCTGAGTTTCTAAGGCTAGCATCCTGCCTTTCTCAGAAAGGCACTAAGCACACCTAATTAACACTATAAAAGAAACTAAACATATTATTGGTTTGTTACTAAGATTTTCTTTGCACTAGTTGCTTTGTCTTGATTAAATAAAAAGGACTGATGTCTGGCTTTAAAAATGGAGGAGGGAGAAAAGGTATGGTGTGAGAAAGGAATTATCCATTGATTTATTCTTTTACTTAACAGAAAAGGGGAATGAGCAATTTAAGGTCAGCAGCATATTGTTCAGCTGGCCTCAGATCCTGCAAAATTACCAGCACTGTGTGTTGCAATAAATTGCATGCTTTTGTCATCCCTGTTTGTTTGAAATATGTGTGAAATGAAGAGGGAAATAGCAAAGACCAGCATTAAGGACTGTCCTGATCTGCCTAGAAGGTGAATGGAGACAAAATAATCTGTTTTGTTGTTGATAGGAGAGCTCCTCTAATGCACAATCAGTCCCACTGCTTTTGTAGCTGCTTCCTTCCCTGGTATGAGGGGTACACACAGCCAGGTGGGCCAGGAGGGTTGCTGGAAATCCCAGCAAAATTATTCCTCCCTCTTCCCTCCCTCTGTGCCCCAGTGATCTACCCCAAACAGCTCATGTTTGATTCTGCACAAAGTCTGTGTGCTGTCCTTGCAGTGCTGCAGGCTGCCCAGCCATCATGCCTGCATTTACTGTAAAATCCCTGAAGAACTCACCCTGTGCAAAAGGGATAAATTAAACTCAGAGGTGTGGCTCAGCCAAGGCCCTGCATCACACAGTGAGCAGGTTACTGACAGCCCAAGTAACTTTTCAGACTAATGACTCTCTCATCAGTCCAGGAAAACAGGTCCTATTGCTCCAGAAGGTCATGCTGGCCTTTATTTTCCTCCTGGTGATGCAAGTGCTGATTATAGTGCAGTATCCAAGACAGGTAATTCATGTCAAAAGGTGCAGAAAGTGGCTTTGCTTATTGATGTGTTGTCATCGCAACGTTCAGCCTTTCTGTTCATAGCTATTCACGTGAGTTACAGCAAACAGAGCCTGTGCCTGGCATTAACCTGCTCCCCAGGCAGCTATTACTCAAAATGCACAATGGCCCGCAGGACACCAACAGATTTGCCAGCTCTATTGACCAGACACAGCCTTGTACTGCACCGTGGGATGAAGTAGTGTCAAAATGGCATCCCAGGCCATCCTCCTGGAAAAGTCAGAGCCACAGCCTGGACAGGAGCAGTCTTTGCAGAGTCCAGAGCTGCCTGGGTGGCTGGGCCCAGGGGGGTGGTGCTGCGTCCAGCTGGTGGCCATGATGCTGTAAAAAACCCACATTTAAACAGACATTCACAAAGAACACTGCATCCATTAGCCCATGGGAAACTTCAGACTTTCATGATATGGCTTTTTGCTATTATCCAGTCCCTTTCCCCAGGGATCAGGGCTGGGCCCTGCTCAACACCTTCACTGATGGTCTGGGTGAGGGCAGCCAGTGTATTTACTCTCTGGAAATTTGCAGACAACAGCAAGCTGGGTGGGAATGTCAGCCTGTTAGAGGCTGGGAGGGTTCTGCAGAGGGATCTGGACAGGCTGGATGGATGGAATGAGACCAGTTGTATGAGGTTCAACAAGGCCAAGTGTTGGGTCCCACCCTCATGTCCCCTTGAAGGGCTCCAGGCTGGGGGCAGAGTGGCTGGGAAGGTCCCAGCAGAAAAGGCCCTGGGGGTGCTGGCCAACAGCAGCCAAATGTGTGTGCCCAGGTGGGACAAGAAGCCCAATGGCATCACGGCCAGCACTAGTGTGGCCAGCAGGACCAAGGCAGTGATTGTCCCTCAGTGCTGGGCTCTGGTGAGCCACACCTTGGGTGCTCTGTCCAGTTTTGGGCCCCTCAGCTCAGGAAGGACATTGAGGGGCAGGGCAGGTCCAGAGAGGGGCAGTGAAAAATGAGAGGGGCAGTGGAGAGAGCTGGGGCTGCTCAGCCTGGAGAAAAGGAGAGACCTTATCACTCTCTACAACTCCCTGACAGGACAGTGTGGCCAGATGGGTTCAGCCTCTTTTTTACCAAATAAAAAGTGATAGGACAGAAGGAAATGGCATCAAATTGTGTCGTAGGTGGTTTAGTTTTGAGATTAGGAAACTTTTCTTCACCATAGGTTGTCAAGCAATTGAATAGGCTACTCAGGGAAGGCCTGGAGTCACCATCCCTGGAGATATTTAAAAGACATATAGATATGGCACTTGGGGACATGGTTTAGTGGTGGACTTGGCAGTGCTGGGTTAACAGTTGAATTCAATGACCTTAAGGATCTTTTCCAACCTAAATGATCCTATGATTCCATGTACATGCTTGTCCTTCCCTTGTATATTCTTACTTTATGGGCATTGTAGCACCTAACAAAGAAAGCACCATGCTCCCCATTTTTCATTTAGGCTTCACTGAGCAACAAAATTAAGCCACCCTAATGCTGCAGTTCAATGAGCTGTGCAGCAGTGTGAGCCTCAAGGTAGCATGGGAGGACTGGAAATTGCTGTTTGTTGTGCCTGATCCTCTGTCAGCAATGACTTCAGTCTCATACTGCTGCTGTGTATGAAAGTACTTTTTCCCAGCTCAGCCATGGGAAAGGCAGGAAATATCCTGCATGTCATTTACCCTTGCTTTAAAGAAAATAATTACAGTTTTTACTGTGTGTCTCTGATTCTCTGTGTAGAAAAATCTTTTTCTTCACTTCACATTTTACTAATCAATGCATAGTCTCTCAGAGGACACAACCAGACTCATCAATGGAGCTTTCTGTGCTGGCCCTACAGAGGCATTGGGATTTCCAATGCCTTCTCAATTCCATACTCGCACTAGGAGTGATGGAGGTAGGGAACCCTGAGCAGGGGTTGCCACACAAGTTTTGGTCACTGTGGTTTTCTTTTTTGGTCCCTGATGGTATTTGCCAGGACCAGAGAGTGCTAACATGTAGCTATCTCTCAGAAAACTCACATTTTCATCAGCTAAGAAAGACTGGAGACCCCACTTGACGAATTCCACAAGAGTCTTTATTTCATGCGAAGGGTGGTCAAGCAGAGATTCTCAAAGAACAAAGGGCAGACAGCTACATTTATAGGTTCAGGGAGGATTCGAACTACAACCAATAAAAGTTTATACAAAGAACAGCATCCAATCTAAGTGAGAAGTTCTAAAGGTGAACTGACCAATTACACAAACTAATTTCTAACCAATTATCTTCCGAAGTGTTAGGAGAGTGACCAAATTCTTAAGGAATTTGGCTCAACCTTGGTATCTAGGATATCTTATCTATTATAGCAAGTTCCAGGGGCCAGGGGAAGATGGCTTTGGAGGAATTGTATGATCCACAGATCACAGTCATTCCTCCAGCCCTTGGCTTGATCCCTGTGCTCACACACACCTGCCCTTTGTTACTGTTGGGGATAGAGGCTGTGGTCCCTTACCACTGTAAGGATTACACTTCTGTGTTCCTTGTTGCAGGACAGGCAGGAGAGGATCAGAGCTCAGGAGAGCCTGTGTGTAATGGGCAGCTGTTTTTATTTTAGATGTCATCCTTTCATGGCTTGTCTAGACAAGTAGCAGTATTCCAAATCTCTCAGCAGACAGAAGGAGAAGTCATTGCAACCCTACAACTGAATTTGGTGGGCTGCTGCGTCCTTCTACCAGTTCCTGCAGGGATGGGGGAGCTGACTGTCCCAGGAGCCACTGTCTCACCAACATACACACCACCTTGTGCAGCACCAAACATCCTCTGCAGGGATTATCCAGAGTCCTTGAGTGCCTGGATCTTTCTTCTGACCTGGGCAAACCCCAAATCCAGTAGGATCCAAGGGCCCCAGCCTTGCACAGACCAAGAGGCAGTCACCTCTAAGGCAAACAAGGGGCTGCCCATCAGCAACCATACTTCCAACCCTACCCTGGCCCCAAGTTTTAGTGATGCATTTAACTTGCATAAACAATGCATGTTCCCACAAAAATGCTTATGATATTAGGCATGTGCATTCATGGGGCTGTGATCCAGCCCTCACCTTCCAGAGGATCTTCCTCTAAAGAAAAACTCCAAGGTGTCATCCACATTTTTGGAGGTCTAGAGGAAGCTCTTCTAAGGCTACACAAAGTATTTAGAACAGCCACTCACTCAAAATGCCACTTGTGTAACTGAGAGACCTCTGAAAGCAGCTTTTAATTTACAGTAACAGGACCACTTTTCAAAGTTTCTAAGAATTTTGTGCATTTTACAGTTAAAGGATATTTATTGCCACTTTTATGTGAAAGCTGACTACAGCTCCATATTACTTGGGGTATAAAGCAGATGAGCAAAAGGCCTTTAAACTAGTGTTGTTGCACTTCTGATCTTGATTGATGTTGACACCAATTAGCAGAAAAGGAATCTTCCCGATAAAGGAAAAGAAGATTTTATTAAGCCCTAAATGCCAAGAGTCAGAATTCAATGCAAAATTCATTAGTGCTTATGGCAGGAGTCCTACCAGCTATTGCCAAGGGGTTAAAGGGAAATAAAAATTACATAAATAGGATTTTCAGGACTTTTAAATCCTAGCTTGAACAGTAAACTTGTTTGGCTGATTCCAGCTTGCTGTTCTATAGCCCAATACATAAAGGCTGTTCTGGTACACTCACTAGCTTTAATCAGAGGCAACTTCTATTGAAATCAGGTGTATTCCTCTAAATAAAGAGACAAATAGAGGCCATATTTTTTCATTCAGTTCTAAATCTATTTTTGTAAATACAACATTCATCAGGTAGAGAAAGAGGTCTTCAAATGATATAAATACAAATTTTAAATCTATAAATACACACACACACACATATATCTAGATATATATCTATATATAGATAGATATGGGATCAAAATTGATTTAAAATTTCTATTTCATGTACAGACAGTGACACAAAAATAATGATACTTGCCTTTGCAGTCTTTTACCCTCGAACAGTTGCTCAGAAAAATAAAGGGGCTTTGCAAGTTTCCTGATGTTGTATCACCAATAAATCCCAGTTCAACAAAGCTCTGAAAAAAGATTTGAAAACTGTATAAAAAACAAAGATTAAATATGCTTTTTAGAACAAGAAATTAAATAGTTTGTACACTTTGGAGTCTGGAGAACTTTGAGTGGCTGCTCTGTAAGTGAAGTGCCAAGCTGCCTGTTATTCTAATTCTAACTCTTAGAGGAACTCTGTTCTGGAACAGGAACAAATACTTGGGCAAGTGGAGGCAATTCCTTCCTAAAGCTTCTATTCACAGCACTCAGAAATTTTCTGGAGTATTTATGTGCCTCCATCTTCACTAGATCATGTTTTGCCTTTTCACACTGAGCTCTTCAGTTTGGTAAGCAAAATCCTAGGTCCCAGTTCCCAAACACCAGGCACAGAAACACACCACAGGTTTTCATTCCTCTCTGCTTGCAGGGTATCTGCTCTTCCACTTCAAAGGACTGCACACACACACACACACACACACAATTTCTTGCAATTCAATTTAACCAATGATAACTCAATTTCAACATGGTCTGAGACATGTTCTTCCACTGGCAGGGGATCCTGATGACCATCAGTATACATCTACTTGCCAGGAGCCCCAGGGCAAATGTTGACTCTGAATTTTCCTTCCAGTCTCATTTGCTGCATCAAATGTCATCAGTGCTTTTGACAGCAGCATCCTAGACTCGTAGCTAGAAAGTTATTGCCATTTCTTGCTTGCTGTGAACATTATGGATTTAGTCTGTACGTCTCTCATCTTCCAGGGTTAAGCACTGCAGTTTCCTGTTTCATTATGCTGGGGTAGTGCTGTTCACCTGAAAAGATTTAAACCAACCCAGATTTATTTTAAAAATTAAAGCATCCCTTTCTTGTCTTTACATCATTTGCTCCTGCCCTGAAACCAACCCTTTCCTCTTCTTTAGCACATACCTGTTGTCTCCTGCTGCTTAGGGCAGGAGTTCGTCTTCCTGTAGATTTGAGCAACTTGCAGCATAGTGAGACATTTGCTCTCTGACTGAGGCTAAGCACTGGTTTTGTTATTAAAAAAAAAATCCTTACAGGTTGCTTATTAAAAAAAAAAAAAAAAAAAACCAAAAACAAACAAACAAAAAAACCCACAAAACAAACAGAAAAAACCCCCACCAACCAAAAAACCCACAAAACAAAATACAGACAACACTGGTCTTTGTTATTAAACCACATATTCTGAATATTGATGAGTGCGGAAACTCTGATTGGAAAAAGGAGAATGATTCTAGAACTTGGGATGTGGGATTTTATGGGACATGTTTTGTACCCTACTCTTACCTCATACTATATTGCCTCAGTTTCTTCTCAATCCTTTTAAACCATGTTTTGCTCTCACAGTATTTACATGTTTTGTGAACAAAGATGGATTTCTGCTCATTGGTGGCTGCTACCTAAGCTGCTCTGTTTCTTGGATCTTGATTGTACTTGTAGTGTACCAATTTTATAACAGCAAACCTTCCTTGACTAAACATTCAAATGTGGAGAGAAAGAGTAAACCCATCTAGCAAAATCTCAGAGCTAGAGCCAAATGCCATGAGCTTCCATCAGTCCTCCAGCAGCAAGTGACACAGTGCAGAATGCTGTCCCCTCTTCTAAAGGATCTCAGCGTCAAAAAAAAAAAAAAAATGAGGAGACTGCCCAAAACTTAAGAGACTGACTGCTGTCTGTGTCTGTTCAAAGCAACTGTTAAAAGCTTTGTTAATTGTTTCAGCTACAGTATCTCTAGAAGGATATCTCCTGCGTTCACAGAACTGTGGGGGAATGAGAAACCAGCAGATTAAAAGTTTTTTATTTTTCTGTTGCTTCTTGATGAGGAAAACACTGGGAGAAGTGCGCCATGGAAGTAGAGCTTGTGAAACTCTCACAACTGTGCTGGAGAACTCCTTAGAGGACCAGAGTGGGACATTTACATATCTGAAATAATGGAGCATTGACTCAGTTACACAATAGGTATACTCTTAGCTGGTTAATAAAATAAGAATTAATTCTTGGTTAAAAACCTTTTTACAGGGGTTCAGATCTCTTTCAGTCTTATGCATAGATTCTCTTAGTTCTTCCTCCACGCCAAACAAAGATTACAAGATTTCATGAGATTTCAAATTTGCAGTATATCAACAAGAACATTTTTAATCAGAGATGCAGCAACAAGGCAAAATTTAGAATTCTGACCCTTTTCTCCCTCCGGAGTTACCTGCAGCAGACTTGCAGAGAATAGAAAATGGAATATTCTTCATAGATATTCATCTGTAAGAGGACCCCAGCAGAAATGCTTTCATTACTGTCCCTGTCAGATTCTATGAATCCACAAATCCTGCTAAATACCTAATATCACAGCTAAAGATGTGCCTAGATGTGCAAGCTGTCAGTTACCTATAAAATGCTTCTTACCAGGACCAGCACTGACAATAATATCTGCAAATGCTGAAGGCCCCTCAGCTGTCAAACAAGAAATCATTATCCAGCTGTGTGATAAATGTAACTGCCAGGTGTTATGTCCACAAACACAATGCAAGGGAATAAACATCCAGGTCACTAAGAATGAACCTGACCAGAGAAAAAAAACATGTGAGAAAAATAGTAGGGTTATAGTTAATCCTGATCCTGTTGTCACAGTCAACAGGGGGCATCAGGAGTGTACCTAGAGGTGTCAGCAGTATTTCGGTTACTTCTCTTTGTGTGTCACCACACCAAATGGTCAGTTTTTATGATGGTTAAATGTGAGGCACTGTAGTAAACTTAACAGCTGCTGAGTCAACTGGTGCTTCAACACAAGCCATGATGTGTGGAAGTGATAGAACTATGGTCAAATGCATACTTTGGATCAAGTCTGTGACCCAAAATGTCTCCTGCCAGGACTGACAAATTAAGTCCAGCAATCTGTATCAGGCCTCTGCCATCAGCACCATTGCTGGATGGAGAGAGATAATACAAAAGATCCCATTAATTTGTGTGACATCTTCCAAAAGCCACAGAAACTTTTAGTTATCCTGTGTCAGGAAGCTCCAGAGCTTAGCTGGAAACTGTGCAAACTGTAGAATGCAAAAAATACAAACAGGATTTTCTTGACCTGTAAAGCAACTTATTAAGTGAGGATATTTTTCCTGAACTGACAGAAGATGGAAGTCATGCTCCAGAGAACATGTAGGCATAATCCACAACAGCAGAAAAACACCAGCAATTAGTCAGAACCCCTCTATTGACTGACAAGAAGTAGACATATACTATCACTGCAGACCAATCTTCTGAGCACTCAAAGTGTGTAAATTAGACCTAACGTGTAAATTGCACAGTAAGTGACAAGAATTTCAGAACATTGATTACTTTGAGACAGTCATTTGAGGAATGAATTCTTTTAAGAAATATAAAACTGCTGGTCTTGATGGCATCTGACAACTGAGTAGATAAAATACCTTGGTTGAATGACAAATATTCGAATACTCCAACCACTTACTGTGCATTGCTGTCAGTGTGTTTGTGCTTGTATTTCATGGCACTCCAAAAATCAGAGAAAGATGCTTCAGAGCCAAAGAACAGTGGGTTGTGTCCATACGGCATCATCTTCACAAATGGCATCAGCATCTGATCCTAATTAAATTAGTTATCACCATTTGCTAAATGGTTCCTAATACCAGAGCAAGCTGGACTATTCCCAAAAAATCCCTGCTGTTTAAGTGCTTAACATCACTGAGCAGTTCCAAGAGAGCCTTGGGAGGGCATGGACAGATACTCAATGCTTGTAGATCCATCAACAGCTGCTCATGACACTGGAAAAATCTGAAGTATGGTTTTATTTGTAATTATTAAATTACACAAATTGATCATCTCTTCATAGGGATTGCACTCTGAAAAGTTTACATAAACCATGTGAGAACCAGATCCAATGGTGCAGACTGCAATATGAGCTATTAGAAAAGGGTACTTGTACCAATATTTTTGGCATCTGTCAAAATAAGCAACCAAGCTATGATCATATAAAACTGAATTTGTTGCAGGTGACTAAGGCATCACAATCCAAATTTAGGAAAGCATTTTTAAGAACTTCATGCAGGATCATAGCCACGGTGACCTGGCCATCCTTCCTGGATATCTGATCAGTGCATCCAAAGCCTACTGATATGAATTCAGGGGAAACAGATGTGAATCTTCTCCACCTTTAGACTCAATAAGCAATTTTGCACATCCAAGATTGAGGGTGACTCACTCTTGACTAGCACATGATCTATCTCGGTACCATACTGAATTGCACACTTTACTGGAGGCCAGAGAGACCAAAATGCAAAGTGAGCGCTCATAAGAGCTCAATTCCCAAATGAAGGTGAGGGGGAGATGAGGAGACTGATGGTGACCACACGATGATGTGAATTGCTGAACTCATGCAGTGACACTCAGACCTGTATGTGCACTCTGTGTCTGAATTATCGGGGCTTGCAGGGTTAGATAGGCTGTAAGGGATCAAAATTTCACTGTCTTACTGTATATCTTGGATAGGCCAAAATCAGAATATTTTTCTGGAAGTCATCCTATCCAATGTCATAAAAATATGAGCTATTACCAGAGAATGCACCCTGAATGTTTATGGTATTGCTAAAAAGTTTTCTGGTTACAGCAGAAATACAGAAGCTGTGGTAGCTACATAATTGACTGTGCACTAATCAGTAGGGTATTTAAAATTAGCATAGATTAAAAGAAAATAAGCGAAAATTACTTTGTCTAGTAACCTGAGAATGAATTCAAACTTGGAGACCTTTTCACACTCGAGTCAGCTGGAAGAACCAGAACATGCAGAAATGTGATTATTGTGAATAACCAGAAATGTGTGAACATAGAGCCTGATTGAACAATACAGCACATTGTCATTTGTGGCATCATGGAAGAGTTGTAAATTATCAAGGATTTAGCCCAGGAAACCCACTGGTGCATCTCTTATGTTGACTTTATGAAACCTCATCAGAAAACAAGCAAAGGACATGTACCAGGAAAAAGGAAGCACATAGCTGTGCCGGCATGGAAGAATAAACAACTCTTTTATTCATTTTCTGCAAAACACAAGGCAAAAGACTGAAAACCCTTTTTCAAAGCCTACCAGTCCTTGACAGGAAAGAGGAAATAATGCCCTAATTGCCAAAAATGGCAAGGAAAGGAGAGGAGAGAGGGCAGAATGTCACGGTTACAATTTGTTTCCAATTCATTCTTTCCTCTCCAAGGTTTCTCCTGCCCTTTAAGAAATCTGTACGTAAAATATAATGGACTAGACAATTTCCAAAGCAGGAGCTTGGTATAATTCATTTTAATGCCACTCCAGTTGGCTGGGCAATACAATAGATCATCACACTGCAAGAGAACCCTTTGGTCCAGGCTATGTATCAGACTGAACTTCTAGATCTATGGCATATTTATCATGAGTCTGCTGCCACACAAGGTTATCGTGCTGGTAAGCAGCATTTCTCCATCTCTCAAATTTGGTTCTTTTAGCCAAAATGGAGCTATTCAACATAAAATTTTTTAAAAACCAAAAATAATAATAAAAAAAGGAGCCTATGCTGACTTTGTTAGAGTCACATGGCCAGAGTTCAATATCCACCATGACACTCAGGGAAAGCATCATCAGACAGTATGGTTTCACAAAATATTTAAGACTATCTTTTTTTAGTATGAGCCACTGTTTAATCTCAAAAAGACGCACTGTACTGTAATTAGTTTCAGCTACACCAGATATCCTTCACTGCTTTTTCTGCTTAGAATAAGCTCCATGAGTAAACAGAGGATTTCTTTTTTCTTAAGGTTATTCCTCTCAGCACACAAAAAAATTCAGCGTGGTTTTGGGATCCTGTGACAAAACCCTTGGAACAAACCCGACTTGCGGTCACTGACTGTTTCTCTACCAGGAAACCAAGTCAAAAAGCCCAAGATGTCACAGGAGACAAGTCAAAGACATGGGATCAGAAAATGTGTCACAACTAATTAATTTGTTTTGGAACAAACTTGGTACTTGATGTTTCCACTTCATTCATGGGAAGTAAGTGCTCTGAACTTCTGACAAATCAAGTCATTTATTCAAACCCCTTATTGTGAACTCTGCTGCTGGGAACTTGGTTCTAGGAGGTTTAAGAGATACAAGTGTAACAGAAACAAAATCCACTTTTGCTCAAAGGTCATTGTCAATAGTGTTATTTTTTTCTGGCCTTGTTTTCTCTTCGGCATACTTGCATTTTTGTCTATAAGTGACAAGTTTGACCAGAGCAGCATTGATTAAACCAAACTCACAGACTCACTCAATATTTCAATGATTGAGGATTGCTGGAGGAAAATAAGTATTTATTTTCACTTCACCTTGCATTTCCAGCTAGGAGCGAAGTCAGGGGTGATGTAAATCTGCTGTGCAAAAGTTTCTCTATGCCATTTCCATCCAGAAAACTTCAAGAATTCCCCAAGAAAGCCTGTTCCCATAATCATCCCACCTTGTTCCAGTGAGCTTCTGAGGTCTGAAAGTTGAGTCAAGGTCCGTCCTGGGTAACTGGATTGCTCCAAACTCTCTGCTGCCTGATTTCTCCTCTCTTTAACATTCACAGAGCTTCAGCTAAAACTTCTGATCCATTACCGTTCAGACTGTGCATCTGCTTACTGACAGTCCCTTAACTCTTTTCATCATATCTCTAAATCTGTTTTAATACTTTGTGTTGTTTCTTCCTGCCCATATTTATGCTCTTATCTCTATCATTTACCCCTTGTTCTGCCTTCACACCCTTTCCTTGAGCTCATTCTCTCATCTGGTCCATCAGGGCTGTATCACGCTCCTGCTTTTGCTCAACTCCCTCGCTTTCTATCCCCTTGAGAGACTCCTGCCTCCAAGTTCTGCAAGAATCAGAACTCTTGGAGTTCTTCTGAGAGTCAGTTTTTACTCCAGCATAAGATCCTTGTGAATCTCTAAGAAAGAAGAAAACAAAGCACAGGAGTAGTGCAGAAAATGAAGGAGAGAGGAGATGAGAAATGGAAGTTGATTGTCTGGAACAACTAATGTTTTGTTGCTGCTGCTCGGAAGTGACAGCAACAGTAGTAACAATGCTAAGCTTTTACTACTTTTTGAGAAGAGAAGTGATTTTTGGAACATGTCAAAGGAAAGGATATGCTGATAGCTGATAGCTGTGGCTATCAGCATTTATAAGTGTCTGTCCAGTGGATTGTAATTCCTTCAGTGCTTCTACTGGACAACAGGAAAACAGCATCAAGTGGGTCTTATCCCACAAGTGTTATCCCACAAATGCCTCATGGCACATGGGGTGGCATGACTTGAGGGCACCAAACAAGAGTCAGAGGTGAGATTTGGCAGCATGCTGTGTAGCAGGGAAAGGGCTCTCATGCTGAACCAGTTTCCCAGAGCAACCTTGAGCCCAGACAGGGAGAAAGATGGACTGATTTTACCTAAGTCTTTTTCCTGGGATACAAGCATGAACAATGTAAGGCTGGTAAGAACAAAAACATTCTGTCTAGGGAAAGGTGACTGACAAACTGTTGTCCCAGGGCACTCAAATACTATATTCTTCATCCTAACAGATTTTATGTTTAGCTCAGGGCAAAAAGATTTTGGCCAAAATGAAGTAAAACCAAGTTTCATAGGTTTCAGTGCTGTGTGCCAGATGAAGAGCCTAACCAGACTAGTCCTATATGATATTACTGTTAGATAATTTGTAGGGTGGCAGTTATCAAATGGCAGTTCCTTAAATGAGAAGTGGTTGGTAAGATTTTCTGTCTTTTGGCTATACCACCCCAGGAAAACATGGGCCCAAAGTTCTTTGAAGTTATTTGACTACTGCAGACCACCCTGCAGGATGCAGCACTGAGAAAAAATTCAGGTCAGATGGTCACAGCAGGCAACTGGGATCCAAGAGTCCTTGCACAGGCACATTATTCTCAAACACTGACAAAAAGAAACTGATGGGTTTGTTCTTCACACAAGCTTAGTTAGCATTGCTTGAAATAATAGGTGGCACATTCCCTCAGTAGTGCTTTAAAGCTGTGGAAGTGGAAAGTATGATAGAACAGATACCCAGACTGTTTCTACTGACAGATACAAAATTCAGGGCTCCTGCTGCTTCACATTTTCAGGGTAATTGTTGAAAAAAAAGAAAAAAAAATCTATTAGTCAAGTCAACTTATTAAACAATTTGAGACTTTGTACTACTTCATTTGGGCACAAATTTAATCAGAGAGTGTAGGGGTGAATTGACACAGAACACATTTCTTAATTTCTGCCTTAGGGCTGTTTTAGATACCACAGTAACACAGCATTGTTATTTTATAAGCTACCTGAAAATCCGCATTACTCTCTTGTACTGGTTTTGACAACCACCAGGGAAACTAAACTTGGCTGCCCCCAGCACCTTCTTCCCTTAGAGAGCCAGGCAGGATGGCCCCCTTCCCACTTCCACCCTCTGGTTTTTCCTGCTGAAACCACATCCCCACCATGGATGTTGTATGGTATAGAATATTCAACACCAAAACTCTACCCCCTGGCATTGCAACCATAACACTGTGCTAGTCCTATTCACTAATGCCTATTAAGTACTTCTGTATTTAAGGTGCATTTAAAAAGTAAACAGAGACTGAAAGGTGATTTAATGTCTCTCACCAGTGGTAGGAGGACAAGGGGTGTGGTGCAACCTTGCTGGTACAGTCCATTTTCTGTTCAGGATTTTTACATAAGCAGACAAGTGAAAAACATGGAGGCCTGTTTGGCTCCCTCCCATCTCACTCCTGGCATGCTGATGCCCCTTAACTGCATATCATGGTTCTGGTTCCATAAGGACAGCCCAAAAAAATTTCATCAGGCCTCCCAAGTCAAAGCTTGAGCTCTCCCAGTGATCCATTTCAGAATGTGAGCAAAATCAATCCTACTCATTTCAGGTAGGCAGCCAGTAAATAAATCCTGTGTCCTGTAATTGAAAGTCTTTCTGTTGTGTTGCACACTGCTTAGAAATTTTCTTAAAGTAGCTGTTTGTTCCACTTGTTTCTTTTTCACAGTTAAACTTCTTCCTTCTGTGTAATCACAGAGTGTTTGCTCAAGACCTGTTTCTGTGCCGAGCAGAATCTGCTGTATTTACAAAGTAGAAGCCAATAGGAAGAGTTCTGACTGTAATGAACAGTGTTTGGAACGAAATGTCTAATGAGTATAGATGCTATCAAAGCTGTTCTTTTGCTCAGAAGTGCATGTTAATGCCAATTACTCATGTTTCTTGATTAAACTCTCGCTGAACATTAAGTACTGCAGAAAAAGGTCCTCCATCACAAAATATGCACATTGCAGTTGAGTCAGAAGCTGGTACCAAGAATCCAGGGACATAGTGTACTCTGTGTTGTGGTCCTTCAAAGAATACATGGGAGTACATTGGCCATGATTTATAAAAGATTTCTGTGCTGAGCGAGCCACTGGATCACAGCCAAATAAGTGCACACCAGATTAAGATGTACTTTCAGGACAACTGAAATACTTCCATGAGTAAATAACTGGAAGAAGATATTTTACATGGACAAATAGGATGTTTCACTAAAGATGTGACAGATCTCAAGACCTATAACCAGGAATACTATAGACCAGGAGGAGCCAGTGAAATCTCATAGCTGGAATTTGGGCTACTGCCCAGTTTGACTGGATCCATATACACTACTCCCTTGGATAAACCATTCTGGCGTACCTCTGCAGTAATTTTGTTCTATGAATATTTTGCTATGATAAAAAAGGGTCAGAAACCTTGCTATATTTATATGTATGCTTGAGCTCTGAAAGAAGGTGAAATGAACCAACCAGGAAGAAGGTGAACAATCAGGTTTCCCTTTAAAAGGTTTATTGATGAAGCTACAGGAATGTGTGCTTATTTTCTAATCATCAAATCTGAGTTTAAAAGCAGAAGGGATGCATAAATCATCTATTCCCAGCCATCTTCCCTGTCTCAGGCCATTGCACTTATACAGCTCCCACTGCCTTTGGTCAGACATTTCCTAGAGCTGTGACACAGTGACACCCTAAACCCCTGGCATTCAAGTCACACAGTGAATGTAATTTTGGGAACAGATAATAACATGTTTAAAGAAATAAAACTGAAGGTAGATGGTGAAAGAGTAATTTTCCATCCCTAGATTCAGACTAGGATAAAACCTTCCATCCAAAGAGGATCCTGAGGGTCTCATGAGCACCCAGAACCTGCTATACCTGTATTCCCACCAGCACCCGTCAGAGCACTGTTCACCAGAAGAGTTCCCAGGTAAATAGATGTATTATGTGATTATGGGGGGCGAGGAGTGACAGGGACAGGGATGTGTCTTGTCCAGGGACAGGCAGGAAGCCATTAGCAGGGATGGAAAAGGCCACAGATGTCCCATTCCAAAGACTCTGTTTAAATATTTAACTACCCAATGTTTATCCCATTTGTTATCAATAGATCACAGTACCTGGCTTAAATAATGCTTTACTCTTTGAAAATATCACTTCATAAATCTTTGTGACAGGTGCGTGCAGAGGGTGGGTACCAGTGTTATCCCACTTCTCCAAACTGGGACTCCCACACATCACAGCAGGGAGATGCAAAACTGACCAAAGATCCCCCTGCAGCCCCTGGGCTGGGGAGAGCCTGAAATGCCCACAGAACCCCTACCAGGAGCCTTGCAAAGAGCAGAGCATTGTGATTTAAATCTAAAGCTGTGGCTGCTTGAGGATGATTTGCAGGAAGTGCAAGAGGGGCTCTGGCTGAGCAGAGAATTCACAGGAATGATTGAGCTAAAGGATCTCTGATGGGAGAGGGATGGGTGGGAAAAGGGATGCCTGAGTGCTGTGCCTGCCCCTGCCGAGCCCCCAGCAGTGCCAGCACTACCCACAGCACTGCAGTTCTCACACAAATTCAAGTTAGAAGGAGAAAAAGGAGAAGATTGGAAGTAATGGGGGACATATGAATCATATCTGCAAGACTTGCATGTAATTTCATTTTGAAATCTAAGATTTAAACTAATGTATTCCTTGGCCAAAAGTTATTCTAGCTTCTCTGGGCAGGTAGTAATAGAAAGAAATGTGATCTTTTTGATTAAGCCAGAACATTTACTGCCACTGGGAAGTGCTGCATGTAATGTACCATGGGGACACAGTGCTTTCTGCAGCTTCTACTACAACTGCAATAAATGGCAGAAAACCTTCAAAAATACAGTCTACAGGAAGTCTCAAATAATCCTCCTTAACTGCATTTATACAACAGAGCACCTATCTATTAAGGTGTTAGAGGTGCTTCTAATGAAATAAATTAGGACTAAGTCCCGATTCTGCTTCCAAACACCCGGTATAAATCCAGACAACTTGTCCTACTTCTGCAGCATTATACCAGATTTAAATCTATTCAACAAGGCTCTTAAATTTATGCCTTACTTGGGAACTTGAGTATTTCTACCAGTGGCATCAGGGCTGCTCTCATAAGCTTTAAATCTTCAAAAATTTAAGCATGTGCCAGGGACTAAAAACTGACCTCTGAGGCTAAAAACAACAGATTGTCAGAAAAACGAAAGCACATACAAAACCATCAAGGAAAATCAAAAGGCACAGAGCTCGAGGAGGAAAAAGAGAACTTACAATGTTGAGAAAAACAGCAAAAAAGAAAAAGGAGAGGTGACATCTGGGAACATGTACCTTTATTTCAAATACTCCAGTATTTAGTCCTGCCTTAGGATCCCATCATACAGATGTTTTCCACAGAGAGGCTGAGCCTCTACCTCCCCAAAAGCTTACAACTGAGATTTTCATACTTAATATTTCCATTTTTCTATAGCTGATTAATCATTCTACAAATTCCACCATTATCAGCAATTTACCTTCTGAGGAAGTAAGGTGCAGGAAAGAGAAAGAACTTGCCTAAAGCCTTCTCACACATTCAGCCACTAGGAAAAGAGATCTGGACATCCATAAACATGGAAAAAATCTATATATGTTTGGCAATAAGCTTTTGGGGCTTTGCTTGCCATTTGTACTCATGCAGGAAATGGAATTTTCCTGTTCTTGTCAACTTGAAATGCCTCCAAGGTCACAACAGCTCAGCTGGAAGATGGTAAATACCACAACCTCGTTTCCTTAATGAAGACGAGAAAGAGATAAACTCAGCCTAACCTTTTCAGTTTACTTTACTAAGTTTACTCTGGGATCATCTTTATGGCCCAGGTGACTCCCAGCTGAGCCAATGCAGGACACTTAAGTGATGTTGTAATATGAATAGTAAATCTTAACTTGGGACCGAGCAGGAAGCTCCTGAATGCTGACACACAGTGCTGTAAAAACCTCTCCAGAGGTGTGTGGAAGGACAGAGGAAAGCTCTGCCTGGCTGTGGGCATGTCAGGCTGCCCAAAGAAGCACATGGATACTTGCCTTGCTGTCTGCAGGTAGGTCTTTGCCACCTTCTCCCACACCAGGCTTTGGACCACATACCTGATTGACAGTTTGATTTCTCTCCTGAATAATTAACCCCCTAATTAAGCTGAATGCTGCTTAATTCCACCAGCTTGTAAATGCTGCATTCATTAACCAGAGTTATCCAGATCTGAGGGAGCTGAAGGGAAACAACTCCTCACAGGATTTCACACTCCCTCCACTGATCTGCAGAGATTTGAGGTGCAGAGTGAACCCTCCTGTCATTCTTCAAACAGAGGTGGGAAGGGGCAGTGGCAGATCAGCCACCAGGAGGATCAGGGGCTCTCCCTTTGGAGTGACTAAAGCAAAGGCACTTTGGGACAATATTTGACTGCAATCAAGGGGGAAAAAACAGGCACTGCCCTTCCAGGAGGTTGGTATTGATCTCCCAGCTCCTCCTCTGAAGCTCAGCAGTGCTGCCTGTGGAGCAGCTGCCACTCTCAGGTTGTGCTGTAGAGCTCCATGTGCCTGTGGTGTTTGTGTGCTGGAGCACAAGGCTCGGGATGCTGGCTCCCACCTACCCCACAGCTTGGAGAATTAGAAGGAAATATCCTCTCCCACTTGCTTGAGCTGCATCCAAGCCTTTTGTTCATATTATCCCGCCCTGTAGGGGAGGTTGGGGTCTGATGGAGGCTCCCAGGGAAGTGGTAACTCATCCATTTGGCTGGGCTACACACAGAGAGCCCTGCCTTGGCCATGGATTAGAGTGGGCGTCTCCACAGGGCTCCATTTTTATCTCCTTTTTCTTCTGAGGTTGATGGAAAAAAATACCAAAACCAGTGCCAAAACAGAACATGGAAACAGCCAGACATAACCACAGAATGGAAGGAGAGGGATCAGGAACAGAAAAGACAAGTTTGAAGGTGAATGTGTATTTTCAGAGAGAGTTCTGAATTGATGTGAAAGCATTTAGAAATCTGAGTTGAATACAGGTAGTCAGAGCAAGCCACAAGCTGAGCTAGTTTCACCTGGAGCAGTGATATTTTATTTCAGCTTTCACAAGCATTTTGCCTTTCCCCACAATGGACCATGAAAAACCAGTGGAAGTTGCTGTGGGGTCACTGATGCTCTCCCCTCTCTCTGGCTGACCTGTGCCAGAACAGAGCTCTGCATCCCCATTTTCCCCCTCCCAGAGGACTCCCTCACACCTGGCTCCAGGCTCCTCTTGAGTGCAGCCCTCTGCATCTCAGCTCCTGACTCCAGTATCCACTGGAAGACAGCCAGGAGGAGAAATATTACCCAGTGAGGAAGCCACTCACCAAAGTGAACTGACTTGCATTATTTCCTCCATAATCCACATTTGGAGCTGGTTTTAAATTTCTCTGATCAAGCAGAGATCTAAGGCAGCTGTCTCAGATCACCTCAGGTTTGGGCTGTTTCTACCTCCTTGCTTTTATAGCTCTAGTTTTCTTTTTTTTCTTTAAAAAAGAAAAAATAGGCCTCCAAGCAAAATTATCTGTTTCAGGTTGAGCAAAACACCCATTCAAATCTAAATGAAAGCTTTTGAAAACACAGGAAAAAAGATAACAGGTTGACCCAAAAAAAAAACTTACTGCCTAATCAGATCAATACAAACATCTTGTCAAGACTTTTCCCCACAACACCTATACCCTGGAACAAGACAGTACAATTTTTGGTTGTGCAGTCATGACTTACCCCATCTTCCCAAATTTGTATTGAATTAATTTTTTTTCTCTACATAGACATTCATAAGGAGAGGTTTTTTTAGGAGGATTACTCACTGAAAATGTTTTTATTAAGTTCATTTAAAAAAACAATAATAAGTTAAATGTGCATGCATGAATTGTGAAAGTGCATATGTTCAGACAAAAAATTCTGAACATAATCACACTTATTAAAAATTTTCAGTGAGTAATTCCAAATTCAAGGCTGTTTGGGAACTGCTTTACTTTATTCATGACACAGTCATTTTATGCTGTTCTGTCTGAGATTGGACTGCTGGAACTTCTTTATTCATACGGAAAAAAATAACAAATATTAAATACCCCAAAATCCAGGTATCACCATTCAACCAACTACTCATGGATTAAGCAAAGGTTTGGTTTTTATTAATGACTGGCCATAATCTGTATATTTTTAAGGTACATGATTAGATCTCACAAAAAAAATCAGATTAAATTTAGACTTCACGATCTGAAATTCAATATTAGGTTTTCCAACAGTGTGACTCTCCTCAGCAGTTTGTCTTTGCCTGTTGACTAGCAATGCTGGATAGGAGATAGGATATCAGCAGTGGGATTATCAGGCATACTGTTCCTATTACTGCCATGTGCAAAAATCCACATTCTTTTATATGAGATCTATCAAATATAATGGTATGACTATCAGCTTGCTTTCTTTTTTTTTTCCTAAAATGCCTGTTGCAAAATGATGGCAGAGCTAAGCAAAACTCACAAACAAAAAACAAACAAAAAAAACCCCACAAATTTGAAAAAAATTCTGAGTCTCAGGTATAACAGGAATGGTAGTAGATTGATACTGCAGATAAAATATGTTGAAAACACAGTATAGAGAGATGGGCAATTTACAGTAATAAGAGGAAATTAGACTATAATGAGTGTGTACACAGAGGGAAATAAACTGATACAATAGAGAATGGAGCTCTCAGCACAGACAGATAAATGTGGGGAGATACAAAAGGTATCAGGGAGATACCAAAGGCACAGTAAGGCAGGAAAACCAACAGCAAGTGCAGAGACACAGTCCTTCAGGCTACAAGATAAACTGAGAGAAAAACCACTGAGTCCCCATTTCAGAAGTACATAAGCTACTTCATCTGCGTCCTTTGCAGTAGTGAGAAGCAACTGTTGAGGTTTGTGAAGGTGCAGAGGACAATAGGAAAAGACTGAAATAGTGCATGGCACAGTGATGGAGGCACCTACATCCCCAAGAAATGCTGCACCAATACTGATCATATGAAATATTGGTGATTAGTACCTTTTCTGCCTTCCAGCAGCATTGAAAAATCAAATTTGTATAAATATTAGATTTAGCTTTTTTGTTATTAATCTCCAGAACTGGAAACACTGGGATTTTCTTGGGGTGAAACACACTCAAATGCCTTAGTGGTTGAAGAAGATTTAGTGGCAATAACAGATGGGCAGGACTGGTCACAGCTGTCTCCCCCACAAGTGGCACAAGTTACTGGTGTCCCCCGTCTCAGCCTTTGTGTTTGCACGGGGCTGATACTTCACAGTCCTACTGGGAACAGATAAATAGCACAAGGAGGACACACAGGGTATTTTCCTTGTTATGGAGCAGCAGAAGATGCTTTTTGCTCCAGCTACTGGAAGACTTCTGCACAGGCACTGTGCTCTGTGCACAAAGCATCTGGAGTGCCTGTGTGATCAGTTTTCCTATAAATTATCCCCCTGTCTTAATATCCAAGGAAGAAAAATGACAGAATGCAAATATTCAATTGCAAAAATGCAAATAACTGTTTCGTTGACTTTTTTTTCAAGCTGGTCATCAAGTGCAGGACTGTGTAGCAAACTGGTTCTCACTTTATCCACAGCCCAAATTGGTTCTCACTTTGTCCACAGCCCAGGTCTATTCCATGAGGGCAGAGCCTCCAGGAGGAAGGGTGAGAGAGGCTGTCTCACTGCTGGACTCACCAGCCTTCAGTGCTCTGTCATATGAAGTGAATCAAATTGGTTCCAAAGGAACTTTCATTAAAGATGCGAGAAGTTCAACTTTTCTGCTAGATTGCAAATTCTTTAGGGGGAAAAATGAAAAAAAAAAAACCAAAAAAACCTAAAAAACCCCATGCTTTTTCCAGATTTGTTGTGTGGCAGGTGTTTCTGTGAATAAATGAGAGCACTGTCAGACTGACTTGCAGGTTCCTCCTGCCCGGGTGGCACCTGAGCTACAGTGTACAGTGGAAACCTGTGTCCCTATTACCCATCCCCAGACCCAGCTGCTCCCACACTTGCAAAATCTGTGCAGAAAAAGTTCTCTCTAGATTTTACCTCTGACTCAGATAGGATGGATAACTCCTGATTTGCTGACATAAAGCAACATATACCTGACAGACACAGAGACTTAAAACCGAGCAGGATTTCCAACTTTGTGCAGTGGCTTTTTCCCAATAAAAGTTAAAGTTTTCACAGTTTGAAAACAGCTCCTGGAGAAGATGGCAGCAGCTGAAGGAGCTTGGCTGGAAATCGTGCTCCCCCTTGATCCACCCGCACTGCGAGCAGCTCTGTGTGCGACTCCCGGATCGTTTGAAGGTGCTTGGGATGGCTTCAGGCTTTTGGCTTTTTTATGCAAGCAGATTTTCATGCTTTGATATCTTCTCTGACATGACTTTTGATCCAGTGAAGGTGATGCTGACACTTTTTTCACAGTGAATATTTTGTGTACAGTGCTGCAGGAGCATTGCAGTTGCCTGAGTTATTTCGGAGGAACTCTTTCACAAAGATGCAGCCTAATAAATATGATGAAAAGTGAGAGTTCTGATAACTGCAGTCAGGGTGTCTGCCCTGATCCAGACCAGGCATTGCAGCTTGTCAGCAGCAGGGACCATCAAATACGATCCAGGAGAGTTGTGAGAGAAAGGGGAGCACAGCACAGGCTGGTCTGGGGCTCTGTGCAGTGAGAACAGCACTTTGGAAAATCCAGATTATTCCCTCCCAAAAAAAGCAGATGATGTTTCAAGCTGTCAGACTGGCAAGTTTTGGGAGAAGTGAAGAAACCCTGGTGGAAAGTCTGCACTTTGCTGTTCCTGCCAAGGTAAATCAGTGCAGGGAATGAGGGTCACCAGCCAAGGAATGCTGTGTGCCTCAGGGAACCCCCTGCTGAAGGACCTTCAGCTAATTGAGAAAGTCAAACATCCATATTCCTGCTGCAAAAGAGGCTGCACTACCTTCATTGGGCATTTCAGCTACAAAGGGAATTGTTCATAAAGGCAGAAAGAATTAAAGGAGGGAATTAAAGGACGCAGTATTTAATGGGGCAGATTGATGTGCACACTGATGAGATATACTTCAAATTGACTAAATGTCTGTTTTGGCTGAAGCAGCTTTTTTTTTTCCCCCTTGGCCAATGCTATCTGTGATTTTTGTTGTTTGTAAGTCATCCCTCTGGCTGTGACCCAGCCAGGACTGAACCTGGCCAAATAAAAGGTGTGCTTAAAAAAAGTTAAAATTAAAAAAAAAGAAAAAGAAAAGCCAAAATCACTACATGGCCTAATTTCTACCATTCCAAGGCCCATGAAAGGAAATGAGTTTTGTGCTAATGTAGGTCTCAATGCACCAGAAAGAAATCCCAGCTGTGTTGCAGCCTGTCTGGCTGCAGTGTTGGAGCACAATGAGAGTGATACCAATGCAGCCAACCCCTGATAACCAAGGAGGGGACGTGGGGCTGTGTGCTCCATCTTCTCCTTCCTGAACTGGTGAGGCAGCCTCATTTCTGTGTGTGTGCAATGCTATGGAAGCACAGCAGCTTGCACCTCACAGGCATTACAAGCAGCTCAGCTACCCTGGAATTACATTCATCCAACTTTTGCAGTCGATGGAGTTACCCAAGTGCGAGCCCCCGTCGTGGGACTTCTGCCAGAGTCAGCCTTGCGTGGATTTCCTTTCTGAGGGAAAATTACCCAACCAAGCTAAATCATCTCAGGCAGAGCAGTTGTAAGAGCTTGTTTACACGAATCTGCTCAGAAAAGTTGATCTGAATTTTTAAGTGGATTAGTTAAACTGCATTAATTAAAGCCCTTTGTGGGAACTGTCAGAATTAAAGTGTCTTTGATTTGATTTGGTTTACTTCTCTTCCAAGGCTAAGTCATATTAAGGCCACTTTACTTGTGAAACGAGAGGTTTAATGCAATTTACTTAACTCACTTTTAACTCCTGCCTTTAGTTAATTTAAATCAACTTTCCTGATTTTCCCTGTATAGACATGCCCAAGGAAAATGAAGACCACTGAAACAGAAATGCCTAAGACAAACTTTGAAAAAAGTCAAAATATTTTACTAGCCCCTCCAGGACATTACTATCCTTGTCAACAAGATCTGAGAATTGCAGGTAACAATGTCAAGAACTGTTGCTTATCAGAGACAGGATGGCGAGTCCTGCAAAAAAAAACTTTACTCTAGCCTAAAATAAAAAATGAAAAGTTAAGCAAATGCCTCCTAGCCCTCAAAATAAAAACAAGGTTCAGGCTATGCTCGGTGGAGAGGGAAGAAGAGAGGTTCCTGAATATATGAAAGAAGGAAATTTTATTTAAATCTCTGGTGACAATATCTGCATCCTTCCTCCCTCCTGAGCCAGAAGGCACAAACAGTATTGGTAAAGTGCTGTTGGAGGAGATCTGGTCTCCTTTTCCCTGGAAGTATCATGCCTGTTTTGAGCACTGCTACAGGGAACACCATGCAGCAGCCTGAAGCTCTGAGATCTGGGGTGAGGAGGCAGGCAGGTGATTTTGCATGGCATCAGCCCTGGCTCTGCAGGACCAGCTCTGAGCCAAGAGCCAATCTGCCTGACAATCCCAAAGTGTCACCTGTGAAAATCAGGATTCCAGGCAAATCTTTGAAAACTATTTGTTCATGTGCAATCTGCTCTCACAAGACACTTCAATACCTACAAAACTCTTCTCCCTGTGTGCATTGCATTTTTCCAGCTCTCAGCCTGGCCCTACTGGGCTGCACACAGCCAGCCCAGGTCACAGCAGGTGCAGTGGCAGGGTCACTCTGTCCCAGGCCAGATCAGAGCAGGGCACTGCCACGTTAAATGAGAGGGAGTGGGAGACAGGCTCCTTGTGCTGCCAAGATCCATTTTAGTATTGAATCATCCTCCCCATGGCAGCCTAAGTGAGAGCAGAGGTGGAGATTAGCAGCGCTGTGTCTGTTTGGAGAAGGCTGCATGCATGACTGAGCATGAATGGCCTGATTATGAGTGGGTGGATCACCACTCAAAGGGACTGAGCGGGCAGAGCTGAGGTAGCAATGATTAGCTGCCACAAAAGGTGAGTTATTGTCCCCTGGGATGCTAAAGATATACTGTACTTAATAGTTCACTGGCCACATGCACTCCAGGGTTGATATCGCCGCAGCCGGAAACATTCATTCACATAATTAGTTTACTTTTCCAGTTTAAGCCAAATGGAAAATCCCCCTGTACAGCACTCTTAAGCTGGCTGTTGGGCCAGTGTTGATCAGCAGAGTCCTTTTGACTTTGCAAAGTTGTCTGGGCTTCCCCAGAAGGACGTGAGGTCGTTTAATCACCTATCTTATCTCAATGTCTTTGCAGGGACGCTCTGAGATTTTCTCTGGATAAGCTGACCCCAAGATTTGTAAGAGAAGCCCCTGAAATCAATTGAAAATGAGCCTTTGTGTGACAGGGCTGTCACCTGTCCATGATCTTAATTCCAGGTGTTTGACGGGGATGACAGGACATGACTTATCCCTTGTCAAAAATCCTCTGTGTCACAGATTTGCAGTTATACCTTTCTCCAGAGGAACCTCAGCTACTTACCCATAATGAATGATCTTCCTCTCCCTTCTCTGGGAGTCATGAATATTTGACTTAACAAATTAATCTTTTCACTTTCTTTCATAGGAGGACAGATACCTTTATATATGGAGCGCCTGAAACAGAAGATAAAAAAAAAAAGACCACAAAGGAAAGAATCTGATTTACAAGTAACTCTGTTCGTTGCAAGGGTTAGACCAGACCCTCAACTGCAGCAGAGCAACACCATTTAAATCAGCAAATGTATTTCTCCATCTCTGTCTCACTGATCCCCCTTTGCAAACACCTACAGTGTCAGGGCTGGGAAGGACCCACCAAGGTTCTCAAGACCAGCATGACCACATCATCAAACTTTGCATAATTTATCAATTTGTGAAGACTCTTCAGTCCCTCCCTACTCAGCAGGCCCAGCAAGGTGACTCTGTTTCACAAGGGCAGTGCTTGGATTTGGATTGGGTGCTGGAACTTGACTTTGGGGGCAGAGGACCCTGATATGAGTGCTTGGTGTGAATATCGTGCTCCATCCTCCATGGCAAGGATATAACAGGTGTAACAGCAGTCAGGATGCTGCCAGCATTTTGTTCTGCGTTGTTCTGTCTGTTCATTTCTTTGAGTTCTTTTTGTTAAGCCTTCAGCAGAAAGGCTGGGCTCTGGAAAGGGCTGCTTGGATGCTCATAGTCCTCTTTGTGTGACATTCCACCCTGTGAAGAGCCCAGGAAGTACAGGCAGTACTTAAATTTCCACACTCCACTTCCAGTCACCCCTAGAGGCTGATTCTGCTGTGATCCTCAGCAGGACATCTATGTCTCAAGCCTTGTCCTTCTGTTTACTTGTGTTTGCTTCTGCATGCTTTGCTCCTGACCTATTCAATGCGTTATTGAGCCCTGCAATTATTTTTCCATTCATTTTCTCCTTTCCTGACTCATTTATCTTGACCTCTTGTGCATTGAGATGCACCATCTAGCCCAGTGTGGTGGAAAGTGGGAATCTGCTGCCTTTGGAAGCCCTGCGAGCTGGGAACAGTTGTCCCCTGGATATGTTGCTCCAGTTCCACTCCAGAGCTTGCTCATGCAAGAAAGTAATTTTTGGCCTGCATTTCTGCAAGAAGAACAAAACAGCCAGCTCATTTTCTGTCTCCAGGCAGACTTCCCAAAGATTATAGGAAGAGGATGGGCCTAGGGGCTTTCTGGCCTGGAATGCAACAGACCATGGGACAAACAAGAACGTTGGCACAGTCAGGTGGCTGAGTGTCCAAAACAGCCCAAAACTGCTGAGTGCCTCAGCCTACCTGCTCACTGATGGTCCTCCTGCACCAAACTGCCTCACACCTGGGTCTAACCCCACAGTGAAAACCCAAGGGGCTGCTCTCCCTAAGGGTTTTGCTGCTTCATTGCTTTGTGTCTGCATTTTTTATGAATTTTTGAGAAATCTGTAGCAGTGAGAGCTTTGTGCAAACAGGAGTGCACTGCATGCCCCGAGTGCCTGGGATGAAACAGCATGCTCAAAGCCTCCAGCCTCAGCTGCCAGTGTCCTCAGAAGCATATCTTATCCCCACTGGCTCTTTGGGATTTTAAGGTGGCTGTTCTCATCAGAGGGAATCCAGCCTGTCTTTTTTTCCAGTATTTCTAGTACAGAACAGCATGTTCTGCTTTCCTTCTGCAGCCAGGGGGGGAAGGAGTTGGAGGAGATGGAGTGATGTGGCTTCTGTGATGCTCTTTTGCCATTCCCTTTCGTGTCTTGTTTTTTGTTTAGTTGGAAAGGCAGGGCAGGGATGCTGGCCTTATGTGATGAAAAGCAGTTTTGCTATGAGGTAACAAAAACTGCTACCCAAAAGGAAGATTGGAACAATGGTGAAAGATTGGAATTTCAATTTCCAAAAATTGAAAGATGTGCCAAGAGCTATCAAGTCATTGCTGTCAGAGAGATGATCTGTCTGGTAACATGTCAATCTTTTCCTAAGATATTGAGGTTCACTTCAGCAAAAGGAAGGGTCCCAAAATATTTCCCTAAAATGACAGCACAAACCAGAAGAAACAGCCAGTGAATTCATCAATCTCAACATTTATTTTGAGGTAAGTCTCACACAGAGAGGGTGGGTGGTGCAGAGCTCCCTTTTTCCATGGCTGTGGGGAGCTTTCATCCGCCTGTAGGATCCTGATGGTGTACAAGGATGGTGGGTAGTGTGGAGATCCCTTGGTCCATGGCTGTGAAGAGATTCCAGCAGCCTGTAGGACCATGATGGGGTACAGAGCAGGGATAAGTGTGTTTCTTTACCTTTAGGTCAAGGTTCTTGTAGAAAGTTTCACATTCTCTGGGCAGTGGAGGAAGGAGAGGGTGGGTGCATGCCATGCACTGGTCATGTCCCAGTCTGGGGATTTAGCTGTCAAAGACAGGAACACCAAAAATGGAGCAGCCCCACCTCCAGCCTCCTGAGGCACTCCTTGCCCCAGGTCAAGGCTGTCCAACCACACCTCCCTGAGGAACAGGGAATGTCCAAGCCCAACCACATCACCAAGCCACTGCAGTGAAGGCCGCCACCAGAGATGGCCACTGCCAATGCTCTGCCTGCTGTGACACATCACCAGGGCTGTCTACCTGAGAAAAAAATGTGTTTGCCATGGCTGGAGGGGGCTCCCAGCTCCCTGTGAGTTTGAAGGCAACTGTAAGACCAAAACAGGATATAGGTTGGGGTCACCACCAACACACCCTGACACTGCCAGTGTTCTGCCTGCTGTGACACATCACCAGGGCTGGTGCCTGAAATTAGCACTGTATCGCTGTGACATGGCTATTACCTACCACCATTCAGCCAAGAAGAAAGAATTCAATAATAAAAATATATAAATAAACTAATTAAAATAGATAAACAGCCTCTGGCAATATTGTGATGGAAAATTAGGCAGCTGTAGCAGCTATTTAAAGAACATCACTTCAGAAAATGTTAAACAAATAATCAAAAGCAGCAAGTCCTACTCACTACCCAAGTGTAAAGAATTGTGTGGTACTTGCTGCTGAGATTTGTGGGTTTGAAGACTAAATTCTTGAAAAATGCTTGGCAAGTTGACTGAAGGCAACATTTGATGCTTTTAGATTTAAAGACGTGTCCAGTGCAAAATGATGCATCCACAAGTGGCTGAGGGTGCTGAGCACAGACCAGAATGAACTGCAAGACTCACATCTTTCTTTCCCTGAAACAAACTGAAGTATTTTGCCAGAGACGGTTCTGTGCTGCACACTTCAGCTGGACACCAGAATAAAATTCAGGATTTTTTTTCTCCTCTGCTTGGTTCACTGCAGGATGCTGCATAGAGTCTCTTTAATTGACAGGACCAGAGGCCCTGGGCACAAACTAAAATGTATCATGTTCCTCCTAAGCATCAGGAAATACTTTTTACAGAGACAGAACTGGCAGTTTACACAGGGAGGTTGTGGAGTATCTAACCTTGGAGGTGTTGAAAAGCCACCTGGACATGGTCCTGGGCAAGTGGCTCTGGTTTAGCTCAAGAGTTGGACCAAATAATCTCCAGAGGTCCTGTCCAGGCTCAGCCCTTCTGTGAGGCTGTGATTCAGCACCAGCCACCCCAGTAATTGACTGATCCAGTTTGTGTGATGCCACAGCTCCTGGGCTCACAATGAGCAGTCAGGGATGACACCCTCTGTGTGCAAACTCCGACCTTCCTTCAGAAACCACCAGAAGAGCAGGTAATTTACAACTGTCAGATCATCAGATTACAGTTTTCCACGCAGTGGATCTGTTAGCTGAGCAGTCTTCATCTGGGAGAAGTTAAGATCCCAAATGATTCACTGGCCCAACATATTTTGGAGCTAACCCAAGGAAGTTGTCTCAGGCAGCTCATCTGCTGCCATCAGTAGCCGTGGTGCCCCTGAGGAAAGCAAATATTTTTTAGACATCCATAAAGTTTCTGGGATGAGAACCAGGCTGAGCAGCTCTCAGCAGTTCATTGCCCATTTCTGTGCCAGAAGAAGGTGCTGACTTGCTGTAATCCCCCAGCATTTTGCACCTTCTCTGCTCCCAGTCCTTGCAGAGATAAGTGGTTACACAGCGTGCAAAGCAGTGACAGCTCCAGCCTGCAGAGTTTCCAGATGGGCAGAGCAGCACTGGCACTGGAGAGCCCTCCTGAGAGCTCCTGCCTGCTTTGAAGGTGCTGGAACTTCATGGATGTCAGCTGAGCTCCAGATGAGCATGTGGACTTTGTGATGCTCTTCTGAACCCAGCACAAGTTCTGAACTATTTAAGGTTTTTATTCACTCGTCATTTAAGGTTTTTGTTCACTCATCATTTCTCATTTCTCCTTTTAAAGAAGTCTTCACTCCTTTGTTAAGATACTGTTTAAATGTCTCAGTGACTAAACCATGAATGAAAATGAATGAGCACACCTTGGCCAGGTTTACATGCTGCAGGAGGTGTGGCAGCTTAGAGATGATAAGTCAGCAGTAAATAAATCCTGGCTGCACCTTTTTTTCACCTTTTTTTCTCTATAAAGAATCCTTTGGAAATCCAGCACAGCTGGCACTTGAGTAAGGGACTATTTGGCTCCCCGTTTAGCTGGTCCATCATGAAATGTAGTGATAGTCAGATGGTAATTGCATAAAAATGGCACCTAGGTGCTGAAAGTGGGTGTTTTCTGTGCTGAGTTTAAGGATCGATGGGGTTTTTTCTCCCTCTCTCATTCCTGTGGCTGGGATGTGCTAACCATGTTGTGCTCAGATGTCCTGCCTCTCCCACTGCAGTGCCAGCTAATGTCTGATTCCAGAAGCTTTGCAGTTGGCAATGTTTTAATAAGCAGAAAGAGCACAGCTTGATTCTCAGGTAACAGGCTGAGCTAGCTGTGCTGGCAGTCAGAGCAAAAAACATGGTATTGACTTGAAGACTGAGTGAATTTGGAATAGAAATTGCGGAGGAGGAATAAATGTGGCATACCAGGATGTCACTTTTACACTTTCCAGATGATAACTTCACTCTGAAGTGGAGAATCTCTGACAGTGACGTCCTCTTTCAAGCATCCAACATCCATGCCCGTACTTGGTCCTCCTGCAAACCCCCTCTTTTCCCTGCTTTGTCTGACTCACTGTGTATTCTTCACAAAACACACTGTCACAGGCTCTGTTTATGAGAGTTACTCAAGCTTGTTTCCAAATCAGATTTCATGTTTTATGAGGAGGTGGATAGGTGAGGAGGGGAAAAGTTTCCACTTGGGCAAGGGCACTGGGAAGCACTCACTGGGGATAAAAGTTGCAGGCTAAGTAGCACATCTCTGCTGTGCTGCCTAAAAAAAGTGCCTGGAAACTCTTTTCTTGCCTCCCACTGCAATACCTTTTAGGCCATGCATGAAATCAACATCCAAAAGGAGTTTATTTCATCACTGTCTGCAACACCATTGACCAGGATATTTATTCCTAGGAAATTAGTGCATCACCTGGAATCTCAACTGCCTGGGATATCTGGGATGTCACCACATGATATCATAGAGGGAACAGATGCCTTCTGGAGGGCAAAGCCACATCTGGGTGTGTGTCCTGGTACAGAAAGGAAGGGGAACAAAGACCAGAAGTAGACAGTGTCCTTCTGGTTCGTGATGGAAGACCCTGTGGCAAGTGAAATACCTAATTTATTTCCAGGAAAGGGTGGAAAAAGGATTAAAAGCAAGAAATCAGGCTTTTTACTTTTCTGGGAGAGAGGGGCAGTTTGATAACAAGCTGCTTTCCCCTCAGCAGCTAAGGGTGATGTCGTTCCAAGAGCCAGGTCCCTCGGGACAACACCCCCTCTAAAAATCCTGTTAAGAGTGTGAAAGCAAATGTCTGTGAGTGAATGATGCTGCAGCCTCCTTCAGAGGCAGGAGCTGGCCCTGCAGGGAGGGATGTTTCACAAGCTGCCTGCACCAGGATCCTTCCCCCTTCGGGGGTAGAAGCTCTGCTGTGTCCACCTCCCCTGCTGTTCTCTTCCAGAACCCCAAAGATGTGTCAGAACGTGTGTGTCTAGAAAACATCAAATCATAATTTTATCGAGCCACGTTTGGCACCAAGGATCAAAATCAGGCCTATGTAAAAATGTTTAGCAATATAAGGGAAAAGTCAAAAGCATAGTGAGAGCAGTCATTTGTTTGCATTTCATTTGCAGCCTGAATGCAATATTCCTGGAGAACCCAAATAAGGAAACAATTATAAAGAAAGCTCAAAATATAACACTCCTCTCTTCAGGCCTTGTGTGATGTAAACGGAATAAAAGTTCCTAATGGAAAAAAGGTAAATTAGTTATTTTTAAAAATTTATTTTAATAGTGACTGTGTTATTAATAATGTATTTAAATAGTTATTTTCAGCTATGTCCCTAGATCCAATGAAATAATTACATGCTCCAGGACAGGAGTAAAAGGATGAGGGAGTACATAGATCTTAGTGACCAGGTCTATAAATAAGCTGCTAAAAATGAGTAACCATTGTCATAGCTGGCTCAAGAGAGACTTGTCAACTAATTATAGATCAAGCTGTGCATTAAAATTAAAGCCATTTGCAAGATATTACAGTAAATGTAATGTTCCCAAGAGATGTTAGATTGAGTAGTCTCAGAACTTCAAGTGGCTGCATAACCTCTGCAGCTTGATCAGTGCAAAAAACAAGTTTTCAAATATTATTTGAATGCCATGGAGGGATTAGATAGAAATGCTACCTGGGATGGGTCATTCCTTGAATTCCTTGACCTGAAGGCCCTATAGAAGATGTACTGACAACAGCACAAACTGCCTGGGTAGGCTGCCTAGATACCAGCAGGTTTTGGGCATTTCTGTCTGGGTCTGTGTTTTACAGTGAGCCCATGATGGGATCTCAGTCCATGATTAGCAGCCTTGCTAATATAAAACACACAGAAAAATAGCATGGGCATTCTGGTCCTCACAGCTGTATTTCAGAAATGTGAAGTTTGTTTCCTGATTTAATGCTGCCAAATCTGTCAAGCAGATTTGGTGCATTGCATTGGCATAATAAGACTTCATTTGTATTTTTAAATTGTGGGTAACCTGAGAAAGAGAAGTAAGTATATTGGCAAATAAAGCATACTTTCTTGTAAATCACAGATAGAATTTCCAGGAATTTATGCTGGGACAGAATCTGAGGGCTGATTGGTGTGAGTGCACACAGGGAATCTTTATCACCTTGAGCTGCAGATTGATCACCAAAAATAAAAATGAAAAATAGGAAAAAAAAAAGAAGAAAAATGCAATACACAGTGCAACCTTGAACATCAAAAGGACCAAGCAGGTTGGCAGAGAGGAGTGGGATACATCCACCTGCTTGATGTCTTTGCTCTGACTAAAATATTATTAATATTTTAGTATATTGACTGCTGCTTACTTTTCTGGAGCAACACCTTTAAAACCAAGCTGTGCAATGCAGAAATGAACCTGGATGATGGCTCATTGAGATCAACTGCAGGAGACAGCACTGTAAAAAAAAGACAAAAATCTGGATTGAAGCTAAGACTCCCTTTTTTTTTTTTCCCTTAATTTGGATTAAATTCTTCATTTGCCAATATAGAACAGAGCATCTGGTTGCAAAGAAGATAGTAGCTAGACTGCAGCATTCAATTACAACTAATTTTTGTCACTAGATACTTCTAATATGCCTGGAAACTATTTTGATCCAAGGCTAATTGGTTCATTGTACACATTTACAGGTAAAAAAAAAAAAAACAAAAATTGTGACTAAACTAAAATTCAGCTCATTGTTTGCTATTGTGGCATTAATTATTAACCAGATTCTTCAGTTAGTGAACAATTTAAATCTGCCATGAGCAGTAGTCATTCTTCTGAGCAATGTGTTGGGAGCTGGTCTGTGAGAGATGAAACCTTAAACAGTAGAGTAATAGCACAGCCCAGTGGCTTAACAAAGAATAAACCACCGCTCAGGGATCTACTGATCTGGGCAATTGAATGTATTTTATCAAAAAGTCTGGGAAAAGTGAAAATGGGAAATTATTCTAGGGTCAGATAGAAGTGAATTCTTTCTTCTAAACCATTTTCTTTATCCAAAATCATTCTGAAAAAAACTGCTTTCAGCTTTGCTGGGTACAAAGCACATTGTCACACTCATGTCATTTTATGTAGAATTCTATTAGACATTCAAAACTATATTTGGAATAATAATTTCATAGAACAATTCATGCTCTAAATTATTTTACCATTGTAATTCTATTGTTGCAAAGAATTATTCTTTGCCTCATTATTCCCTTATACACCTGCTTTGATCTGCTTTTATTTTCATGTACAATTTGCATATATCCAAGGAGTCATCTGAAATCTATTGACACTGGCTTATGTGGACCCATTTATTCTAGAAAATAGTGGAATTTTTTTTGTCCTTCTGACAAAAAATACATCTCCACCACCCCCAAATTAGTCTTGGACTAGAGGAAAGGGGTGGGATGTGGTGGCTGCATGGGCAGCAGCAGGAGTCAGGGCTGGGGAGGGACCTTGTGGCAGAAAGGGGTGGTGGGTTGGAGGATGCTGTGTGCCTGGTTCCCATCCCATTAGGAAGAGGGGATGTGCTTTAGGATGCCCTGGGATGCAGGCCATGGAGGGGCTCTCTAGTTCCTCATAATCCTTGCCTGTCTGGGCTGAGGGAAGGGTTCAAACAGGGCTGTTGGACACCTGAGAACGGAGCTCATGCATGTTAATACATGGATAAGGCAAATACCTGTCCAAGTCACCAGGAAATAAAAGGGAAAGTGCTGTGCCTTGGTATGCCTCTTCTAAATAAACAGAAATACCTTAATTTAGGAAGCACTGCTCTTTGTCCTGGGATAAATAATGATCCTATCCCTGCACATGCAACACAGCTTGTCACGAAACCTGCACAGAGTCCAGATCTGGACTATGGACACACCAGGAGGGAGGGAGGGGATGGGAACCCCTATGGTCAGGGAAAACTTTTGAAAGGAATAAAGATCATGTAGTGCTCAAAGAAGATTTTTTTTTTTAATGGCACAAAAGTGACGAATGAAAAACAAAGAACAAAGGCTTTGAGGGATGCACTTGAAGCAGCCAGGTCAAAGAGCCTGTGTTGGTCGTGTAGCAAGGCTACACAGACACACAGATTTCTCTCTATTGACTGGAGGAATCCACTCGTCCTAGATAATTCCCTACATTATTTCTACCAGAAGATGCTACAGATAAGAGATGACCTTGCACACTGAGTCAGTTTGTTAAACAAGGTCTAGCTGACAGGGCAAGTCCTGCACACCACAAGTCTCTGAATCTGAATTTTAGCACTATGTGTGATTTAAATATATAAAATCATGTTTCCATCATTGCTAGTCCCATGGGTAGCAACGAATGGAATTAAATAAAATTACTAATACAGCTATAAAGAAAAAAAGAAGACTCAATCTCTGAGCTGTATTTAGTGTTTTTAAATTTCTGTACCATCCCAGAGATGAATAAATGTAATATGCTGGTATTTTGACCAGCAAAAAACAAAGGTGCACCTCACGAACAAAGTCCCTGTGGATTTAAGGATTCCTGGAGACAGACACAGGCAAAGGCAAAGCTCAGCACCACTCTGGGCTCTAGGTGCTGAAGATTGCAAGCAGTGCTGGTTTCACAAGATGTAGCCTGAGCACCGCATGTAACTCTGGAAGTGTCACCTCTAGGTTGCACTATGGTGCCAGCACAGTCTCAGCTGGCCATTATGCATGGAGTGACCCAGAACCTGGAAAATTAACAGTGTGGTTCCCAGTAGCCCTGCCCAGTCACAACCAGGTGCTAAACACGACTAAATCTGGTGGGTAGGCATTGTTGTTTGAATTTACCAAACTTCAGGAGGCTGCAGTGACACCAACATGCTGCCAAAAACTCCCCCAGAACCAATACAGCTTGGCAGAGCTGAAAGGATGCATTCCTCTTTCACCTATTTTTCTCTCAGACCCAATCCAGTACATGTTGCCAGCCAGTCTCTTGCCTGAATATTCCCTGGGAGACAGAGCAGGGACCTCAAAAACAGGAGGAAGCCCCTGCGTGTGACACCCAGCCCCAAAGAGATGCTTTCTGCAAGCCTTGTCCTGTCCTAAGCACTTCCCTGTTGACTTCCTTCCTTCCTTCCTTCCTTCCTTCCTTCCTTCCTTCCTTCCTTCCTTCCTTCCTTCCTTCCTTCCTTCCTTCCTTCCTTCCTTCCTTCCTTCCTTCCTTCCTTCCTTCCTTCCTTCCTTCCTTCCTTCCTTCCTTCCTTCCTCCCTCCCTCCTTCTCAATCTCAGAGTCTGACTAAAGATTATATTCTCTCTTTTTCTGCAGGGCACAGTGTGCTTCCCTGCTGTTCAATTTTCCCTCTTCCCAACATGCCAGGCACCAAAGCCTGTTTGTCTATCCCTGTTTTCCTGCTTAGGTGTGTCTGACTGAAGTTCAAGCTTGTGTAGTTGGTCTTCCAGAGCAGCTCTGCACTCCTGACTCTTCTGTTCAGCAGGAGTCTGCAAACTCTGAGTTGTCTGTAGAATGCTGAATCCATCTCTGGACCCAGTGTTTTCTCCACTTGCTTCTCTGTCATGTCTTCCATGAGTATTCTCAATCCCTCTTCTTGGCAAAGAAAACCTCCACCAGGAACTCCCTCAAAAACCATGTCTACATCTCAAGCACCAGACACAGATCACAACCAAATGACAGGAAAACAAACATTTCCTTCCCCTTTTCAGGATTTATGGATGTTCTTTCATCAACACCCCAAATCACCCTGATATTTCTTTCTGTTTATTGGCTGTGGGATATTGGCACACAGCTCTGCCATATTTAAACACTGGTTCCACTGGCATTATCCTCTCAACTCCTGTTGAATCTAATGTTTCTCAGAGGGTCTTGTACAGTCTTGTACATGACAATCTCCTAGAAAATGAGACGTGTGAAGATCTTTTCATCCAAAATCCCAAGGGATTCACCTAAGCATTCACATTACAGCTCATAGCTATTCTTGATGAAATATAAGATAAAACACCTTTTTTTTTTTTGGTGTAGAAATACTATGGAACTACTACAACACAATCCTTTGTTAGAGTCTTCATAGAGAAAATATGCAGAATATATTTTCTTTTTGCTTATGCATTTTTTTTGCTACTGTAGGCTATTGCCATTCCCTTATTTATGACAAATTCATTCCAAGTTGTCACTAAAGCTTTGCCACGTTACCCTTTTTTTTGTGAGGACTGTTACCTGAAGGTTTTATTTTACAAAGTGTTATCAGTTCCGTGCTTCTCCTGCCTGATATTAGCATTTTCAATAGTTTCTTGGAGAATGGTGTGATTTCCAATGGTAAGCATGTGACACTGGACATTGCAGAACCCAGAAGTGTTTTCTACTCAGGAAAAAGGGCAGGATGTCCTTCAAAGAACAGTTCAGCTTTTCAAAGACCTAATTCCAATCCTTCTTTTTTTGCTCCTTTTCCCTTTACTCAGTCACTTATTACTGGAAGGAAGACTATTTCATTCTACTCCTTGTCTCATTCCTCATGAACTTTGTCTTTTCCACGTGTACATTACCTTCGATTTTTACCTTTCTCTCTCAATATCTGAATTTATACAATTTAGGGCTTGTAATGGTTTCAGGCAGATAAAATATATCATTCAGGAATGGCTTGGACTGTGCTTGATGTGTTTGCCTTCCTCACTCAGAAGGTGAAAAGTTTCAATAAAATGATGTCCTTTTTGTCTAATTTCCTGCTTTGACTTGGTCTTTTCACTCTCCTTGAAAGCAGAGTGAGTAAGTACTCAGGGACTATGTAATTCACTTATAATTGAAACAATAGACCATAAAGGCTCCTTGAGAGCAATTACATCTATCGAGCCAATGAGTCAGTTGTGCATTTGCACTAAGTCCAAGCAGTAAAATATATTTATGATTTTTTTTTTTTTAATGAAAGTTACTGCTCACTTAGTCTTTGGAGGCAGCACAATGCATCATGAGACAGGGAGGCTTAAATGTGAATCTTCATGAGCAGTGTGCATGACTTGCCATGAAAAATGCGTACTGTATGCTTTGTCTGGGCATGCTGCACCCAACCACAGAATTAGTATGTGTCTGATTAAATGTGGTCTGAAACATAATGGTTAATCTGAGAAAAGTGAAGTAAAAACCAAAGCAAATTTGAGAGCATCATGCTCAGGACTTGATAGTGAGAAGGGGATAAACTGTACATTACTAAAATTAGAAGTGCCTCAATTCCTTTGTTTGCTTTTATCTTCAACCACAACCTAGGCTGACTCTACTGACAAGCCTGGTTGAGGTCAGGAAAAAGCAATTACACTGCACTAAGCCACCCGTCCAAGGGGGATTCTGAGCAAACCAAATCCTGTGCAAAAGACTGGATTATAGATGAAGGAGTCTGGGATCAGCCACTAACTGTGTCAGAAAGATGGTAGTGTGTATGGTGCTGGGATCCAGCTGTGTCTGTGCCTTGTAACCCTCTGTGATCCTGGGCATGCCACTCAGTGACATACTCCAACTAAATGTACAGCAAAGTGCTCTTTACCATTTTCCTTCCGTCTGTTTTTGGGTGATAGTAGGGCACCTGCTCCTTCATCAGGCAGCACAGAGATGGTAAAGTCCATGAGGGCTTTGCACAGGTCTAGCAGCCCAACCCAGCCACAACATGTAGGAATTCATAGGATCATTAAGGTTGGAAGAGACCTCTAAGATAATCGAGTCCATCCCTCAACACAGCACCGCTGTGCTCACCCCTAAACCCCAAAGTGCCACATCCACATGGCTTTCCAACACTTCCAGGGATGGTAATTCCATCACTTCCCTCTGTAGTCTGCATTAGTGCCTGAACCACCCTTTCAGTGAAGAAATTTTTCCTAATATCTAACCAAAACCACCTGTTACGATTTGATTACGAGAGATGCTTCTGCCTGGGTTAAGGTGCAAATGAGACCACATGATGAGTCAATAATATGGATTTTATCTAACAGTAAATTTAAGGTAGAGAGATAGAAATAATAGGAAGGGGAGGACAAAAGAGAGCTAGAGACAGAGAGGATAAGCAAAAGATATCACCACCATGTGGATTCCTGCATTGTCCCACTGGTCCTTCTTCACCAGGTCCTTGCTGGTGGAAGTCCCAGAATCCTTCTTCTGCAGGTCCCACTTTTATACAGTCCAAGTCCTGGATATTCATGGAGTGTAGATACCTTTCCCATAATTTGAGATGGCATGTGCACAAGCACTTGCTTCCTTTCCCACAGTTTGCCATGGTGGGAACTCTTGTCTGGATGCTAAACCAAACCTCTGCCTCCATTAGGCTTAGAATCAGTTCCTTCCTTCTGTGCCACCTGTGCTCATCTCAGGTTCCATTGTGATGGATTATCTTATGGAGACAGTATTTTGAGACATGTAACTGTATTCTTTAAGTCCTCACACCACCCTGGCCACTTCCTCTAGTCCTGTCACTTGTCACCTGGGAGAAGAGACCTCCACATCTCCACATCCTCCTCTCAGGTAGTTGTAGAAAGAGTAGCCCATCCTCCCTGTACGAGACAGAAACAAAGAAAAAACACATTTAGGGCCTCACTGAGTTGGGGTTTGGCAGCTCTTTGGTCTCACTAATTAAACAATTAAACTAAACAAGGTGGTTCCATGGAATACCTATGGATTAGTGTGGAAAGAGCTTTACCCCAACATGGCCTCGCTAATTCCAGCTCCAAGCCAGCAGCCGTGGTCTTCAGTGCCACGTTAGCAGAGCAGCACATTCAGAGGCTGCTGAGATAACTCTGCACCTTTACAATGTGGCTTTGCAAGAAATATGTGTTTTATGTGCTTTATGTGGTGAGGCTTGCTCCCTGCTCTGCAGATTTGCTCTTTTCCGTGGAGAGTGTTTCAGCTCCCTCTTAAAAGTGAGCGTGCATTAAAGTGCTTCTCACCACAGAGATAATTGAGTACATGTACAGCATCTATCACAATAAAAGCCAAATCTCAGACAGATACTAGGGCACTATCAAAGACAAAAAAACAGTAAATAAGAATTCATAAAGCTTTCAGTGCAATACTTTCTGCCACCACTCAATCCATTAAAAAAAATCAAGTGTTTGTACAGCACCTAATTCTACAGAGTATACAGGCACCACTGCAATAAAATACTACTTAAAGTTATTACTACTAAAAATAATTAATAAACCTATCATTTGTTGATTCTTCTCTTTTTTTAAAACTGCCTCTCTTTTTTGCTTTTTGGAACCTTTCATATTTTCCTACTTGAAAAATTATCAAGTCATTAAAAAGAAAATTGAATTTTTTTATAACAGTTTCCAAGTAACAGCAAATGTTCACGTCCAGGTTATAAAAATGAGGTTTATAATGGCAATACTTATAGATCATTCCTGTTACCACATCAGCAGGGCATCACTACAACATAGTGCTCCACAAAAATGACATATGGAGCAGCACTGAAAATTTCTTGGTATGTCTGATTTTTTTTTACTGTTAATTCAATGAGCCACCAGCCCTGGTTTTCTTAGTTTGTGTTTTTCATCTGGTCAGATTGGATATTTGTCAGAGATGCAGAGGTTATGAGAAAATGGGGATTCTTTTATATGCACCATTTTAGTTCTGATATTTCCCCTTAATTGTGAGAGAGAAAATACTATTTAAATACCACTTTTAAAATACTGATAAAAAAGAGAAGAGAAACTATACCTTTTCTTTCATGAGGTCAGATAATCTTTAGGGAATACATGGGCTTTTTACAACCTTTTAGAGTTTCTTTTTACTTCTTCACAGAACAGCAGCAAATTCTTGAAAGGACAGACCACCTGCAACTCCGGCTTCATGGAAAAAGGGATGGAGGTTCTCAGCATTTCATCGGAGTCAAGCCAGGTTCTGTACTTACAGTGACATTTATTTAAAACAGATTAATGGGTTTGTGCTGACAGGGCTAATGCTCAGGAAGAAAACCACCTGTCAGCAAGCTGGGCATCTCATCCAAACCTGCGTGCCAGGTGGCCAAACTCATTGGCACCAGCTTCTGAATCCTCCAGGACTTTGCTTCTATGAGCATTCCTGGCATGTGCATCCATGGCCCCTCCAAGCTTCAGCACCCCTTTCTGTACTGCCTGATCCTTTGCAGGCATTCCCAGAAAGTTTATGAGCTTTTTGGCTAAGATACAGATATGTTGATTTTAAAAATAATTTTAAAAAATCATTAGAGTTGAAAATTTCCCGGTTTGGAATTTACACAGGGGCCCCTCCTTAGTTTCTGAATTGCACAAAGCTTAAGATATCTCATAGAGATTTTGGATAACTGCCTCAAGGAGTACAAATTCCTCCCTCTCTGCTCCTGATGAGCTCCAGTCATTAGTAAGATAAAGTGTACAAAGCAGCTTGGCTGCAAGAGGAGAGCACGATGCAGAACAGTACAGCTCGTCCACATCCATATAGGAAGGAAAACACAGGTGAAATAATTGTCATGATGTTTTTAGATGAGACAAACCTTGGGTGCATTGCCATGGGTAAGAGTTTTGTACTGGCTGAGCTGATGTTGACTTGCTTTTCAGTCCCTGGCACAACGAAAATACATCTCTGAAATCTGCCAGTGTGGTGCATCTGTGCCTGCCTGTGTCTGTCTCAGCACTCCCGGAGCAGCACTGGCACACACGCCCAGAGTGCACAGCATGCTGTGACAGAACCAACTGGGACTGGGACAGCCCATGCACAGCCTAAAGCCAACTGCAGGGTGCCACAGATGACAAGGAAAGGTCACATTCCCTTCTCTTCAGGCTCATGTTGGGAAGGTGGTGTGCCTGCTTAACACAGCCTCAGGTTTACTCTCCTGCGGGGCAAGGAGGAAACAAACATAGGAAGGTGCAAATTGAGGCGGCTCAGAAAACAGCAGTGTTTGTTTTGACAACACCTGACTTCCTGGGCATGAGTTGGTAGAATTTTCCTTGGCTTTAAAACTATAATTTCAACACTTACTGTCCCCACACTGTGCCAGCAAATTAATGCAGTTTCAGGGGTGGGAGAGAACAGCTAATCAAAGTGAGAGGGTGGAGGAGCTGAGAGATCTTAAGAAAGAATGTTGTGAAGGAAGAAATTGCTGTCCTTGCTTTTGTGTATTGTTGTGATTGCTCTCTTGTTGTTCTCATGAGACATTTTACATGGGCAGATAGTGATAGGACGAGTTGGGGGATGGTTTTAAAGTAAAAGAGGAGAGATTTAGATTAGATGTCAGAAAGAAAATGTTTCCTGTGAGGATGGTGAGGCACTGGAACAGGTTACTCTGAGAAACTTTGGATGCCCCATGCCTGGAAGAGTTCCAGGCCAGGCTGGGTGAGGCTTTTGGCAATCTGATGGAGTGGAAGGTGTCCCTGACCATGGTGGGGGGCTTGGAACTAGGTGATCTTAAGGTCCCAACCCAAACTTTTCTGTGCTTCTACAATTCCCATATGCTCTTCGCACTCATTGACAAAAGATGTTAGAAAATGTAACACAGAAATAGGCAAACCCTGAAAATATAATGTATCTACCAGAGGAGGTCTAGAATTAATGAGACAGAGGCTGTGCATTTACTTCTTGCTGGCTTTTCTTCAGGATGGGGAAATGTTGTGAGCTGTGTCCGTCCTCCAGCCCTTCTGCTTCTCCAGCACTGTCTCTGCCTCGACAAGTTGCTTTGTGACTGTGAGCCTTCCTCAGAGAAGCTGCCACTGACCTGGCTGCTGCTGCCTGAGAGCACAGGACTACAGAGAGAACACTGCTTTTCTGTTCTCTCACCCTGTCGGATCCCCTTGGCCAGAGGACGTGGATCTGGCCAGATTCCAGAGAGTGAATGGTGGTGATAAGGAAAAGCAGAGAGACTTTGGAAGACAAAGATATACTGTTACACTGGGCACCAGCGAGGAAGGTAATGTCATTACTGTGATGCTGGTGTGGAATACTCAATTTATCCCAACTCTTGGAAATGACAGACTATTCACTCAAAAAAAGTAAAAGAAAAAGAAAAAGAAAATAAAAATGTCATTTGTAATTGTAGTAAGTGGAAAAAGTGTAGCAATTCTTACTTCAAAAACATTATCAATGTGAATTCAATGTAAAGTTTAAGAATATCCTAAGGGATAGAAATAGAGAACTGAGAACAGAAAAAACAGAGCCACCTCCTGTTTGTTGCCACTGGAAATGTCTCCTGCCCTGCTCTGAAAGAAAACAGAGGAATGGGGAGGCTCCTTTTTCAGGAACCACAGTGCAGGAGGGGAACTCAAATCACACCATCTCCTCACTCACAGGTTACTGGAAGATGTTGGTGCCCTCCAAATATGCCTGCTGACCCCACCCTGGGCTTTCACAGCCTTCCCTGTAATACATCCCCACCCTCCTCATTGCTAATTGCTCCCTAATGTCCAAGCAAAGCTGATCTTAGTGTGCAGCAAATGCCTCTTTAGTACTGGTCTTGGGAGCAAACAGTGATTACCCCTTTGCAGCACTGCTCCCTGTTGGAAGCCTGTTTCCACATTCACATTTTTATGCTGTTTTTATTAAACCAACAGCCCTTTTCTCCACAGGGTAACACTAGAAATCTCTGAGCTCTGCTGCAGCTCTGCTGAACTCTGCCCTGTGCACACAGATGTCTGTGTGCACACATACAGCCCTTGCTTCCTAAAGTATGTGTGCCCAAAGTGGGACACACACTCCAGGAAAGGTCTTGCCCCTGCTAAAGAGAGTGGAATAATGGTCTTTGTCTCTTACATGTGACATACACGAAAATGGCTCAACAGCCTCTTATCTGCTGGCTTATATTCAGCCCCTGGACTAATACAGTCCTGTAGTCTTTCTTTTAATATACTGGGGCATAGACTAATATTGACTGGTTTGGATTTTTATTGATTTTGTTTTTCTTTCAAAGGCAAAACATTTTGCACTTGCTTTTATTGAATTTTGCTTTATCGGTTCTAGGCCATTTCTCAAAGTTATCATGATTACTTGAATTCTAACACTCTTCCAAACACTTGCCTCTTTTCCCAGAACATTATCTTACGGAAATTGTATCTGAGTAAGCTCTGTATCACCAGGAAACTTGGCAACAATGATGTCCAACCATTCTGGTGCTGGGGCAGACCTGTCAGCCCCAAATGACCTTGCTGGTGTAAAGTGAGTAATTTATAATTTCTCTTTAAGCATGACTTTTTCAGGCAGTTGCACTCTCCACCTTACAGTGATTTCCTCTGGTGAAGGATATTCCTCCCTGCCAGACATTTTAGCTCTGCCTTCCTCCATCCAGTTCCTTATGTCATCACAGAAAGTGGCCTTGGGGATCTGACATGCTGATGTGGGGTATCACCTGGGTTAAGCAGAGCCCATCTAGACCAGCTCTTTTTGTGGCAAAATTTTTATAACAACCAAGGCAAAACTGCTTTGCCTTTACCCACTGGGCTAAAGAACTACACTGGATTCATGGGATAAGCTTTATTCTTACAACTCCATGTTGGCAGCTTTTCACAGGGATGGAGCAAATAATTAATTTCTTTGCAAGTATCTTCACAGGTATCAGAACTGCAGTGTTTGATTTACAGTTGTGGATCCTCCCCTCCCCTGTTTTTTAAATACATAATTTATTTTAATATAAATTGCCAGGCCTATCATGCAGCTTACACCCACACAAACAGATGGAAAAATGCAGAGAAAGTTCCTGGGCACTAGGACTGAATTCTCCCTATCTTACGCTGTGAGAAGAGATGTTATTTCAGCCAGTTAGTGTCTTCCCAAAGAATTCCTACACACCATGCAAGAGCTGGTAGAGTCTGCATGAGCCCATCCTGTTTTGAATGGCAGAAATTTAAAAATACAGGTACAGTCAGCTATGCCAGTCAGCCCAGAGCAAGATACGGGCCCCACTGTTGCTTATTTTGTGGATTTTTCCAATTTTGTTTATTTTTGAAATTTTGTCTCACTGATCACTGCAGAAAAAATCCCCAATCTTCAGAATATTTTCAGATATCTGGAATAATTAACCATGACCCATCCCTCATAACTCCAGAGGGGTCTCCTCTGTTAAGGGGCCAGCTGTTAAAACCAGGTGGGGCAGTGTTTTTTATATTTTCCACAACCCATCCTCCCTCCAAGGAGATATCTTCTGTTAATGGCCATTGAGTCCCACTGCATGACTGATAAAATTACTTCATCCCATTGGGAGATGCTCCAGCCAGGGGGAGGAGCCAAGCCTTCCCTACCTAGATAAAAACTGAGATTTGGAACATCAGAGCAGCCTTTTTCTACTAAATTCCCAGAGAAAAAACAGGCCCATCTTTATCACCACTGACCTTCAGAGGAAAACTGCACCTTCTACAGGAGCACTGCTTCATCAGCGAACCACATCAGTCACTGCAGGAGGATGCAGCCACCATTTAATGGGACTGCTACCAGCACCCTGACTGATGGGGTATCAGGTTGTATTCTGACTGTCAGTGTTTTATTCTTTTGTATTACTGTACTTTTTTAAAAAATTCTAATTTTCCTAGTAAACTCTTATTCCTATTCCCGTATCTTTGCCTAAGATTTCTTTCATTTCAAAATTATAATAATTTGGAGGAACAGGGGTTACATTTTCCACTTTAAGAGAGGCTCCTGCCTTCCTTAGCAGACGCCTGTCTTTTAAACCAAGACACACTGTAAAAGAGAGCGCCACACATCACCCTTCAGGACTGCATCTCAGTTGCTGGTGCTGAATCACTCTCTCTACTCTCCATCCAGTTTGTCCTTAGCATTCGAGGTTTTTCAGAAGAAATTTTGGATGGGGTAGTGATTGCCATAGTCATTAATTCCCAGCCAGTCTCTGGAGCTACATTAAGCAAGGTTTCCAATAATGTTTCCAATTAATTTTTAGGTAATAGCGGTGCATGGCGTTCTGCAAGGAATGCTGAAGGTTGGTGGAGGTCCATTCATCAAAACCTGATGGGAACCGTGGCCTCCGTGGTGTACACAGATGTTGTTCTGGTCTAGGGAAACATTAGAGAGAATAGTTAACACAGCAAGACAAAAGATATATCACAGTAAAAGATTTCTAGCCATATAATTAAAAAGAGAAGAGGGTAAAAGCACATGTATTCAGCAGAGAGAGTGGAGTAATAACTAAAGATAATCTAATTACAGTCTGAAGCAAGAAATAACTTTTTTCCACAGTTTTCTGTGAGATGGATTACCCTCTATTGTGGAGGGGACTCAGAAATGAGCAGAGACTACAGAAGTGAGCAAAGTGCTTCTGGTAGGACAGCCAAGGTGTGACAAGGGTGAGATGTGATGACAGTTTGACACCCTGTGATGGCACCAGAGCAGAGCTGATGCCATCGTGCTGACTCACCTGTGAATGGTTCTCAGGGTGAGCATACCAGACCACGAAAAGAGAGTTGATGATGAAGGGTTTGTTTTTATTAGAAGACAAATTAGAACTATCAATTTCAAAAATACAGAAAATTGGATGTTCTGGATGAGAGACTTCAGTGTTAAACTTTTTGCAAGGAAGTTTACCTCCATATGCCCTTTGCTTATGAGAGTCCATGAAAACTTCTCAAGGCCAGATTTTGCTCCAGTGACCTCAGCAATAAGTCAAGGGGCAACTCCAGTGGGAGGTGGCCTGGTCAGCCTGGTGCTTTGGCAGGGTTTGGCCATGTCCAGGGGCAGGCCATGGGGCTGCAGGGTGGAGAGGCCAGGGTTCCCTGCGCTGGACACAGCTGATCCCAGCAGGCTCCCATGGCCCCGGGCAAGCAGGGTGTTCAGTGATGCTCTTACTCATCAGCTTCTGTGGTAGGATATCCTGCAAGGATCAGGGAGCTGAACTTCAAGATCTTTATGGGTCTTTTTCAACTTGAGATATTCTATGACTCTGTGACCATAACCCCAACTTCCACCCAGGGAAACCCTTTGGGCCTGATTTCTCTGGCAGAGCAAAGTCTGGGACCATCTGAGAGCTCTCTACAGCTACAGCAAGATGAGACATGCAAAGACAGTGTAGACAAACCTCTCAGCCCTTGCAGACAGGATAAAGAAGAGCAATGGCAACAAAAGGCACCATGGAAAATTCAGGTGGGACAAAATGAAAACCTTTTCCTCTTGGAAGGTGATGAAGTCCAGGCACAGGTTTCCACAGAGAGGTAGTGGATTTGCTGTTCCTGGGGATTTTTAAAGGTCAAAGCCATGGCTTTTCCCAGTAGGTGCTAGCACAATACCTGCTTTGAGTGAGTGTTTGGACCAGAGACCTCCAGAAGTCTCTTCTGACCAGCACTTCAATGATTGTGATTATAAAACAAAAATGTGGTGGACTAGTTTTGAAAAGTAAGAAGAGTAATATAATGCAGAAGAATATTTGCAGCCACTGCAAAAAAAACTCCCATGCTTAGAATAAAGAGTCTGAAGGTTAAATCCTCCCGAGGAAAAACTGCAATAAAGATAAAGGCGGTATAAAGAAAGTTAGTGAGATCATAAAGACAGATGACCTTGAGGGGTAACATTTCCCTTATTTTCAACATATATTTTGCTTTGTTCTGATATTTAGGGAAAAAAAAAAGTGTTTAGGATTAAAAAAAGACTGTCTTTTCAAGGTAAGCATAGCAGGCAATGCCCCTTGCAGGAAAAGTATAACTGGGCAACAACTGCTGTTCCTGCAATTGCTGGAGGGCTGGTGGCACTGGGATCCCACACAGGGCTGCAGAAGTGCTGTGTGGCAGAACCTCTCCCCTGTTTATTACAAACATTTGGGCTTGGACACAGGTCGAGGATCCAAAACTAAGCAGAAGGTGAGAGCTGCCATCGCACATACAGGTATGAATCTGACTCATCTCATGAAAAGGGTTTCCACACTGCTGGGAATGAGGAGAAGGGGGAATCACAACCTTCCTGCAGGCAAGTTAACTGGAGCCAGAGGATCTGCCAGGTCCTGCCCTGTTGAGGGAAATGGCCGAGTCTGGAAGCCCAGGGCCCCTCAGGTACTCCACTGGGAGGGGCAGAAATGGCCTTAAGGGACCATGACTGAGAAATGTTATGGATCCTGACCATGTGGAATGACTGGCGAGGCTGAAAGCAGGACTCTGAAACCTCTGGAGTGCAGCTGTGGTCACCACAAACATTTCCATCCCTCCAGCCTCTCTGAAAAACTCTGCCCACATCTGACTGAATGAGATCAGAAAAGACAAGTTCAGCATGGACTAGGTGAAAGGAAAGGCTTTTTGAAGGACCATGGGACTGGAGGGCCTATTTTATAATGTCCTGTTTCATAAGGAGTCTTGTTTAGTCTGGCAGAAGAGTGGCTGCAAGGGAACATAACTGCTTTCTAAAAATACAACAAGGAGGGAAACACTGGGGAAAGCTATATAAGTGAAAAGCCAATTCTGATGCAGAAACAGGTGGTATAAATTGTCTCAGAAAAAGAAATTAGTGCAGATTTGTAACCAACTGAACAGGGAGGTCTAATTACTGCGGTGTGTTGAGACTGGGGGGCATCCAAACTACTTTTGTGACAAAATTTGACAGGTCTGAACCTGCTCATGAGGCTGTTCATAATAGCAGGCAGAGGGACTCACTCACTGGAGTTGTCCTGCCTCTGGCCCCCAGGGCTGGTGTGTCAGAGGGCAGAGATGCTGTGACCCCCATGCTGTTCTGCCATCAGGGCAGAATTACACAGCTCTTCAAATTGCTTTGAGAAACACAGCCTAACAATTTTCCTTTGCTTTCACAGATTTCTTGTTAATCTCAACACTTGTCCTGCTGGTGTCCCGGGGTGATACCGTAGTCCAGCCAAAGGACCAACGCCTTCTTCTACTCTTTATCTTCTGTTTTTTCCAGCATTGTCTGACACTGCCTCTCAAGAAGCATGCTATTCCCTTTTCTCCTTTATCTCCATGTTCTCCAATCTGATTTGTCGCCCTTTTTTATTTTCTTCTGCCCTGTGCTGCATCTGCTTGATCTTCTGTATCATCCTGGATCTCTGATTTCAGTTCCTAGCTCTTCCACTGTTGCCACCACTTGTCTCTTCCCAAAGAGGGTTGATATTTGATACTTCTTACTTCTAATGTAATACATGGGAATCTACACCTCACAGATTCCATGTGGAGTGTGTGCCTAACAGGAGTATCACATGAACATGAATTAAACCAGAGCAGATGTACATTGACATAAAGTGTGCCTTTTATAAATGGACCATTCGCCACTCCAGGAGATTGCAAGGCTTGTTTTGGGGGACAGAGAAGCACCACAGCTGGGTTAAGAAGGACTTTTTGCTTGGGAATTTGCCTGCCTAGGTGCTAGCCTTCTAGCTGAAAAGTCCTGGATCCTCAATCCTTTGCTACTTAGCTCCTCCTATATGGCTCCTCCTCTGGTATGCAGAGACTGTTTAAATTAGATTTCAGCATGTACACAAAAGAGCAAAACACACCCTGCTCAAGAAAACGTGTCAGCTGAATGTCCAGCAGAAAAGCTGATCATCTCATACCTCAACATGGACATTCAAAGCTTGGTCAGCTGGGTGGTCTCTAGGCTCTGCTGGCTGGGTCTCTGTTGGCTCTGCTGGCAATACAGACACCCAGCTCAGACAGAGATACCTGCACAGAGCCCAGTTTACATTTAACCAATTGAAATGCACATGCCAAGAGTCACTGGAGATGCCCCAGGGTATCTCAGATGCATTTATGGGGCTGCCAGAAATTACACAGGACCTACAGTGGACTTGTGACCTTCTGAAGCAGAAGCTGTAGTTGCCTAGGACATCTTAAATGGCACAGAAGTTTTATGTGTAGGCCAGTGTGTGTCTTAATCTGGAGGTGGATTGTGGCAGAAAAGCTAAAATAAAAATTTTCACACTCAGCTGAAGAAACCAAAAACTGGTTTTGCAAGCTCCAGAGGTTCAGTGCAGCACTTGCAACTTGATATCGATTATCCACTAAAACCAACACTGACCTAAATCAAAAGGAATCACTCAAATCTCCAAAGTGGAGCAAAAGCAAAGTCAGAGGGAAAGGAAGGTGACTGTTAATTGAGTTATATCACAAGTTACAGTGCTAAAGACTTTGATACTGTGAACAAGAAAGCAGTGTTAGAAATGGCCTAAGCTGAAATAAAACCAACTTTGAATGAAAGCAGAGTGTTTGCTGGCTCAGACATTTGAAATTAACTTGGCTGCTGATTCAATGGATCAAAAAATGCATTGATCTAATGCCTCTGACTTTCCACTCATGTCCAAAAAAATGTAACTTAAGTACAGCTTGACTGGAAGATTGCTGTCTGAACAATGATTTTTTTTTTTCTTTTAATGGAAAATTTCAGCTCCATTTTTCCAGCAGTTCAAAACATCCTCTGCTTCCCACATTGTGAGATGACAACAATGCTCAGCTGTCTTTGGCCGGAGTTGTGGCGCCAGGCCAGAAAGTATCTCAAGTTGTGAAAAGTCTTAAATCAACACATTTTACCACTAAAGAGTGAGGAAAAACAGTTTCTAAACCATATGAAATATTCATGTCTAGCATCTTGTGAGATACCATCTGGTTAGATCAAACCAAAGCAGAGCTGATAGTGACAGAGGAACACACTGGGTAGAAAGTGGGGAGTGTGACTGGAAGATTCATTGTTTCACACCCTATAAAAGAGCACTACAAAAGCAGCGTCACTTCAGGAACAATTAATTTTTCCAACAATAAAAAAAAATCTGAAATAAAAGTATTGATCTTTTGTGTCTGTTATTAGGAAAATAATAATGTGCTTCAGATAATATCGCACTTCTCATAAGGGAATTGATAATTAAATTGCAATTTAATATTTGCCTAAATATTAAAATGTCTAAGAAAAAAAGCCAAATCCTCTAACTACCGAACAAGCACTTCTACATCCAGCAAGTAGAATAAACAAAGAACAAATCCTGCTGCAGACATTGTGATCTTCCAGTATTTTATATTTCCACAAGTAAATACATCCTTTTATCCCTAAAGGTTCTTTTCATGGGGCATAGCACTTGGGAGAGCTGATCTTTCGTCCTGCAAGAGCTGCTTTTCTGGTATATGACCTTGACACAAATACTTTGTGTCTGTTACTGCTTCCCCTCCCACTTCCAGTCTTTTCCAAACCCGGACAGGTTTGCTGTGCTGTATACAATGGGGCCTTCAGGTGCTATTGCAATGTAAATAGTGGCAGTACAGGTGCAATTGTGAGTAGAGTATGGCTTTGATTATTCAGTTACAAGGTCACCCTTGGGTGAAAGGATTGCTGCATAAAACATTGCTGAGCCATCAGTCTGTGGCTGCCTCCTGGTTATATAATAATGTTATTTCAAATGCACTGAAAGTGTTTAAGCCTTTCCCAAAATTGCCAAGTTTGTGGTGCAGTGGAACATCAGTTGTAAAATGGTCCCACACAGTTGAGTGTGAACAGAGGTGCTTACGGTGCTGGGGCTTTCCTCACTCTCTCCCTGTTGTTGGCAATTCACCCCTTCCTTTTCTCAAGGTTAATGAAGCTTTGTGCCACTTTGGAGAATAAGGAACTATTGTACCCAGCTCTGTGGAGGGGGAAGACAAAGAAGGCACAAATTAAATGACTGTTTTGGAGCACAGAGCTGGAATCAGGATCAGGGTGCTAACCTTTCCCTCTCTGCATACCTTGTGATAAAACCAAAATGCTACCCCTTTAACAGCATACTGTTATATACTGTGGACTTTGCACAGCCTTTGAAAGCAGGGAAGAGAGCATCAAATGTTCCAGCCCACTTAATTTGAAAGCTGCCTATAATAAACCTTTGGGAACATGTAAAACAGACAGGTCAAATTACATAGTCACATAAATATCACTGGATTTCTGGCATTTAGGAATAAAAGGTTTTGATCTGTTCAGTTTAAAAGTGCCTAAAACGTCCATGCACTATGTTAAAATATAACATTAAGTGCTTTTCTTTTTGTGCTTTCCAAAAGCTTAGCTAGAGACAATTTGAACACAGCATGACAAAACTTTGCCTTAATAATATAAATATCTGTGCACAAGTAATTTGACACAGTGTGACACTGCAAAATATTTTATATTCAATAAAATGACAGTTCTTATCTAGTTCTTATCCACATAAACCCTTAAAGAAACAATCCATTGCCTTTAAAAGGCCCTCTCAATTCCTCACTTTCCCATCCATCTTATTTATAACTCTGTCTTTGTAAAGCACTCCAGGATCTATGAATGAGAAGAGCTTAAAAACCTCTGTGACAGCCGGAATTTGAAATCAGCAGCACTTATGGATGTTATGCATATGAAGGGAAGGATTGAGTGCAACATGCCTCAGCATTCAAAATCAACCCCACATCAGTGTCCTCGTCAACAACTCTGCTTTAAACCAGCGCTCACTGACATCTGTATAAATGCACCGCAATGCCTCTTAGCCCTTCTCCCACTTACTTTCGACAGGCGTTTCACTGTGTCTATGAGCAGGGATCCTCCCTCCCTGTTTTCCCTCATTGCACAATTGGCTTTCCATGGGCCTCTTTGGCAGCTCCAGCCCCTTCGGAAAGCAGAGGTTATTCCTCCCCTCCTCTTTCAGCCTTGCATTGAGGAGGAGGTCTGCGGCAGGGACTCCATGCAGCAGAATGTCAATGCCAGAAGTGGCCTTTCTCATGGAAATCAGGTGTGGGATCCTGGCATTTTCTGTGCAAGAATGAGAGACGTTGGTGGGTTGTATTTATTTTTTTTGCCCCTCCCTTTCTGGAAGATTATATTTGAACCGAGGAGCTCTGGCTCTCTCATGCCTTGTGGGTGCCAGATCTTTCCTCAAGACTGATTTCTCCATCTCCACCCTCACCTACATTGTTGTGCCATCCCCTTTCATCACGTCCAATTAGTCATTATGGGCTTATCTTGGCTTTTATGTCATAGATAAAAATGCCAAATAAGTGTATTTGGTTTGAATTTACTGAGGACTGTATTTATATGCCCCACAAAGACTGATAATACCACTTGACCCCCAGGGAGAAAAGAAAGGGCTCTCCTTGCTGAACTGGGGAGCAACAGGAAACCTGCAGAAAGCAAACACTGAGGTCATACTGATACATCCCTGCTGGCCCATTTATTTATACCCTTCCTAAAAGTTTGCTTTTCAAAGTCTTCCTTCTGGTTTGGGGTTGGTAACATGGACATTGCACTTTTCCAGCATTACAAATATGAAGGTCCAAGTCCTGGCGTCTTGACACACAGTTTATCCTGGCTGACAGGCACATCCAGCCCAGATGGTTGTCTGGTACCTTGAATAAGGTCACTCCTGGCGGCTCCTGACTGGCCAAACTCATCCCCTTCACACCCCTGCAAGCTGACCACAGCCAGGCTCATGGCTTGGAGACTGGAATTAAAGGAACCCATGAAAAGCAAAGTCTAGCAGAGCTGCACCCACCAGAACTGCTGTGCAAAGCCAGCAGATGCACACATGGCCTCCCAGGACAGGCTGGTATCACCCTCACTGCCCATCACACAAGAGTCACCTTCCACCCAAACACTCCTGAATAGCAGCCAGTTGCAGAGTTTTCACAGAATCACAGAATGTTCTGAGCTGGAAGAGACCCACAAGGATCACTAAGTCCATCTCTTAATGAATGGCTCATGCAGGTATTGAACCCACAACCACAGCATTATCAGTCAGTAACACAACACTACATCTACTTGGGCTGATGAGAAAAAAACCATGTCACAAATTCAGTGATAGCTAAAAATGTCTCTTTAAAATTATTTCCTTATTAAAACTCTGCCTTTAAATGAGAAGGCTCAGACAATTCATGAATTCACACTGCAGATCCTGGTCATGCTGTGATAGGATTTAAACTCTTTTTTTAATATTCTGGAAGAAAGGTACTGTGCATTTCAAAGGCAGGAAAACTGTATCCATGCTCTTTTATCCACCTTCAGGAAAGGTTTGATGAACACATCTCAGCTTGTATTTTTGATGAATATAGGATTGTATTTCTGAATGAATATTCTGGTTAAAATAATTTGAAATTTGTCACAGCTCCAAAAATGACAGCAAGTGGCACACATAAAGTATGCAGTGTGTTCTGCATGTCGGGCAGATGAAAGGCAGTGTAATTGCTAATTGATAGTGTATTTAAATATCATGCCTGCATACTTATCTTGACTTAAAGCCTGAAATATGTAACATGCTGATAATGCACACACCTATCATGAAACAAAGTACAAATCCAGAGTCAAACACACTGACCTTACACGCGTTGCAAGCTGCATGTGCTCACAGCTGACAAGTGTTTGAAGCAAAGCATTTACACATAAAACATTTATGCACACATTGTGCACTGAGGCATTGAAATTTGCAGCCCTCCATATGTTATACATACTACATGTATGATTTCTATGCCAAGTATTTTGGGAAAAGAAAAAGCAATTACCCATATGTTCTCTAAACAATGGGAACGTGCTGTAAGTTGTGGCACTGGAGAGGCAGCTTGATCCTCAGGGAGTATTTAAGTGCCATGGGATGTGGAAGAACACTAGAGATGGAAAGGAACAGGCAAACGTTGGTGGCACAAGCTGGGTTTGTGTAAATGTGTGCATAGAAAAGGCAGCATTTAAATTCATAGACCCAGACAGGATAGAATCAAAGAGAACATCCTGGGTAAGAAGGAACCACCAAGGACCATTGAGCCCAACTCCTGAACCTGCACAGCACAAACATTAAGAGTCCCACCATGTGCCTGAAAGAATTGTCTAAAATCTTCTTGAACTCTGTCAGGCTTGGTGCTGTGACCACTTCCCTGGGGAGCCAGTTCCAGAGCCCCACCACCCTCTGGGTGAAGAATCTTTTCCTGATATCCAACCCAAACCTTCACTGACACAGCTCCAGGCCATCCCCTTGTCACTGGTCACCAGAGAGAAGAGACTGATGCTGCTCCTTGGGAGGAAGCTGCAGGCCACAATGAGGTCTCCTCTCAGTATCCTCCAGGCTGAACAGAGCAGATGACCTCAGCCACATCTCGTGTGGCTCTCCCTCCACACCCTTCACCACCCTCATGGCTCTTCTTTGTCCCTTTCTAATGGCTTAGTCTTTATATTGTGGCATCCAAAGCTCCCCCAGCACCCAAGGTGAGGCTGCCCCAGTGCAGAGCAGTGCAGGACAATCCCGTCACCTGGCTGGCCATGCTGTCCCTGACATCCCGGGACACTCTTGGCTGCCAGGGCACTCACTTTCAACTTGCCATCGAGCAGGACCCCACATTCCCTCCCTCCCTGCAGAGGAGGGAAGGAAGGGCTGGCTCCATGAAGGGCTGGCTCCATGACTGACTGTCATCATGAAGGACTCACTCCATGAAGGACAGACTCACTCCATGAAGGGCTGGCTCCATGAAGGGCTGGCTCCACGAAAGACTGGCTCCATGAAGGACTCACTCCATGAAGGACAGACTCACTCCATGACTGACTAACTCCATGAAGGGCTGTCTCCATGAAGGGCTGTCTCCATGAAGAGCTAGCTCCATGAAGAGCTAGCTCCATGAAGGGCTGGCTCCATGAAGGACTGGCTCCATGAAGGACTGACTCCATGAAGGACAGACTCACTCCATGAAGGACTGACTCCATGAAGGACTGGCTCCATGAAGGACTGACTCCATGAAGGACTGGCTCCATGAAGGACTGACTCACTGCATGAAGGACTGGCTCCATGAAGGGCTGGCTCCATGAAGGACTGACTCACTCCATGATGGATTGGCTCCATGAAGGACTGGCTCCATGAAGGACTGACTCACTCCATGATGGATTGGCTCCATGAAGGACTGAGTGCTCTCATTCCCACATCTTGCACTCCCTGGACACACGTGCCCACAGGGACACCAGGCTGCCCCTGGCATTCAAACCCTACAGCCGACAGCAGCTCTGCTCCAGGGTTTGCTAAAAAAAAAAAATCACCCCCAAGAGCCTTGTTCTGTACTAACAATCCTGCTTGTGCACTGGGCTGCTTTGGGGGGTAAAAAAGGAACATACATATACATACACATGTATATGCACACACACACACATATATGCACACACACATATCTATACAGATACATATACACATATATAATACAAATATGAACAATGATCAATATTATACATTTATTATCGGGTCTGTGCCCTGTGGGTGACTCCGGGGGGGCGGGGCCAGGCCGCCCCTGGCGCGCGCTCATTGGCCGCGAGGGGCGCGCGGCCCCGCCCCCTGCCGCCGGTGGCGCATGCGCGCAGGAGGGGTTGGAGGGCGGGGCGGGAGAGGGCGGGGATTGGTTGCCATGGCGGTGACGTCAGAGGGTGCCGGGGACGGGCGGCGGAGACACGGAAAGGTCAAACTGGAGGCGAGGGCAGCGAGCGCGGCGGGGCCGCGGCGGCGGCAGCGGGGCACGGCCGGGCACGGCCCCGCCGGGAGGCTCCGCGGGACCCGCCGGCCGGGCGAGGCAGCCCCTCGGTCCTCGCCGCCTCCCCGCACAGGTACGGGAGGAGCGGCGCTCCGCGGCCGAGCTTGGGGCGGGGGACAGGCGGCGAGGAGGGGGCCGGGGCTGGGTCGGGGAGCGCCTTGTTGGAGGAGCCCGGCGTGTGGGGTCGCGGCCGGCTGTCCGTCCGTGCCCGGCGGTGGGGCAGCTGGCAGAGGGCTCCCTGCGCTGTGCGGGTCGGGCGGGAGCCCCGCACCCTCCCGGTGCTCCCCCCGTGCCGGGGCTCCTTTCTCCCGGAGCCCCCAGGGCTGTGACCCCGGCACTCTGACCCCCATGACCCGCCAACAGAAGTTGGGTTTTTTTGTAGGGTTTTTTTTGTTTTATTTTTTTCACTGTGGACCTTAGGGAGCGCTCCCCCCCGCCCCGGCCCCCAGCTTTGCATAACTTGTCTCCCAGGGACTGTCCCGTCCTCCCTGCACTTTGCCCTTGCCCGGTGGTCTGCGGCGTGAGGGAGTAAAACTATTCAAGGACTGGGTTTTGTTTCTCTAGGGAAAGAGCTGGGTCACAAACGAGGCTGGCTACCTAATGATATATATATGTATATTCCTTTTTTCCCCCGCAGCAGCTCAGTGCACAAGCAGGATTCTGTGACAGTACAGTACAAGGCCCTTGGGTGTGATTTTTTATTTTTTTTTAGCAAACCCTGGAGCAGAGCTGCTATTAGCATGTAGAGTTTGAATGCCACAGGCAGTCTGTTGTCTCTTCCTGCTGAAAGAATAATTTAGAGGAGCAGCAATGACTCATTAATAGAAAGTATTAGTTGCAAGAAGGCAAAACCAGGTGAAGTTTCTTACTTTACCACAGACTTACTCTGTGACCTTGGATCAGCCTTTCTGCACCAGCCAGTCCTCTGTTTGCTTTTGAATCGGGAATAGCGGTGCTTTCCAAAAACGTCCCGTGGATAAACATACTAATGACTGTGAAATGCTTATCTGCTGTGCTAATAATGGGTAGATGGCAATGGTGTTTCTATTATGGAAGTAGAAAGACTCTAGCCAGGTTGTGACCTGTAGTAGCCACACTTTGATGGAAATATGAACTTGCTTAAAAAGACATTAAATAACCTGTGATACTGCATGATTTGCACTGTGGTCATCTTGCATGCACTTCATATTTTGATGTAGTGCGTGCTTTCAAAGAGCTGCTATTCATACTTTATTGGGTGGGTTTTTTTCCCATCTGTTTGCCTGTAACAAACTTGTGTGGTGTCCTCTTCCACTGCTAAGGAAACCTCTGAATTTCTAAGGTAGCAGATTATCCCTGATAGTTGACATCTCTGAACTACATGGTATTTTGGCAAGAAAATACTAAAGGGAGTGACGATAAGCAATCTTAGATTTAGGAACAGTATTTTTCCCCTCACCTTATAGGATGCTCTCTGTGGAAAATTGGAGTACTTCCAGTATTTCACAGGCAAAAACCTAAATCCAGGAGTTCTGAAGCTGAAGGAGTTGACTGTCATGGTTCACACACTGCTCTGAAGTGCAGCCACTGCAGTAACAAATGGAAGCAGCCAAGCACAGAACTGGGAGTTACTGCTGCAAATCCTGACCTGAGTGAAATAAGTTTTCTCTCTTTACAGTTTTGCTTAATACTGACTTGTGCAGCTAGATTACTCATCCTTTCTTCTAATTTTTTTTTAGTATGTTGTAGAAGGATAAACCAGGAAGAAGCATTGTTTGCCTCATACCTTGGGGATTTTTTGAAAGTAATTTGATACATAGTTTCTCACCTACTCAATTTAATATGAAACTTCCATAATCAGATTAACATCAAATAGGAAAGCTTTTGTGTTGAGGAGGAGGTAAGCACAACTTAGTTTGGTTTGTTTCTGGGTTTTTTTTTTTTTTTCCTTTTTTTTTTTTTTAAATATGAACCTGAAAGCTGCTCTGGTAGAATGGCAATTCATTGTTAATTCTTAATATGTAGGTGCCCTGGAAAAATCAAATACCTGGTTTCATAGCTACCCTTAGGCATCTTTAATTTATGCAAGCAGGGCTCACTGAGTAACTACTGTAAGTCTCATTGACCTTAGTAGGTTTGCAGAGGTCATGTTTTAAACTGGGTAAGTTGTGCTTGAACTGTTTTCTCAGTAAGTATTAGGAGCAAGTGTTTGTGTACACAATTACACACTTTTTCCAGTTCTCCATTACATTTTCTGTTTTTCTTTAAATTCTTGCTCATCTTAAAGAAAGCTCTCATTAGGAAGAAACACAGGTTTTTGGAAACAAGTTCCTTTTCAAGATCTGGCTATAGCAGAGCAGGCTGCAAGGTTTTACAAACAGCCAGAAAGGCCAGTGTTGGGTTCAGAGGAACTTGGCCGGCACAAGCCGAACGTACACGAGTGACATCAGCATTTTTCTGAGCCATTTATGCTGTTCACTTGTGCTGGTTCCCAGCAGTGCCTTGTGTCTTATGTAAGCTCACACTGTACATCCTGTCCTGCTGTTCTCATGCATGATAATTCACTGGCGTTATCTTACGGGAGGGGTTGGGAGCTGCTGCCTGTCTCAAATGTCTGCGTGCAAGTTTCCTATGAGCCAGGAGCATAACAGTGTCCTAGGAGACATCTGAGGAATAACTTGGAGTGACACACAGCTTGTCCCCTGCTCCTTTTGGTAATAGAGCTGTAACCACTGTGAAGTCATGTGGCAGAAGTTTTACTGGACTGAAGCCTTGATCTCTATCCTACATAGATGGACCACTCCATGGCTGACGATAAAACATTGATGGCTGGTGATAAAACAACCATAAAACCCAAAGGACTTAAGTGTCGACAGAAGCCTCGATAAGACTGGAAAATAAAGGCTTTTATTACACTGTCACTGCACACTTCTTGTTACAAGGTCTTTGGGAGGAATTGTATCTTCAGATACTGATCCTTCAAACTTGTCCTTGCAGTTGGCATTTACTCATGCGTCATGAAAGTACTGCCACTTGATGGGTGAAATTGAAACAAACCCTCCATTATAAGCACTAAAGCCAAACATTTCTTCTGTTTTTCTTGCTTGCTAAATCTAGCTGAAACTTGCTGGCATAAAATCGTGCAGTAAAGCAATGAGCATAATCTAAGTAAACGGAGCACCTTCTTTGAACAGTGTCTAATGTTTCATACTTTCAGTCTCTTTTGTTAGTGCTGCAGCAGTGTGAGGGAGCCAAATTCCTGATTACCTGTCTTGGTGGTTGTCCTTGTCTGACTCCATGGCTTGTTTGGAGCAGCTGGAAACTTTCCTTCTGAGCACTGATCTGGCACAGCTGTGTACAAGATTGTGAGATTTACAGCTCTGCAGGGGAACCACCTACAGAGGGGAGAAGGGTTGACCTGGAGGAGAAGTGCGCCTGGAGAGGAATGCTGATGTTCCCTGTGGCAGTAATGGGAATCTTTCCTGTGATTTTCCAGAGTGATCTGTTCCATACTGCACAAAAGTTTCTCGTTGTAGTGCAGAAACAAGAGGAGTGCAAGACTTGACAGGGGGACTGGTTATCTAAAAAGGAACAGGTGCAGTCCTCAGACGCTGAAAAGCTGAACAGATTCCTTTAAGTAAGCTTTTCTTGTAAGTTTAAGGATGTTAATTGGCAAAACATCTAAGAGAAAATTGAATTTTTATTTTTGAGAAGGAAATTGAGTTATCACTAACTTTTATTGACCAGAGATAGGGATGCATGAACTTTTCCTGGGGCTTTTGTTATTTATGGAGGATATGCAAATCTGTTTTATAAACCATATACAGTGGAATAGGCAGCAATGAAGTTGTATTTCAGAGACTTGTAGCAACTGTAAAAATAAATATTGTAAAAAAAAAACCAAAAAAACCAAAAAAACAAACCAAGAAAACTCCTCCAAAAAACCCCAAGCTACAAAAGTATCTTCATGTAGCACATTCAGGATTCTGTTAATTTTTATTGTGTGACAGATACTTATGTGAATATAAAGGTCCACATGTATGTTGTTATGAATCAGTAGTGTTTTTAGTAGATGTGGGCAAATAAAATGCGGTCTGGATGCTTAAATCTGCTAAAATATTTATAAGAAGGCTGGCTCTTGGAAAAAGTTTCCCACAGGATGCAGTGGGTGTCAGGTCTAAAGGTCAGCAGCAGAGAGAGTAGAGAAAGCTCTTTTGCGTTTATCTTTCTCCAAATTTTTCAAACAAGTCTTGTGTAAAGAAGCAGCAAATCTTCCTTTCTTTCTTCCTAAATTTCCAAGTGCTAACAGGCATTTGCAGGTTTGTTCATACTGAAGCTGTTTGTTGAAGACTTTTTTTTTCTTTGAGAGGGACAAAAAACCCAAAACCCTCAGTGCAGTTAATACGTTTATGAGCTCTTCGCACGGAAGTTCCTGGTGTAAATCATAAAAGCCAGATGGAGTTTTAAGTGACTGTCATGTACAACTTGGGGAATGAACATTCCTGATACTAATAAAAGGGCCAGATTGGAGCTACATAATTAATCCCAGCATCCTTTTCAGTGCATGATAAGATTTGGCTACAACAGCCATGGAGTTAATAGAGACAACTGTCAAGTCCTATGAAGCAGTGGATTGCTTGCCTAAAATAAAAATACCTGTGTGCTTACTCTGGTATGTATCTTCTGGTGCTCAAATTGCAGTTTAAATGGGGGAAAAAGAGTGTGAGTAGTCTTGAATTTATTTCCCATCTTACATATTTATGTAAATACATTTATACATGTATTTAATATGTAAAATTTATCCGCATGCATATGATAGGTACATAAATGTTTTTAAAACAAAAGGTAAGTATATAGGGCTTTTTTGAGTGTTACATGGCAAAATCTTCTCTAAATTGGAGTTGATTTGAAATGTAATGCCTGGGGAGCACCAGGAAACAATCTTATAATTAAGTTTATTCCCTCTGTGTAGCAATGTCCTGAAGGAAGTGTGCAGAAAAGTGCTAAAAAAAAGGCTCATGAGATGCCACAAAGTCTGTGTCAGAGACAGACAGGAGGAGGAGTGGGCAGATGGCAGTCAGTACAAAACACGTGAATAATCAGATTGAGAACGAGCTGAATAGACTGCCAGTGTGCTGGTTGCATGCTGCTGCATTTTGGGTTTGGTGAATGTGCTAGGGATTTTTTTTCTGTTGTGATCAGTGTTTCATACTCCAGAGAAGTAAGAATCTTCAAGCTAGAAACGTATGAGGGTGGAGGCATGCCCACCATAGTCAGGGGAACTGCTGGGATGAGGGAAAGGTCAGTGCTTTCAGAACTATCAGGACTGGAAAACATTAAAAAAATCTGTTCACTTATAGAACAGTTGATACAGATCTATCTTTGACATGCATGACATGGAATAATACTAAAATGATCCAAAATCTTTGTGCCACTACCTGTGTGAGGATAGATTTATTTTTTTTCTGAAAAGGTCTGGAAAGTAGTAAGATTTATTTGTCAGAAGTTGTTTACATTAATTATTTTATCTAATTTATTGGAAAACTCTTTGGGTAGCTGGCCTGACTGTTCATTGCCTGGCTCAGTTGGTCTTTTCCAGCTTGTTGGTTGGATGCACTGTTGGAGTGTGCAGTGGAAAGAAGAGCAGGAGGGATGGCTGCCCTGGTGAATGATTGATCCTGTAACCCCTCGTGCAATGCTAAGGATTATAGAAAAAAAACAAATCCAGAAATAGAACAAGAAAAACCCTCCTGCCCTACTGATTCTTACATGAAAAAGGTTATAATATCAATTTATAGTAATAATAAGGTATACATATGGATGAGAGTGTGTTGAGATCCAGTTGATCAATAGTAACTTGTTTATATTGGTATCAAAATGTCCCTGCTCTTTTCTCTTTCAGCAAGTTCCATAGGTTAAAGCAGTAGTGAACTGGTCTAACTGGAGAATGCCCTACTTCCCAAGGAAGAGGCATTGCTTTGTCTGAGCTGGCATTTGAATGGAAGGATCTCAACACATCTTTCAGTTTAAAATTTATTTAGTACAGAATTTTGCATGCAAGCAGCTTGCTCCTTGTACACTGTCTTGGCATGTCTCAGTCTGAACAAGAGCAGTAAAGAGTTTAACAGCCCAAGAAGGTAGAGCAAATGTGGTCTGTATTTCTGCAGAAGTGAAGGTTAGAAAGATAAAGGGAAAATGATTAAAATATTCACAAGAAGTGCCCTAGATAAGATTGTTTCGTGTCTGAGGGCATGAGGAATCCTGTGGGAATGAGGAAGTTTAATTGTGATGTTTCACATTCAATCAACATGTTAGATACTAAAGTGGTATTAATGAAATTTGTTAGAGCATGGGCATTTTGTGTAAAGAATATAGAAATAAAGTAAGATAGTCCAAACCAAATCCTTTGCTGTATCCAAGCTATGCAGAGAATGAACATTGGAGACTTAACGTGAGTATAATAAATCAAACTGCCAGCTGAGCCTCAGAGGGCTTTATTCATGCACTTCATTGTTCTCTGCCGATACAGCAGGGTTCAGCCAAATGCAGGGTTGTCATTCTGCAGATGTTCAGAGTGTTTCACAGTGTTCTGAAGAATGAGCTGGTGTCTGTCTGTTGTCCACACTGCTCAGTTCCCTGCTCAGAGTGGCCATGCTCTGACTTTCATGGGCCCTTTTACATGCAGCAATCACAGTGTGAGTTTGCAGTTTTGGGTGAGTGGGGAGCTACGTTGTGTACTATTGATAACTCCCAGAAAAGGCTCAGATTTGTAGCTTCTGGAAAGTGCTTTTTGGCAACAAAACATGCCCTGCTGACCCTCTGCAGCTTGGCAGAAAATGTTCCTCAGTGCATGAGCTTCCAAGGCGCCTCTCTCAGGGTACTTCTCGGGTCTGCTGGCACAGAGCAGTTTTATTAACCTGCACCAAACTGTCTCCTTTCCCTATAGCCTCAGCACCAGGCAAACAAAATGGTAGAACAAGAGGCAAACTTACTTAGTAAGATTGAAATGGGAAACAAAAGGATAAAAGCAGAACAGACAGAAAGTTGTGTTCTGGTTTAACACATAGTGACGCATCTGGTTGTTCTTAGCTAGAATTCTAAAGCAGGTCTCTGCTGTTGGGCCTGACAAATCAGTAATAGTCTCTCATTAGTGTTAGCTTTAAGTATTCAAAGTTAAAATTGCTGAGTTTTCTGTCACATCTTCCTTTCTTTTACCTCATCCTCACTGGGCTCTGGCTGGAGGTGGGCACCTTTGTGTTGAAAGAGTTGCTTTTTCATTCTGTCTGTGTTCATGTTGCTGGCTGGCTGGTCCATATTTGATATGCATCAGTATTTTAATGAACATGCTTGCAACATGCTCATATGATTAGTGTAGCCTGTTTTGTTAACTCTATGTTTTCTGAGAGTGTCTTGAGCATTTTATAGAGACCTCGTGTGATATATTTTTAGCCCTGCTGATAAATTTTAACTAAATGATCTGATTATATGCAAATCATGCTTGTAAATAAACATTCTTTCTCATCTTCTTCCTGGTCTGCTTCTTAGGGAGTTTTGCTTATCTTAAATTATTGTTCAGTAAACTTACCCAGTAAAACTTTAACTTAAAAGCAGTCAATATTTCACTCACTTGCAGAAGGATAAGTAAACACATTTTTTCCTATCAAATTAGGTTAAGATAAGAAATACTACAGCTAACTAATTTTTAATATTAGTTTGACAGGTGTATACTTTATCCCAGTACAACAAAGGCCGTGTTCAGGAATGTTTTTCTTGGTGGTGGTTCTGTGAGCATAACCCTTGCATCTCCCTGTAGGTCAAGGACAAATTTCACACAGCCCTTTGCAGTGGGACAGCTAAGCTGTCTGCTGACAGGATCAGGTACTTTCAGGTCACTGGAACATTGGGAATGTTCTCGTATCAGGGCAGACAGTTTTTCTGCAACCCGCCCCTCATCTGTTCTGAATATATCAAGGGAGTATTTCAAGGAAATGAAGGTGAAGGTGATTTCTAGGGCTTTATGAAGATTGGTGTGCATATCTCTAGCTTAACAGAACATGCAGTGTTCAGACTTGACTCAACTGTGATACAAGACAGATTCTTTAACAAGGAAATCTGTGATATTTTCTTACACTACTCCTCTGTACATTTTGACTTCCTTTATTTTTTTGATTATTTTAACTTTAAAAAAGAGTTGCCACATCCGATCCAATGCTTTTGATATTGTTAATTACAAAATGAACATAGTAGTTGATATCCTCAGATATAATGTGATTAGGCATGATTGTTTGGTCTTGCATTCTTCATTTGATTTCAGCTTGCATGACTGCTTTGAGTTCAGAAAACTAATTAAAATTTTATTATGAGTTTTTTGCTTTGAATATGGTGACTGAATGACTTGCCTTGATAAACACACTAGTTAGATCAGGGTCTGCTAACTGATGTTTCAGCTAAGAGTCAAGTTATGCCAAATATTAACTAGGAGCAGTAAAATCTCATCAAAGTGTAATGAATCTGTGTACTTAAACATTCCTTGGTTCTGACAAACTGATGGAAGCTGTGATTCTGTATGTTAATGTGAAGTTGCATATTTATTACAAGATCAGAGAGAAGTTTGGTATGCTTGTTGCTTTTTCTTACACAACACAAGCCTCAGTGTGAAGTTCTTTCTTGTAGTTAATGATACCTGACTTATTGCTTATATAGAAATTAGGATTACAAGACCTTTATTTGCACAGCTTTTGAATTGCTGTAATGTGTAATACTACTTTTAAATTTCTCCTGGGAGTGTCAGACATCCCAGTAAAACCAAACCTCTGCTGCAGTTTTCAAAGGCTGTTAATGATTTTATTTTTGGGGGGGGGGGGATGGTGCAGGAGCAGGGGTAATGTTTTATGAATTTGCCTGCTTTAAATGAGAAGTTTTCTGCCAGTTTAGTGGTACACTGCAAATCTATTTCTTAATAGTTTAGACAGTTTATAATCAGCTGGTAGCTTGAGCTCTGTGGCTGTTTGCTTCAGTCATTTATTCCCCTCTGTAGAATCAAGTTATTTTAGCTGTCTGGTTATTCTTTGCACAGATGGGACTTGCAGATCGTTGAAGACTGAAATACTGTGGTGTGCAGGCTATTGATAACTCTGTGGTGTTTCCTGTCTTTCAAGCTACTGGTTTAAGTTGTAAAATATAATTAGCTTGAGGTGTTTTAGTTTTAAGTAATACTTTAGCTAAATTGGTGTTTGCAAGATTAAGTATTAGATTTTACTTGTGTACAGAGCTTGACAGATTTTGCCAACTACGATACTCTGCTTCCTACATTTAAGTGGAGCCTAAGGCAGCTGACTGGCTTTGTGCAAGAATGGTGAATTTTGGTGCTTTATTGTATACAAATGACTGGAAACCTGTGTTTGCAGCATTTCCTTAAGTGTGCTGCTTGTAGGTCCCATTGTACAAGTTAACTTTTAGCAATTTTTACAAAACCTACTTGTTCTAGAAATGCTACTGCTGATGTTTTTTACTCTAGCACCACTTATATTTGAATGCTTCTCATTTGAAAAAAATTGCAAACTGCACATGAAATCGATTTTTTTTAAATGGAATTGATTGCTCAGAGGAATTTTTTGATGTTTTTACAGCATTTCTGTTGAGCTAATACAGTCTCCATTGAACCCTGCTTGAGATGCTACAGTTACAGAATCACAGAATGATTTGTGTTGGAATGGACCATCTTGGTCTAACCCCCTGCCATGGGAGGGACACTTTCAACTTGCTCAAAGCCCCATCCAGCCTGGCCTTGAACCTTCTGACTGAAAATTTGCAGTTGGTCGCTCAGATAAAGAGTAGGAACAGTAGGTGTCTCTAAAAATTGCTTCCAGTAACTTGTCCTGCACCTGCAGGTAAACACACCTCAAAAGAGGCTGTGGGAGATGACTAATTACAGAGTTTAGTCACTGCCCAAACACCTTGGGAATTTTCTACAGTTGCCTATCCTACTTTGTTTAACTATTTCAAAAGGTGAAGTAAGTCTTAAGGACTGCAACATCCTTGCCCTTCAGTCCTCTTTCAGAGAACATCACCTTCATGAATTGAGTATGGGGGGATTCCTATGAAGAGCCATATGTTTGCTTATTTTGCTATTTTTGTAAGCATTTTTCATAGGCAAATATGCTGAAATGAGGTGGGAAGCTTTAATTTTTTTGGCCGATTTGTTATTGTTGATGCCTGGCTTTAATGAGCTTTTATTTCAGGCTCATGTATAAAATAAAATCTTTAGTGCAGAAACTTCAGATTTAATGTCAGTTTTGTGTGGAAGCTCTACTCTTGGGCTTAACTTGCATCACTTGTGCTAATTCTGCAGAGCTGTACCCTTGACCTAATGAAGTAAGTGATACTAATGTGTCAGCAGCACATGTGTCATTTCCAATCAGTGAAGGAGGATAGAACCACATCCTTTGGTAGAGGTTTTCACAGGTATTTTTTGGGAATATTAATATTCAGAAAGGTGTTATACCAACAAAGTCTTTAGGGATATTTTTGCCTGAGGTGCTTTAAGATGCTTCTGACTACCCAGAAAGGTTTTTGTTTATTTTTGTGTTCTTTTGGTTTGCCTTGGCCTCCCCAAGGGCCGAGTGCTTCAGGACGAACCTGCACTGTACCAAGTACTGGCAAGTGGAACATTGGGAACAGAAAACAAACTTGGGACTCCTTCCAGCATTTAGGAAAAGTGATTGCTGTGGAATTGCTCAGCTGATTTCCATGGAGGTGGAGTCTGCTGACTGTGTTTGGCACAGAAGCCTGTGGGAAGAGCTCCATGTTAATGTGCAGTGTTAACAAAAGAGGCTGAAGGACAGTGTTCAGACTTGCAGTGGGGGTGAGCTTCGATGCAGACAGTGAAAAGCAACTTGGTGTTCCTCTGGTGATTTTTTTACTTTTTTTTATTTTTTCCAAATACAAGGTTCCTCTTGGAAGGCAGGGAAGTATTGAAGCTGCATATAAATGGTTGCAAAGTTAATATTGCCTTTAAGGAAGTGTGGTTTTGCCAAATTCATTTTTTGTTGTTAACTCTTTCTCTGAGATCTACATCTTAGTCACATTACTGTTCCCCACTCAAAATGTTGATACAAATGTGTTAAGTATTTCTTCTTTTTAGGGACTGTTGTGGTTAAACAATTCACCTATCTTGGTTTATCACTGTATTGCCACCAAAACAGGCAGTCCTGGACTATGCAGTACCTTCCTGTCAGTGCTGATGATTGAACTGCTCTTCAGTGATTGAGATTATCTACCTGCTGTTGCAGAAAACTCATCTTTCTTTCTCTATTTTTTTCTTACAGGATTATTTTGCAGCTAATATAGTGGTTGTCCAAGTAACTTGCATCATGAAATAAAAAAATATTCCTGGAACATTAGAGGAAGTAGGGATCCCTCAGCTGGAAGACAGAGAACATGACCACCCTTCTGTCACAGTGCTTTTGCCACGTTCAATTTAAACCATCCTGAAAGTGTACCAGTAGTCAGACTGTGGTGTGAGTATTCTTTTCATGGTTTTGGAACAGTCATTGTGCAACAGCCTCCCTCATTAAGATAATTGTAAAGCAATATTAAGTTGCATTGAATGATGTTCTTGTTGCGCAGTTGTTTTCTGTTTGAGGTGCGACGCAGAATTCAGCTGCATGTAGTTATGTTCTTGTGTTACTCTGTATTTTGCAGAGCTGATAACAATTGCTTCAAGATTAACTTGAGAACAACTGTGTGTTGTTATCCCCAGAATGCCTGTCACTGTAGGCTGGGTACTGGCATTCTTTGCTGCTGATTCTGCTGAACATGAAAGTTTTGGAAGAATCAGAACTGAAGCATGTGCTTCTGGGTTCACTGATGGGTTTGGTTTATGGATATTTAGACCTTAGGCAGAATTAGAGCCTGTTCTGTAGTGAGATACCCTGGGGTACATGTAGTTTAAATATTGTCTTCAGCACAAGCTGGTTTCACAGAGCTCCTCTTGTTGCAGTACACTACCCACTAACGTGGGCAGAGGGTTGGGATTTGTTTTTTAGAGGACTGCTTTAGTTAACCAAAAGGTGTGAAAAGCATCAGTCAACGCAAGGAAGAGAGTTCATTTTAGCTACTGATCTTGATAAAATTGAGTGGCTCTCATTGTTATTTTGAAACTTGGTGACAGCGTGGGAATTTCAGATTTGCTGCACCAGAAGTACCCAAACCTCAGGATTTTAATGTCAGGTAATGATCTAGATTTCCCCTTCACTGGGCTGTTTGGTTGGTTGCATTGAATTGTTGCTTAAACTTCGCTGTCGTGGGAATGAGAAGGAAACAGTCCTTCTGCTGTTAAGTTATTTCTAAACTGTTTATTGTAAATGGTTTAATTTTGATTAAAGGGAGGAAACAAAAATGAGATTTGCTGGGAAAAAAACAGAAACTGAAAATCAGTAGTCAGTCCTTAAATGTAAGTCATCCCTGTGTACTACTTCAGAGGTTTCATGTTCAAAATAGTGTATGGTAGGAAACATTCTGCTGCCTTTTTGAAATTTGAGGGAGTTCCTGCATGCAAGCTAAGTAAAAATATCATTTTGCTTGTTATTCAGTACACTGACATAAAATTATAATCTTGAAGGGTTCTTTTTGAGTTGACTATGGGATAGTGTTTGGCAGCATATTTAGATACAGTGGGCTTAGGTATGCAACTTCTATTTTCTCTGTAATTGTTTTTAAAATATTTGGCCACAGCTGATAAAAAATAGTGTTGCCATCAAATGTTTGTGATTTCAGAACTGTTGGACCTGCTGGCAGTGGAATCTATTGATAACACCTGGTTATTTATAGAAAAGACTGTACTGATGTAATCTATGGATAGTTTTATATCCAATATTGACTTCAGTATGTCTGAGGACAATTATATAATCAAGGCTATAGTTGCTGGAAGTATGTCACAGGAATTAATGAGATTATGGCATTGCAGGTGTAATGAGGAGGCTTCTGGGGGTCTCTGGCCCAACCACTCATTCAAAGCAGGGATAGAAGTAGCACTGGGTGAGATAAGTCATGGCTTTAACCGCTGAAGCCATGAAAACCCCCAAGAACAGCAAACCCATGGCCTCCATGTGAAAACCTGTGCCTGCTCTTCACCACCTTTGAGTGAAAAAGATTGTCGTTGTGTCCAGCCTGAATATTCCATGGTGCCTTTTGTGGCCATTGCTCTTCCTTGTCCTGTCTGTCAGGGCTGAAAGCATTTGTCTGCACTGTCTTTACAGCTCCCATCTTGGTGTAGCTGTAGGCAGCTCTCAGATGGTCCTAGCCTTCTGTGTGCCAGAGAAAACAAGCCCCTCTCCCTCTGCCTCAGGCTCCTGCTGAAGTGGGGTCCCCACCTGGGCACCAGGTGTGTGCAGTGTGGCCTTGCCAGTGTCTGGCCAGGCAGGGATCACCCCCTTCCTGCTGGCTCCTTGTTCCCTCTGGTGTTTGCCCCAGCAGCTGGGGGAGGAGGTGCGTTTCCCACAGGGCTGGTGCTGTGCCAGCCCTCCCCAGCCTGTGCTGGGGGGGTATGAGGCTCTTCTGCCTTGGGGCACAGCTTTGCTTTCCTGCCCTGGGCCTGATGAGCTTTGTTTTGGCCCCATCCTCGGGCTTAGCCGTGAATGTTTATGTTTGTGGAAGTGCTGCCATTCCCTGTGTGCGCCCTCTTTTCCCTGCTCCCCTCCACTTTCTGATCCCATGCCATTTTGCTGAGGGTGTGCTCTGCCCCAGCTTCCTGGCTGCTGGTGAGTGGAGTTCTAGGATGGCCTCTGGAATCCTTCCTACCTGGCTGAGGTGCAGCTGGGTGTTCAGCTGCTGGTTGCAGCTGTGTGATCAAGAGGTCTGGCCAGTTCTCCAGGCCAGCTTCCCTTCTGTTCATGGAGCTCTGGGCACATCAGCTTCCAGTTGAGTCTTTGGTGGGACACTGTCCCAAAAATTGTCCTGAAGTCAAAGAATGTTCTCTGGGCCATTCAACTTTCATCAGAGTCCCCCAGGTGTTGGGTACACTCTGCCTTTGATAATTATTTGTTAATTCCTTAAGATTATCAAAATTAATTTCATCCAGACTTTTTCCATGTTCCTTCCAGAAGCTGATGGCGTTCTATACTTTTGAGTTCTCAGGCACAAGAATGTGGGAACCTCCTGTGAATAATATGATCCTTTAGTAGGTGACAGCACTCACAGGCACCTGGTGTGATTCATGGGTGTCCTGTGCAGGGCCAGGTGTTGGACTTCATGATCCTGATGGGTCCCTTCCAACTCAGCATATTCTGATTCAATTAGTCTTGGGGTATTTCTGCATAGGATACAGAAAAAACCCAACTAATTTAGTAGTTGGTAAGCAAAATTTTTAACAGTCAATATGAAAATCAGAAATTATTTTCATTATTTAGACAAAAATCCTACTAAAAGTTACTTCTGTCTTCTTCAGAAAGTTGTATGCCTCATATTATATTAGTCCAGTAATGAAGTTTTAACTCTTATTTTGTTCCAAGTGGGAAAACATAACTCAAATTTATCAGTTACACTCCCAGCAAATTTGCAAACTAGGAAGGTCTATTTTAATTCTTGTTTGTTATAAATTATTGAAGGAGGTGGCTTGACTCTGGGGGAGATGGCTCCGAAAGCAGTAATTTTCCAAGTCTATTTGTCAGATCTGATGCAAGATTGATTCTATAATATGGAGTTAATGTTTTCAAAATGAGCTGCTTGGCCAGGGTGCTGTGTCTGGTTCCAATTACTATCAGTAAATCCTGGAAATTATTTTCTGAGAAGGACTTGGTGAAATCTGCATTTTAAATAATCAGTATGAAAGTAGTTGAAAGGAGTTTTGTAATAGTTCATGCTGTATGGTTTTGCTTTTGTTTTTGAGATTGTTGATCCTGAAGTGGATGCCATGACTGTGCTGTTCTGGTGTGCACTGTTTCCTCTGTGGAAGCAGGATTATGAGTATGCTTAGAAGAATGGATCTCCTGGGTATTATTGCAAAACAAAAAAAGTGACTTGTGCATTAGAACAAAGATATTCTGTGAGCCCAAGTGCTATGCACTTCTCTGATGTTTGTGACTTGCATGCTTGCTGAGTTGAACTTACTTTCTTTGAAGTAATTTTAAAAAGTGTATATGCTCTGAGAGCAAAGTTAAGATTGTGGTGTATAGACTGCTTCTCAGTCTCATACCCTTCAGGATTTAATTGCAGCAGAGCAGTTGAGCCCTCTTTATACAGCAGGGAAAATAGGTGGTTGTGAAACTGTACTTTCAGCAGAATCTACAGGCTGCAGCAGCAGCCTCCAGACTCTGCTTTGAAAATTCAGTGTGAGGATGCCAGGACTTGTCATATTTGCAATTATACTCATTTGGAAGGATTGGAATACATTCACAGAGGATTATCCTTAAAATGGGAACATTCCCTCTGGATCTCTTGGTGCCCTGGTCCTTACCAGCTTCTGCAGCAATTTAGTAATTGTTGCGGACTTAGTTGTTGGACCCCGCTGTTACCAGACTGTCCAAATGTGCCCTTGTTCAGCAAGGTAAGCAAAGGGACTTTGTCTGCTTGCAGTTCTCTACTTGTTCCCCACAGTGTTACAGAGAACCATTGTTTGCAGCTGATATCACCAGAGAATTATAATTGCAAATGTGAGTGAAAAGTCATTAAGTGAAGGAGTGTGCTAAATGTGTCATTGATTGGAGTCTGCAACACCAGACTCAATTGATATCCACTCAAAAGAACCTCCAACCACAACCTACTTAACAAATGACATTTATATAGATTTTTTTAGTTTCTTTCTTTTTAGGGAGGTTTTTTCCATCTGTGCTTGGCCATGTTTGAGTCAGCAGGTGTGGAGGACTTCAGTGGTGAACTTACTACAAATAATTCAATCCTGGTATTTAGATTATTTTTATAGGGCACTGCAATGAACATCTATTAGCTGTATTCTTAATTTCTATTTCTTGTCAAGTTTAATTTGTTTTTTGTCCTTGAACTTCTGTCTTTCACTCTCTTAGACCAATCAGATCACTGGTATAAACTTTTTTTGTATTTTTTCATATTAGAGGATCTTCTGAATCTTGTGCTTTAAAGATGCCTTCTACATGAAAGGGCCCAGTTTTTACAGGCAGCTTTGTCATCTTGGATCAGTGAGATTGATTACCTTGGAAGAAGAAAAGACAGATTATGAGCCCATATTAGGAGTTGGAAGACTTCAGGATAACACAGAGATATATCATGTAGAGGGAGCTGGAAAGACTTAGTGATTTGTTTTAATAATTTATTATTAAATATCTGCAAGAATCTGTCCCACATTGAGCAATCTAGTTTCCCTGTAAATCTTTACCAGGAATGAGGCAAAAATTCCTTTCCTGTAAGAGGGACCAAAAGAGGTAAATAGCTGAAGCTATGAAATTAGATCTATGCCATGGATAGCAGTAATGAGTTACAATGTTAAGCCTACTGAGGTTGTGTAATCAACATTTCTTGCTGACGCTGAGAAAGGAGTATTTCAGTGGAAACTTGAGGGGAAGGATAGAATCTTCCTGTGAAATCTGGCCTAATACATTCATAGTATTCCTGTTTCTCCTAATTTTGCAGTTCTTGTCGTTCAGGTTTCTCTTGTGCATTGGGATGAGGCTGTCCTGCTGGAAAAGTTTAAAATCTAGAAAGTAAAAATAACAGTGCATGTTGCTGTATGTCCTATAGCAGTATAAACTGCTGAATGACTGTGTACTGAGGAAGAGAAATACAAGTAAGGGTGGTAATACTGTTTCTTCTTTTTTCTGTTTTGATTGCAGGTTGGAACTATATGATGGTAACTCATTATGTTAACTTTTTAGTGTGGTAGAGGAGTTTTAATATTTTTTTTTAGCTCACTTTTAAAGCAAAATGATCCTGAATTAGCCACTTCCTATCTCCTGTGGTGACTGGAGATTACCAGTTACTGCAGAACTTCCCTGATAAAAAAAGACTTAATTTGCCTGAATAACATCTTGGGTATGGTACTCCACCCAATGAAGAGCCAAGATGCTGTTCCATAAATAAACATATGGTTTCTTTAGGCTGAGCTGTGTTGCTCAGCCACAGGAGTATGAGACTGGCCAAGAAGGGGGTATCTAACTGCTGTCATCATTCTTAGGCAGAGCCCACTAAAGTTTTTATTTTTTTGAACTTTGCTCATACTAAGACGTGGGGCAATCTTGAATCAGGATCTGAACTTTATTGTGGCTTACACCATTATCCTTTTTCAGTAGTTTGTCCTCCTCAGAACTCCTTTTGTCAGATAAAAATAATTACTTTACCACACAGACTTCCAGTTGTTTGTTTTTCTGAACTAATTACATATGGTGTATGCATCCAGCCCTCACTGAAATTCCATCTGAGGTGTGCTAGTAATATTCTACTTTCATGCTTTCCTGGGTATTTCAAAAATACAAAGACACTTTTTTCTTTTTCTTTACAATTGGTAATGTTAGATTCAATCTCTTCCATTGTGTTAGAATTTGAGTCCCAGTTTAAAAGGTCTTTCTCCCTCTTGTGCTGAATTTTCAGTTGCACTGTATAAGCATTAGTAATCAAAAGAAGCTGAATGTGTTCTTCTGAAAATACACAGGAAATGCAGTGTTAAAAGTACTTGTGTACACTTCCTACTTCACTGTAATTCCTCATGATGGGTATTGCTAACTTGTGCTACCATGAACTGTGTGGGTGTCAGAAGTTCATTGCAGTTCACAGTGGATGCTCTTGATTTCCACTGAAGTTCTTCCTACTGTATTTCAATTTGTGTGCAGTTCAAGGATCCCTTTAATAGTTAGGTTTAATGTTTAATTCTCAGTTCTCTTCTGGTCAGTATGACTAAAAAAAAAAACCTTGTAGCAACAGTGAGCATCTGTCTGCCTCTGTCATTTCTCATCACTCTGTGCTTGCATCAGGCATCTGAGGCTAAATTGCTTTGACTGACAGATGGACTGACTGACAAGATCTGGCTCCAAACACACACACACGAGCATGCACACACACACAGGCTCCTTGGGCTCCATTTGCAGTTCCCTATTTTTATGTGGTAACTGAGGTCCCAAATACAGTGAGTTTAGGTGGTGATGCTGGTTGTAGAGTGAGGAAGTTTTAAGATGTGGGGGAGAGAAGGAGGAAGCTCTTTGTTTGCCTCCTCAGCTTCTTCCATTCTCCTTCTTCCAGTCTTGCTGGACTTTTTGCCCAAGGTGCTCTTGAAAGGTGCAGTGGAAGTTCAGTGGTAAATTAATGATGGAGGCTTGGAAAAATTGAAGTAAGTCTTTGTGATCTGCATGGCTTTGATTTGGAATTGGTGAAGGAACACAAACATTACTGTAATGGTGTCTCTCTTCAATCCTGACTTTTCCATGAGGGAAATCCCATAATAATTTTTTAAAGTCATGCATATTGACCAGAAGAGAATTGAGAATTGCAGTGGAGTCAACAACCAGCATCCAAAATTTTCTGGTAGTTAAATAAGGATTTTTTAATTTTTTTTTTCTTCCTGGAGTACTGGCAGCTGAAGAACAGTTCCTAGGCAGGTGATCTTAATGATCTTAATGTTACTTTTAATAACAAAGAGATAAATTTCAGGTGTCAGAAGGACTTCATGTAGTATTAAAGATCTGCATCATTCCTTGTGTTCTCTATGTTTGGAGTTAGGAGGGGACTTCACACTTCAAAGAATGGCATCTTTTGTTACTGTTCTTAAGAAAACCAGTTAAAGGCATTAATGGAAGCCAGCAGCCAATGTTCTTCAGCTTGTGGTGACATCAGAATAAATCCTGGTTGTTTCCAGAGCTTTTAGTCTTTAGAAAAACAAGAGGGCCGTGCCATTAAGGAAGATTGGAGTATGCTCTCTACTTTTTTGTTTGAAAAGAAGAAAGAGGTTGGGAAAACAGCTGAAGATGCTTCTAATAAATGTATGGCTTCCATTTTAATTGAACTTTTCTAGAAATTGGTGTCTTTCAAGCATGTTGTTCTACTGTCACCTGTAATTCCTCTGCCTTTTTTAAACTACATTTGAAATGAAAATTTCAACTCCTTTTATACAAATATAATTACTTTGTAAGATGTTATGCAGTTATTTAGAGTTGATAGTGAATTCAAGGAAGCAGCAAGAGATGTCATTGTCATGTAGATTGGCAATTTTGTGACGATGTACATGGTAAACAAAACAAGGTTGTGGAAAGTTTGCGCTCTTTGGGCAGGTGACATTGTAGTAACCTTCATTATTCCTTAAGAAGTGTTAAAGGAGAGCATCCAGAGAAATGGCTCATTGCAACTTAATGCTCAGCAGCCTAATTAGTCAAATACCATGTGCCTACCTCTGCATGAAATAGCCTATTTCTTTCCAATGTAAAATAGGAATTTTCAGTTTTGGAACAGCCTGAAGAGGCCTTTGTTGCAAATGACCACTGGCTTTTTAGTTATTTATTCTCAAAAATAATGAAGGTCAACATGGTATCCATAGTGACTGCATGCTGCTTCCTCGTTAATCTTGGCATGCTGCTGTAATAACAAAATTCACTTACTAGTAACAGCTCCTCGTGTTGCAGGGGGAAACCTTTCTTTGAAAACTGGATGTGATTGGGTTTCTGTAACTGGAGAAATCTTGAATACTGTAGTTTTTCTTCAGTTTTCAACTCCTTGCCATAATTTCTGGTTGTATGAGTTGCTGTGGAGGTCTAAACAGAGAACAAGCAACCTTAAATTGCCGAAGTTTACGTATAATCTGGCACTGGGAAACTTGTGACTTGAAAAATTATTTTTCTTTGGAAGTGATAAGGATTGCTAAATGGGGAATATATCATTCTGCTTGCAGCTCTGTTAGTGGGAGGAAGGCATTCTGGTATAAACTACAAAATTAAGGCTTCCAAGAAGTGTGTGAATATGATCAAGCCAGAATGGTTGAATGCTCCCGTTTCCACGGTGTGAAATCGGAGCATTAGGAGAAAGTGCAACAACTAACCGAGTGAAATGCTTTCAGTAAATTACTTTGGTGTGTGTACACTATTTCCTCCTTGAGTATTATACAGTGCAAATGCTAAATTTTAATATTATAAAGGTTCTTTTAACTTAGACTAAATGTTGTTGCAGAACTGAATGTAAGTCTTGTGGGAGTTTTGATAGAAACTTGAGGATAGGGAGTGAAGTGGTTCCATTCTGAGGTTGCTTTTGCTCTCACCCCATCCCTCTCCTTTAATGCTTACCCAAAGAGAATGGGTTTGGTTTGGGTTTATTTTAATTGATTGTAATAGAGCTTTAAACTAATCAGGCAGGATTCTGACCTTGAGGTAAATATTTTCAGAATTTTTTCAAATTTCTGTTTCTGGTATTTCTTCATTATCAACATGGCTTGTTTATACTTCTGTCTTTAATTTTGCATAGAGCTGTACTTAAAAACATAAATATTTATGAGAGGATGGCCATTTTCAAAATTTATGGGAAAGTTGAAAGTGGAAGTTGGTTTTTGAGAGCTCCAGGAATGAGCCTATCAGGAAGTTAAGTCAGTGTATCTTTAAAATATTAATTATTTTGTCTATTTTAAGTGCGTAAATAAAACTTATTAATAAATATAAAATAATATATAAATAATAATTAACATAGTTGGACCTAAAGATCTCTTAAAATGTATATTGAAATAGAGAATTTTTAATCTAGCTGTTACATTTAGAAATAATAATTTAATGTAAATTGTGTGTGAATCTAAAACTTTTGCTAGTGAATGTAAAAGCATGTTTTCTTCAATATTAGCTGCACAGTAATTGGCTGGAATGCTACAGAAGTTTGTCTTAAATCCTTTATTTTTTTATTTCCCTCTCCTAGAGGTGACCAGCTGCTCTGCACCGGGGCCCTTGCAGTGATGTATCATAGTCTGATGCTGTAAACATCCCCGACTGGAAGCTGTACCAGCTCCAGCTTTCAGTCAGATGTTTGCTGCACCTGGCTATGCTTGGACAACAGCAGAAGGAGAAGCTGTCAAGAACACCTGTGCATTTATGTTTGTTTTATAGACAGAGATGAATTGCCTCCCCATGAATCATCCTGGCTGGTAGGTGTGATCTCCTGAAATCTAGACTGAAATGAAATCCAAAGCTGGTGCATGAGTTGGATTAGGATTAGGCTTCCTTGGAATGACACATGCTGGTGAACTTCTACAGTTACCCATGAACTCTTCACTGCTTTATCAATTGCCTGTTGTAGCAGCTTCTGTTACTTAGGAATGTGAGGACAAATTATTATCAAGGCTGGCAAATACTTAGCAGGCCTCTGTGTGAATCTGCTGTGCCCTGCTTTTGCTGTTTTCTCTGGAATTCTGTATTCAGTCTCCTTGTCAGAAGGTTGTGCTCCTAACTGTTTGTTAGCTGGGCATAACCCAAGACCAAAATCAAGGTTAAAAACACATTGCCCAGTCTGTTTTCGCTGTTCCCCCAATCCACAGTGTATATCCTTGTCTGTGGTGTGGTTTGTGCTGCCCCCTCCATGGTTTGCTTTTCATGGCAATAACAGCTTTTGAAAGTATTCCTTCAGAAATAAGTCTTCACTGGTTCAGTTCCTGAAGAACTTAAAACAGTCATGTCATCAGGAACAGTATCTGCAGAAAGGCTTCAGCTTTCCACTTTTCTCCAGTGGGATCTGCATGTGCTGTTGCCTGGATCTTGCCTGGGATTTCTTTCCTTCTTTGTTTCACTCTAGTTGTCTATTTCTGAAGGGATGGCCAGTGAGAGTAGCTGCTGCCAATACAAAAATATTCTTCCAATAATTTAAAATATTCTTTCAATAATTTAGCTCTCCATTCTTTTGCCTCCCACAATGTTTGGTTTGGTTTTTTTTCATCCCCTAACACTTAAAGACTTTGTAAGTGGTAGTATACCAAACCTAGGTATTTATTTGTTCAGTTTCACTATAGTTGTTCTGTAAAATATGATTATGACCAAATATACAGATACTTTTAAGAAGTAAAGTATTTTCTCCTTATCAGAATTAAAAGTAGAAGGATTTCTTAGCCCTGGGAAAGCTGGACTAATAAGCATTGGAAAAGTGATGATTTTGAAGCTGTCTGTGAATGACCAAAGGTGAAACAAGGACAGCCATTTTTCTGTGATGGTCCCATTGCTGAAACCATTTTGTGTCTTACTCTGTATTCTGATATAGGAACATGTGTGGTGATAGAAGGTCATGACCTTACTTATTGATCTAATTAATTGCTAGCACCTCTACAAAGATTTTAAAAGCAACTTGCATACCTAATACCTCATTTAAAATGGCTTTTTAAAAAATAACTGTCTATTTGGTTTGATAAATCATGGCTGTATATTTATATAAAGGACTTTGATGCAGAAACTATAGAGCTTGATTTCTTAAATAAAAAAAAAAAAAAAGAAAAAGCTGGTAGTTGTTTTCCAAGCTTGCTTTGCTGTAAATATTTAGCATTTCTTAGTTCTAGATAGTATTTGGACTTAGAAGAAAGGAAGTGCTTTTTGTTAACAAACTTCTTTGTTCAAAGTAAATGTCTTATAATTAATCTAGTGTTCATTTTGGTTAGTGCTGTCTTAGCCATTCCACATGCCAGATAAGTGCTGCCTTTTTTTATAAGCTTAGTTCACGTGTAGTTTCAGTCCAGTCTTGTGGAATTGTGGAACTTGTGCCTGTCTTCATATTGTACTGCTGGCTAATCCATGTACTCAAACACAGCTGTCACATGTCAGCACATGAAAATAATTTGAAGTGGCCTGTAACTACAGGAAATAAATAAATTTAAAAATCCATACTGTATTTTTGAGTTGTGGGTGTTTTTTCAGCCAAGTGTTTGAAATGAAAGGATCTGCTTTCTCTATTCATGAAATACCAAGTCCTGAATATCTTAACATGTCTCAAACACGGCTGCTGTTTGCAGCTGAAGAAGGTGAGTGTTGTAGTGTTGTCCAAAGGCATATTTACACCATCATCCCAGGTGAACTTGCAGTACTAGGATATCTGGGAAGGGGTAATGAGGATTTGGCATCTGTGCAGTCCTGGTGGGTGGGGATGAGGAGTTGAAGCAGCTGGTGCAGAATAAGGCAGGACAGGCTCACAAACACAGCAGTGAAGTTTGGGAACGGAAGAGGCAGATTTGACAAGTCAGCCTGATGTCCAGCAAGCAAACAACCTCATCTTGTTCATGCAAAGCCAGCAACCATTGCTTGTGTGACATGGATGAGTTCCTGGTGTTTTGCAGCAGAGGGAAATACCTGAATGAAAACCAGGCTGGGGCTCCAGAGTGACACAGTGGCCACACAGCTACTGCTTTTGGGTGGCTGGCATTAGCTGTGTGTGCAGGTGCAAGGTACAGCTGCCTTTGATGATAAAATACCAAAGTTGAGCCTTGCTGAGCAGGTGGATTGTGGAGTGTCTGTGAAGTCCAGTGTTTGGCTGGTCTCTGCTGTTCCTCTGAGCACTTTCTGTGACCACTTAGGAGCAATACCCCAGAGTCCTTGGTGACTTTGCACTCCCCTGGTCGAGCGCTGTCTTCCCTTACTCGGAACTCACAGCTGTGTTCAGCAGAATTGCTTGAGCTCATGTTTTCCTTCATACAAAGAACAACTGTTAAAACATTTGGAGGGCTTCCCCCCTCCTCTGTGCATGAAATAATCTGCATCTGTGATTCCTTTTACCCAGTGAAGCTGCAAACACCTGTTCAGAGAAGAGCTTGGAGAAGGCTGAGGCTTGGCCTCCTGACTGATTTGGTTCATTGAAATTTTCTCTTCCTGCACTGCACTTGTTTGTTCAAGACTGGACATCAAATTAAACACACCTGTAAAATACAAGATAAGATGAAGCTGAGGAGTGTTTTGTTCTTTTGCTGTTATAATGACTTGCATTTCTGAGTAGCTGAAACTGGAGGTGAAAATAAGAATGAAAATAGTTGAAATAGTAGAAGTGCCTTAAAGTTCTAGAGTAGAAATGGGAATTATTTTAAGAACATAAAAATAAGATGTACAAATGTTGCAACAAATGCTGTAAAATTGAGCACACTAAGGAAACTCGGGAAATATAAACAAAGTGTTGTTTTTGCAAAGAATTTGAGATGGACATTTTTGAGGACTCTGTTTGTACCACCCCATTAATCTCCCAGATCTATTTTAGAGCTGAGTTTCAGTTTTAAAAATTGTTTGGGATTTCTAGAAGGTGCCTGCACTGAACATCAAGGGCCTTGGCAGGTAAATGCAATAGCATGCTCTTCTACAGAGTGTGAGGGAGAAACATTTTTGCTTTTGGACCTCTACAATATCAGGGACTGTCCATGGATATTACTGTGTTCTGATGTTTAGAAGATTTAATGTTAAAATGCATGGATTGACTTCATAATGTTACTGAAGATTAGTAAGAGCTGCACATACTGTATGAGTGGTACAAATGCACCAAAGTGTGTCTGCAGATTTATTGACATCTTGAAAGGCACTGCTGTATTTATATAGTTCAGGTAATTTTTAGTTCCTGTAAACATCCTATACTCAGCTATAACAAGTGGTGAGGCTGGAGGGTGGATGATTACTTCAACTGACTTGGAAAAGCAGGGAATCCTATTCTTCGCTAGTATTTAGTATTGTAAGCACTAATTTCTATGGTATATATTTCTAGAAATCTCTTCATGTTCAAATCATAAACACCTACATGTTTGTTGGGAAACAGGCTTTAACTGATGGGATCTATATCTCTCTAATTGCAAATAAACTGTGACAATATATCTTTGCCTGAAAAGCAACATCTCATACCCTGATGACAGAAATAATCTGAAACCTTATATTGAGTTCAGTTCTGGGTTCCAGCAGTGATTTATTGCTTATTATCTACTTAATCATTGTCAAAGGAGGAATAGGTTTACAGGGTACTTCAAAAATAATTCCCAGACCAAGTGATCATTAAAGTAGTAAAACTACTAAGCTTTAATAATTCCTGTTGCCCTTTATATCTTAAAATATCTTTGACAAGGGGAATCTGCATAGGAGAAAAAAGGAGACAAGCATCTCTTGTTTTCCTAGTAGCTCTTCCATCATGTCTTAGAATCACATTCCTACTGCTGGACATGTGGTTAAATGAAGTATAGCTTCAAAATTTGGGCATTATTAAAGTACCAAACAATTTTAAAAAACAACCTAAATATTTTATTCAAAGGGCAGAATGGGGAATGTAGAATTCCTTATCTTTATAAAGCATAAACTGACTTCTTGAGGATCACTTTTACGATCTGGTATCCTTGTTAATATTTAAAAGGCTCAGACTCTAAAATGTAATATTTTTTTACTTATAAGTTCAAATACATTATAAAAAAAATAGTGAGAGGATTTTTCCTCATTCAAATTCACACACATGAGCCTCATTTTGCTATAATTGAACTTTTTGTTGTGCTTTTATTTTTGCTTACAAACTGAGGAGGTCTTTAATATGTAGAAGTCCTTGTGGGCAGGTTTTATGCAATATATGGCACTGGAGGCTATTGCGTGGAAGAGACCTCATCAAATTCTGTATCTGAAGATCACCCATGTCTGTGTGAACACTGCAGTGCAACCCTGCGTTTGCTGTGTGTACACTTCTGCATGTACAAAACTGTTCTTTTAGATTTTTATTTAGTTCATCTGTTTAACTGGTACAAAACACAAATCTCCAGTTGGGATGAACAGGAAGTACGAGGGATGCAAAATCTCCTCAAGAGAGATGATGTAATTAAAAACATTGAAAGCTTATCTCCAGAAAGAATCTGCATGTCTGTCCATTGCATTACCCAGGATCAGGTGCCTCATGGTGTCCCTGACTGCCTGAGAGAACTTCTCCCAGGTTCTGCTCTTTCCTTCCCCCATCCTGATGTGGGTTGCCATGCTCTGGGAATGCTGCGTTTTGACAGCTGTGCTGAAGCACGAGGAAAGTGCCAAGACAGAAGGATTTCCCTGTGAGGCTGTAACATCTTGCAGCTTTACTGTCACTTGTTATGTGATGGTGAATGCTGAGACACACACTCGACCCATCCCAGAGTGATTCCTGCCCTTGCTCACGGGAAGGAACACGCTCTGTGACTAGCACAGCTCTCTGGTGTCACAGATCAGTGAAATGCTCTCACTGTCCTTCCTCAGACTAGATCCATGCCCTTGGTGTACTGTGTGCACCACAAGCTCATGGAACCATGCCATAGTGCCGTGACAAAAAAAGGGAAAAAAAAGTTTGATGGCAGGAAAAAATCCTCAAATGAAGTTACTGCTAACCAAAATGTCTGAGATGTATCTTTTCAGCCAGGGCCTCTATGTGGAGCTAATTTCCTTGGTAGTACAGACAGTGAGTAAACAATCTTAGCAGATCAGATGTGGAGGCATATTTGGTGTTTCAGTAGGTTTGGGTTCTTTTTAAATGTATTCAAAACCTACAATGCATATTGCAGAAACTCAGGTATGATCCAACTAGACACTACTGCTGTTTTATTAAAGAACAGTTCTGACTGCTTTTGATGCAGCCCTTGAAAACTCACTAGGAGTAAAATGTAAATATAGTAAACCAATGAACCTGCTGAAGCTTTAATTAATGGAAGTATTTGAATAGTTGGAGTTTTCAAGAGTTTGAGTTCGTGGTTCCAGGTTTGGGGATTTTGTCCTTGATTACATAGGCAGTAGAGTAGGTTATAATGATACTGTATCAAATGATTGCAAATAGTTTGGCTTCTCCTAAGGGAGAAAACACACTCACTGAGCAATGTCAGGACCAGTATTTTTGAGGGGGGGTGGAAGGGGTTGTTGGTTTTTGTGGTTTTTTAAGTGAGGATTTGATAGGAGAATGAGTAATGTGCCTGTGTGCACCCTTCCATGGGCTTGGCTGCACTTGTAAGTGCTGTGAGTGCTGACTTGTTTTCTATTCTGTGAAAACCTTCATTTGAGAATCAGACTGATGTTGATGCTGTTCCTCCTCATTGAGGTAATGTTTGGCATTCTCGTTTGTGCTAAACTAAAACTAAACTTCCAGAATATGTGTTGGAAGATTCCAAGCATAAAATAACCACACAGAATTTGAAACTGTGTTTTAAATAGTGTAGTTCACTTTTTTCTACCATTTTGTTGGTGCTTTTAGATAAACAGTGATAATCCCATGGTGCCAGTGATGGCCTAAACCAAAATGGGATAAATATTTTGGGCAAAGATAGTGTGAATGATTTATAAGATTGTCTGGAACTTTTTTATAGATATGACATCAATGGTAAGTCGCTTAACAGTCAAAAATTAAATTTCTCTTGAAAAACAGAGGCATAGTTAATGTGGATTTTTTCACAGCAATTTTGAAAATACACATTTATTTGTATGTTTGATTCTTCCTGGGTTTGTCTTCTGCTAAAAATACAAGTATTTCAATAGATGTTCATTGATGTTTGCTTTACTTGTCTGTTGTGTTCACTAAGACTCTTCCAAAATTCAGCTCACTTCCTTTTTACCAGCTATGCCAGTTCTGACCAGCTTAATTCATATTTTATAGAGATTCTATGTCTGGGGAGAGTATGGACAAAGTTAAAACTGCTTAAAACTTGAGCTTAAAACATGATTTTAGTGTAGGGGAGTATGAGCAGTGAGGGTCTTACCTCTGACATTGGGTTGTCTCTTTCTGTTAAGGAACAGCAGATCCCTCACTTGTCCCCCTTTGCAGCCAAGGAAATCCTGATCCATGGAACAGTGCATGGGCCCTGGAAGTGGAATGAAGGAAATGCAGTCTGTGTCAGTCAGAATTGTTTGTTGTCTGATAACATCACTGTCTCAGCAGGGAAGTCATTTCCTGTAAACAATATGGCTTTATCTGAAAAATCTGCCATTTTAATAAAGTGAAAAATTATTTTTCCAAGCTTCACACAAGCCTTATCTTTGTCTGGCAGGAAAAAGGGAAGCGGCAGGGATGAAAGATGCTTTGTGAACTGAGCTCTGTTTACTTAAGGCTATGGAAAACATGCTGAAAGCATATAGGTTAAGTGCATAGCTTAATGCATTTTTTTAATAAACACATTTCCCCACATATTATTAAATTAGTCGAATTGACTAACTACCTTCTAGTGCAAAATGAGTTGTGTTAACCATCTTCTTCTGGAGATGTTTCACACTTACTCTAAGGAACTTTCAAGATAGAAAATCTCTGCCCTGGATGGCAGTCCAGTGTTGGCAGTTGATGAAGTTTTTTAACTGTATGTGACGTCCCACTAGACATGAAGTCTTGTTCATCCTGTGAACTGCCTGCCATAGCTACTGTGGGCTGCTTCCTGCCTGTACTGGAGACATAACACACCCAGATTTCCACTGTCACAGCTACTCTGGTTCTCCAGGCAGACACTTCTTGGATGCATCCCATGCCAAGGAGTTGACATTAGTCTGTCTCTTGTCAGCTGGAGACGCAAACTTTGTACCTTCAGAGAGGTGTTAATGAAATCTGCCTTCTGCTGTGAAACAAAAAAATACTCATGACCCCTCCTGCTTAGATTAGTCTTAGAGAAAAGAGCTGGTGTTATAGGATAGAGACAGGAAAGCAAGATGCAAACTCGATCTTACCAAAAGGGGCAAATGAGAGGGAAGATAATTCAGTAGAGTTTTCAGATCAGAGGCATTAATGTATATAATGCATATGTTGGTTCTTTCTGTTCTGCAGGAATTTGAGCAGTGATGTCACATCTCCCACTAGTAAATGTATTTATATCTGCTTAGCTCAGGCATCCTCACATTAGGAAACTTTGAGAAAACTAAGTTAAGAAGTTGTGAGGAATTTCTTCTGTCTATGTTTTTTATGCTATGATGCTTCTTGGTCAACTAAATTGATAGGTGTTTTGTAGGTTTTTGAAGCACAAATTTCCCAGATGTCTCCTTTCTGAACTTTTTTGAGGTTTTGCTATATCAATTTTTTCCTATTTGGAATCAGTGAATTCAGGAAATGGAAAATGTAGCCATTTCACATGCTTAGTAGCAGAAAATAAATATTTAAATAATCTTGGATGATGTTTCATGGTAAGAGTAAAGGTTTTGATACCGTTTTTCATTTTTTTTAATACAAGAAAAACCAATTGCATGTTGAAAAATCAGAAATAATTTCCGTAAAGATGCTCATCTTAAAACTGTTTTTTTTTCCTATTTATTTAGACTGCTTAAAGTGCAGATTTAAGGTATTGTACCATAGTAATATATATATAGTATGTGTATGTGTATATATAGTGTATATATACATCTGTGTTAAGAACAATCAAGATCTAGTGCAGTTTTTCACAGGGCAATGCTGATAAGAATGTTTGCTTGTTAATGCTTCAACTGATAAGGCAGTAGTTAATGTTGTGGGATGCAGAATGAAGGCTGCAATTCCTTCCATCCTTTTTGATGTAAATGCTGTTTTAATTAAACTTCCACGTGTGCTGCTGTGTGACAGTGACCATGTGGAGGATTGTAGTGTGCCAGGCTCTGACCATTCACTGGCAGCTCTGGTTCTGGAGCTCTGGTAGACATGGCCTGCATGCATGGGAGCCACAAGGGATGTGAAGGTTCTGCTGGTCCTTGGCTGGATGTCCTCCGGTGTATCCAGATGGGATATTGGGAAATCCTAGAATATCACACTTCCCAGATTTTTTGTTTGAGCTGCAGCATTCTGCTAGAAAAATAGGTAAGTCAGGTCACACTAAAGTAACAACTTCTAAGGGTTTGATCTCAATGACAGCTCACATCACAAATTACATTTGATGGTTGTTTTATTGGCAGAGTAGTGCTACTGATGTGGGAGCATGTAATCTGTCTACAGTTGTTGTGACTGAAGGCCAGATTCTGACTCCATTAGATTCCATAACATCTGAGTGACTTCACTGATTTCTAAGTTTTTGTTTTGTTTTGTTTTGTTTTTTCTGGCTTTCATTAATATGAATGAGATTATAATCAGGCTTCAGTTATGGTTCAGAATATATCAGGAGATAATTAACATGAGCAAATGTAAACAGTCATAAAGCATGTGAAGTCTCTACAATACATACATGGGTTTAATCATAAATGAGTTTTGCAAAATTGACAGCTGAGCTGTGACATGGATGAATCATTTCTCAGCAGAGTTTCCTTGTATGAACATAAAACCAGAACTCATATAGTTTTACTGGATGTTTAAGTAGTGGTGTCTGTGTTACAAAAATAACCAAACCCAAACCCTTGCCATGGTGTACTAACGAAAGGAGACTGAGCAGATGGTTTTTAGAGACTGCACTTCACATGTTATGCAACTGTGCTGTTCTTCCAGAGAAAGAGAAGTGAAGCAGAAAGAAGTCTAGCTAAACCTTTAATGCTTAAACTTTCACTCATTGTTAGCACAGAAAATGACTGAAGAAAGCTCCAAAAACAGAGTATTCAGGTGTGCAAGCTACAAAATTTATTTGCTTTTACCCTCCAATTTGAACAATTATCTCATTAGAGCAACAGAGTTACAAATTAAGCATACTCGACATGTTTTTAGTAAGGAGGAAGGGAAATGGAATAATAAATTGTTCTTGAATGAGGAAAAACCTTGTTGCATGACCAAGAGAACAATGCCAGACAGAGTACAAAGTTGCTTGGGTTTGAGATACTGCCCAATGAAACCTGAAGATGCAAGCTTACACTGGAGGAGTAATAAAAAAAAGAAATTCAAGCAGCTTATTCCAATTAAGGAGTACAACTGAAGCCTCTGTCAGCCCTAGTAAATGGTATTTAGAGAAGTGAAGTCACCTTCTCTTACACAGACTGCCTGTAGACTATACAACTCAGTGTTGTTATCACATTTCAGTAGCTGGAGTATTCAAAATATGAGCAGTATTAGTGATTTTTAGGAAAACTCTAAAACTGTAAATGTTCCTTAAAACATTTTGTGGTGTAATCTCTATACTACTTTCAAAATTCCTCTGTAAGAGAGAGGGGAAGGAGGGGTTGGTTCAAATACCCACAAACACTGCAGTACATGTGTTTTCCTCCTTGTAAGGAGCAAAGAATGAATAGGTGGTGACTGAACTTTTTGTCAGTCAGGCAATAACTCTGAAAAAGGACATATCTACAGCTTTTCCCTGTTAATGGATTTTTGTTCTTTCATCACTATTTATTATGTCAAAGATGTTCTATCATCACTATTTATTATGTCAAAGAGGGAAGTATCAGGCTGTGATAATTGTGGAAGATGCAAAAACTAATCAATGGTATTGATATGATACAGATCCCTTAGGTTTTTCCCATAAGTAGGAGTGTGTTCCTTTAGAGTCCTGTTTATAGGGTCACAGTGGTCCCATCAGCCTCCTTCTATAGCCACTGGGGAATTCTGGATGCTTCTGAGGCCCTCTGGAAGCTATAGGCAGACACACCTAGATCACGGCATCACAGAAGGGTTTGAGTTGGAAGGGACTTTAAAGGTCATCTAGTTCCAAGCCTCCTGTTTTCATCCATCCAATCCATCCATCCATCCATCCATCCATCCATCCATCCATCCATCCATCCATCCATCCATCCATCCATCCATCCAATCCATGCCTCTTTGATTTGGAGACAAGGATGTTGTGTGGGACAGTCTCACATGCTTTCCATAGGTCCAGGTAAATTATGTCAGTAGGTAGTGGTGGTGATTCTCATTTTCCTCTCATTTTCCTCTCATTTTCCTCTCATTTTCCTGAGAGGGAGCTTAAGGTATGAAGTATTTAATGACATGATAAGCTTGCAGAAAATTGATGAAGATTGAGAACTGTACAGTGATCTGCTGAAGGCAAACATATGATGCAATGTCTAATCAAATTACCATCATACAAGTCACGGAGCAACTGTCAGATTTGTATCGTTTGGGCATATCATGGTTGTCAAATTCCTCCTGTGGAGTTAATAAATCAAACCCAGCATGACTGGTGCTGTTTTTCCTCTCTGTTCCACTATCCTATAAATAGCTCCCTGTTCCATGAGAGCAGTGGCAACTTTCCCAGCAGGAATACGATAACAAAGATGTCTATCTTCTACACCTCTGTGCCTTTTTCAGCACCACTTAGTGGTGTGGAGAATATGCTACTTGTACTATGAATTTACCTTTTTTATTTGGCGTGTGTATATATTTCCCCTTGTCCTGAATCACAGTAAAGGTGAAGAGAATGAAATCAGGGTACTGTTTGGATATTGTGCTGCACTTTTTATACATAATCACAAATATAAATAATGTTTTGTTTTGACAGTGCTACATTTTGAAAAGCTTAAGGCATAGTTTGCTTTCTTACATGCATTTCTATCTCAGTCCAGTGTTCATTTTGTACTGGACTGAAGAAACAGCACAGAATAGCATTTCTTGACTTTCATTTTTTTTAGTATAATTTCTGGTCTTATAGGTCCCTGTGTAACAAAACAACCCCCAATCCAAAAGAACTTAAAAGAACTTAAAGAGGAAAACTGCCATTTAAACCTGCACAGTGTTCCTGCCTGTGCTGCTGTCTCCAGCTAGTCTGACATCACCTACCACAGGAAAAGCATGCTGTACAGTTGTAATAGGATTAAACAGTATAAACCTGCAAGCAGAAATGTGATTAATACCTGAGTCCTGCAGTGACTATATTGCTACACTGAGAAAACCAGAATGTTTATTAGAAGCATTTTCAGTATGTGTATATATATTTCTGAAGTTATTTATAATTGTTGCCTTTCTCTCAGGCCTGCAGGAGATAATTTTTAAATTAACTGTGCAGTGTAATCAGTATCAGTAGACTATACAATCCTGAGATGTCAAGAATTATGATAAGCCTCATACTAAGTTCTGGAGAGATTTGTAACTGTGTAGTTTGCAGTGCCCCATTTTTATTAGCATTTTCATTATAAAGTTGTTACTGGAAGCATAAAGTTAATGTTCTGTAACAAGAAAACAGCAATTATGCAGTCCTAAACAAGAACTCAACATTAAACATGGCAGATAAAAATAACAAGCAGATACAGTTACTGCAGACAGATAATATGGAAAAAAATAATGTAGCATTTAGAGGAAGGCAATGGTAACTTTTCTTCCTTCAGCATAAAGCTGGTTGCCAAACAACCCCTTATAATTTCTGAGCATTCATCTTTGCATTTTCAAGTAGAACTTCCAAAATTGCAGAGCATAAGCTCAAATTGCTTTCCCTTTGAAATCAACAAGGAAATAAAAAATGTGATAAAAATATATGTGCTAATTAACTTTAAAAAATTCTCTTTAACCTGTGTAGCTTTTGAGAATGCTCTCTTCTGTGTCCTCCCCCAGAATCTATATTAAATGGATACTGTTGATTACCTCCGCAGCTGTAAATATGGCTCAAGTTTTTCCTTAGTGGAAAAACAGTTTACAAAACCCAGGAAGAATTGCTTAATTACTTCACAAAGTTTAGTCTATGCTCTCACTAAACAATAGTCCCTTTTCTTTTGAACATAATGCAACACGTCCATGGGGCCAGATGGGATCCACCCCAGGGCAGTGATGGAATGGAGGAAGAGCTCACCCTGCCCCTCTCCATCGTTTGTCAGCAGTCCTGGCTAATGAGGGAGGTCCCAGATGACTTGAGGATGGCAAATGCAACACCCACCCTCGTGAAGGGCTGGAAGGAGGATGTGGGGAACTCGTACAGCCTGATCATGGTGCCAGGGGAAGTCATGGTGCAAATCACTGTGAGTGCCGTCACATACAGAACAACCAGGGGCTCCGTCCCAGCCAGCATGGGGTGATGAGTAGCAGGTCCTGCTTGACCAACTTGACCTTCTATGACCAGTGACAATGTAGTGGGTGAGGGAAAGGCTGTGGATGTTGTTGCCTGGACTTCAGCAAAGCATTTGACACCTCTTCCCACAGCATTCTCCTGGAGAAACTGGCTTCCCATAGCTTGGACAGGTGCACTCTTTGCTGGCTTAAAAGCTGGCTGAACGGCTGAACCCAGAGGGTGGTGGTGAAAGGAGACACATCCAGTTGATGGCCACTAGTGGCATTTCCTAGGGCTCACTACTTGGTCCATCCCTGCTAAGATCTTTTTATTGATGACCTGGATGAGGGGGTTGAGTGTACCTTCATTAAGTTTGCAGATGACACCAAACTGGGAGGGAGTGCTGGTGTGCTGGAGGGTAGGACGGTTCTGCAGAGGGATCTGGACAGGCTGGATTGACAGACTCAGAGCAGCTGTATGAGGTTCAATAAGGCTAAGTGCTGGGTCCCACCCTCCAGGCTAGGGGCAGAGTGGCTGGGAAGCTGCTCAGCAGGAAAGGCTGTGGGGGTGCTGGCCAACAGCAGCCAAATGTGTGTGCCCAGGTGGGCAAAAAGGCTGATGGCCCCTGGTATTCTGTGTCAGCAAGTGTGGCCAGCAGGACCAGGGCAGGGGCTGTCCCCTGTAATGACACTGGTGAGGACACACCTCAAGTGCTGTGTCCAGTGCTGGGTCCCTCCCTACAAGACACGGAGGTGCAGGAGCATAAGAGCTCAGATAAGAGCAGGGGAGCTGGGGAAGGGGCTGGAGCACAGCTCTGATGAGGAGCAGCAGAGGGAGCTGGCTTAATTGCTCTCTACAGTTACCTGAAAGGAGGTGTGTCCAGATGGGAGTTGGCCTCTTCTCCCAAGTAACAAGTGACAGGAGGTGAAGGCCTCAAGCTGCACCAGGGAAAGTTTAGGTTAGATATTATTGGATATTCACAGAAAGGGTTGCCAGGCATTGCAACAAACTGCCCAGGGAATCGTTTGCAAGCAAGTACAGGAAACTCAAATGCAGCAGAGTGTATGTGTATTGTATAATTATAAAAAAAACCAAACCAAAAAAACCCAAAAAAACAAACCAAAAAAAAAACCAAAAAAAAACCCCCAAAAAACAGACAGATGTTTTGGGCTTTTTCCATTCTACGGCAAGTGCACACAAAGTTGAAGACTTTTAATTTACACTCTTTCTTACAATATTTAGCTTGTTATACCTATGAGTTCTGCTCTCTTGTTAGAATGCTTTATGCACTTTCTCATAAAATGCTAAAGGATTTTTGCCTTAAAATATTGATATTACAATAAAGATCAGGTTGGAAATTCAAGCACTGGAAGGTCATTAAGTGTCTAAATCAAGGCTGTTGGCATATGTCTGTTTTATCCTCTGTTGGTATTTTTTATTGTGGATCCTTAGGTCACAATCACATCATTTACTGCTTTCTCTCACCAGACAACTGCCTCATTTAGCCAATTATTGTATCTTCCCTCCACAGAGCTTTGCCTCACTTTGTTTTGGTGCTTATGGGACATTTATTGATTTGCTATTTCAACAGAAATGACTTTACTTTCTGAAATGCTCATGGGGAAAAAAAAGGAAAGTGATGTACTGAAGTTTAGGGTAAAGTTTTCCTAACTGGATATCTTACATGTAAGACATCTAGGATAAGGGCATTTAAAAGTAATTATAACATTTAAGCACAGATGCTAAAATTTTCAACTATAGAAATATATAAAGCATATTGCAAATGCCACAGTGAGGAAGCAGGAAAGGAGGAAGATGCAATTAATGAATGCTGTTTTTGTATCATAAATGAACTCTGAGAGAAAAATCTGTTCCTAAAACCTCATGTTTACTTCTCAATATTTTCCAGCTTCTGTAGCAAACGAGGCAGAGTCTTGTGTTACAGATGAGCCCCTGTGCTGTGTAGCCCTCATTCATATCTAGGTCAGGTACGTCAGCAACGCTGAATGAGTCAGAGATTCTGAACAAATGCAGCGTATGACTGTGGGATGTAAAAGATTCCCAGAAATAGCTTATGCAAATGGACATGAAAACTGTACAAAGCAGTACTAATTCTAACTTTTGATTGATTTTGCCACCTTAATTCTATGGGGCTGCTCTTATGGAACAGCCAAGCAAGCTGCACTCTCATTTCACACTTGGGAATGCACATCTTCAGTGAAGTGCTTTTCCTGTTTGTGAATAAAACCATGTAACTGGGAAAAGGAGAAGTCAGCATCTGCTGTGCCCTTAATAAGGGCATCCACACTCTGTTCATGGATTCCAGCTCCAGATGCAGGCTGAAGCCCTGTGCAATACTGAACTTGCTCTATATTTGAACTAGCACTTGGTAGAGATTATTATTAATAATATTATTATTATTATTACTATTACTATTACTATTGCTATTATTATTATTGAAACTGTGACAGAATGATGCATGGATGCTCAACCAGCAGTTCTGTGGGAAGACAAGTGCTTTTCTTGGCAGGACAATCCACCCCACTCGCTGTAGTGAGGCTCAGTGACTCAAGGAACAGAGAATGTTCTTTCAATGCCAAGGTAAGGATGAATATTATTCATGTCCAAAAAAGAGCACAGTCCCTTCCTTTCATGGGCAGTGTGTGTGTGAGCACAAGTGTGCTTTCATCTTTATTACTCCTAGAAGTATGAACCGTTCTCCAGAAGATATGTGCTGTGAGTGGGAAGAGGGGCAGAAATGGGCACAAGGAGTCCAGAAGGTAAAGAGGACAGGTCAAGGCAGCAGACTAAAGACAGGTTCCCAATGCTGCTTCTCATGAGGTCAGAACACCCAGTGATGACTCTGCTATAATATTGCTCTGTTATTTCCATCTGGGTCAGAGGAGACAAAAAGAAATTTGCAGAGGAGCAACCACAGCCTCTGGAAAGGTCTGGTCTTTCCCTTCTGCCTTCTTCTTGGGTCTCTGACATAAATTCTAAAGAACATGTTTTCATAAGAGTTGTCTCAGCTAAGTAATTCTGAGTAAGAACACCGGTAAAGTGCAGCTGCCCAGTCTGTCTGCAGAGGGCTAAGGCCCAGCCTGGCCCTCACCAATCCTTCCTGCACCTGGTAGAAGCTGTGACACCAGCAGGGAGAAGTGACTTTTACACACAAATGACCCTGCTTCCTCACACTTGTCTTTTCATGCCCATAAGCACAAAGTGTGTTTGTTCAGTCCTGCCAAAGCTGCCTGTGGTGACACGGAGGACAAGGGACACAGACCCTGGGTGCCCACGATCTCAGCTCTTACCTCAGAGGGCAGGCTGAAATTAGAAAGAAATGCTTTAGTATGAAGGTGGCAAGACTCAATTAGACTCAAAATTCACAGGGATGCTGCGGATGTCCCATTCCTGGAGTGCTCAAGGCCAGGCAGGATGGGGCTCCGGAAAACCTGGTTTAGTGGAAGGTCTCCCTGCCCATGGCAAAGGGGTTGGAACCAGATGGCCTTTAAGGTCCCTTCCACTCAGTTCATTCTATGACTATCTCGTATGTGCTAAAGTACCAGTGCACGTTTTACCCACAGGTGATGAACTAAAACTTTTGGGATGCCGAGGCTGTGTCAGCCTGAGCTGTGCATCCCCGGGACGGGCGGCGGGCGCTGAGAGGGGCAAGGGGAGATGGCGGCGGGGTGTCGCCGTGCCGGGTGTCGCCGTGCCGGGTGTCGCCGTGCTGGGTGTCGCGGCTGTGCTGGGTGTCGCGGCTGTGCTGGGTGTCGCGGCTGCCCTGTGTGACTCCTGTCACGCCGTCCCCACGTCCCTCATCCTCCTCCCGCCGCTCCCTCAGCCCGCGGGCGGCGCCTCAGGGGACGCGGCCCCGCGCGGCCGCCACTGCGCAGGCGCCGCCCCGCCCCGCCGAGCCGAGCCGAGCCGCCACTGCCGTGTCGGCCGCGGCAGATTCGCCATAAGGAGCCACACGGGGACCCGATTTTCGGTGTTGATTTTTTTTTTTTTTCCCCTTTTCCCTCACTGTGTTCCCCAAGCGGGCTGCGCTCGGCCCCCGGCGCGCAGTCCCGCTGAGTCCCCGCGGCGATGGAGCCGGCGGCTGCAGGTGAGCGGGGCCGGGCCGGGCGGGCGGGGGAGCGCGCACGGATCCCGCGGGGCGGGCGGGGAAGTAGTTCCGGCGGAGGTGCGTGACGCTCCTTCCGCACGACAAGTAGTTCCCACAGGTTCGGCCGTCCCAGCGTCCATTGCCCCGCGCTGCCCGGCGGCCCGAGGGCTCCGGGACCGGGGGAAGCCGCCGGAGAGCTCGGGCACCCGAGCCTGGGAGTCCTGCTGTGCCCTGGCCGCCGCTTAGCAGCGAGTCGGTGGCAGCTGGAGGTGCTGCTGGTGCCGAGTGGAGGCGTGGAGACCCCACAGCACCTCCCAGCATGGGACTGGGGCTGCAGGGGAGCCGGAGAGGGACTCTTCGTCATTAGTGTAGTGATAGGACACGGAGTAATGGGTGCGAACTGAAAGAGGGGAAGTTTAGTGAGAGTGGTGAGACGCTGGAACAGGTTGCTGAGGAAAGTCGTGGCTGCCCCAAGCCCGGCCGTGTTCAAAGCCTCGAGCAGCCGGGGCTGGTTGCAGCTGTCCTGGCCGGATAGGCTTGGGACTGGATGATGTTTGAGGTCTGTTCCAACCCCTTTCCATCCTCTGATTCCGTAATTCCGTGCTCACCTGGGTTTGAAACCCTCGCGAGCTCCTCTGGAGTGTTACCAGCTCAAGGTCCCCACAGTTCAGCTGCAGAAGGCAGATGTTTAAGATGTGTTAAAGATGTTTCCACTGTCATCTCAGGCCTCGGTGTGCCTTGTATTGGCCTGGCTTCCATTCGAGCAGTAAATAAAGTTTCACAGAGGTGTCAGCCTCGGGAGTGCTGTGTATGTGCCTTCTTTCACAATCCCTGTGTGCTGTTGCAGTACAAGTTTGTGGAGTGATGTTGCAATAATTTAATGCCTGGTAATTACCCTGTATACTTAATTGCCTTCTGGTTGCCATTCCCTGAGTTGACTTACTAATTTTTAGTATCCTGAGTTATTTCTACCTGTCCTTAGAAGTATTGATGGATACTTTACCACTAAGGGGTAATAGCCATACTCTAAAACCCGGAAAGTTCAGCTGTAACATGAAGAAGAACCTCTTTATGTTGAGGGTGGCACTGTGACAGGCTGTCCAGTGAAGTCTTCTTTTCTGGAGATGTTCAAAACCCACCTGGATGCCTTGCTGTGTCACCTGCTCTAGGTGATCCAGCTTTGGCAGGAGGGTTGGACTAGATGATCTCCAGAGGTCCCTTCCAACCCCATGTGTTCTGTGAAACAGGATTTTATGCCAAGGACAATTGCACTATCAGGAGAATAATTGAGTAGCAGAATAGCTGACAGGTGCTGTGTTATTCATGGACTATTGTTAAAACATTCCAGGACTGCTTTATAGTCTGGGATCCAACTTTCAGTGAGAAATAATTCTCTTACTACTAATGTTACTAATAAAGTCATATTTATTCAAGCACGTTTGTCTTATTAAAAAAGTTCTGAGTGTGGTTGAACCCAGAACTGTTATGAGTCTTCAGTATTTTTGATTTTGTTGCTGCTGAGGTGTATGTGACCTCAGATGCATTTCCATTATGGCTGCTTTGAAAAGTCAGGTTCAGAGTGTTTTATACAGTGCATCCTGAAGCTGATTACTGATCATGTAGTTTATGCATTTACTGTGAGGGGTTCTTATGGGTTTTGGTGTCTGGTAGTGCAGCTTACACATTTTGATATTGTGCATTAGTGTATTTCAGTGGAACCTTTAGCAGTGTTGTGTTTAGCCACACGAGGGAGATCTTAGAACATGAAAATAAAAATGTCTTGCTATAAACATATCTACTATGCCATTTTTTCCCCCTTAATGATGGAAAAGGTATCTTATTTCTATGTTTGATAAAGGGATTATTCTAAACTGAAAATAATTTCCTAGTTATTTGAATAGCCTATTAAATCCATGTTATATCCAACTCATGCATTTTATATATTTTAGCCAACATAAATATGTGGAGACAGTTGTCTTCTGTTAAAGAACTTTTTTCCGGGAGCGTTTGTGAAGATGGTGTGTGTAAAACAGAAAAATACATGTGCTTTTATTTGCTATCATGAGTTAAACTTCGGTTTCAAATGCAAGTTTCTTTTCACAAATACAGTATCAGGCTGGTTAAATACAATGTGTTTGGTTTAGGTGAGAGTGACAGAGCTGGGGCTGGGTGAAACGTGGGAGCTCAGCAAGGCCAAGTTGCAGATCCTGCACCTTGGCCGGGGCAATCCCAATCCCAAGCACAGACTGCACTGGTGAGGGTTTGGGGTGGTGGTGGATGGGGTGCTGGACATGAGCAGCAATTGTGCTTTCACAGCCCAGAAACCAAACGTGTCCTGGGCTGCACCCAAAGCAGGGGGAGGGAGGGGGTTCTGCCCCTCTGCTCTGCCCTGGTGAGACCCCCCCGCAGTGCTGTGCCCACCTCTGGGACCCCACACATGGGAATGATGCTGTTTGAATGCTGGAACAACTGAGCTGCCTGTTAAAGGCTACACCATGCAATGTTCTTATTGCAATGTGCAAAATAGAATGTCAGAAGGCATAGAATGATTTGGATCCAAATTTTGTTTCATTCCTGTCATTTCATGTGCCTAACAGCACACAATGGGTGTTTAAATAGAGAAGTGTAAGAATTGGGCAAGCACACGGTGATACTTGTCCAGAATATGGACTTAGAGCTTCTTATGGGCTTTGCTGAGCCCCAGACAGTCTCAATTGGTGCTTCCTGGTCAGCTTCTAAGAATTCTGGACACCAAGTGGATGCATACCCACATTGGAGTTGCAGCAGCAGGGAGAGATCAGCTGCAAGGCAAGGCAGGTGGTAGTTTTAGAGGGGTCATGTCCTTCATTACATCTGGTTTGGTAGTTCTTCATTTTACTCTTTGTCTTTTCCCCAGTCTTCAGTTACATCCTGCTAGGCAAAAAAAAAAAAAAAAAAAAAAAAAAAAAAACAAAACAAACAAACAAAAACCCCCAAAGAAACAACAAAACACCAAAAAACAAACCCAAAACAAAACAAACCTTATTTATTTAACAGCCCAAGTGTGGAACTGTGCTTTGTTGTTTATCTTCCTTATTTCTATACCTTTTAAGGATGATGATTATTGTGAGAAACAAGGCTCCCTCTTTAAATTTTTTAATAAGGGATAAAAGGGACAGTAAAGAGTACTGAGTGCTTGGCAACTGCTAGAGGTGTGCCAGTTAACTTAAAACAGTTCTTTTATATACTTTTTCATTAGATTGGTCAAATGCATATTCATGAAGATTATACATATCAAAACATTCCTCTGAGTTTACATGTTCTGGGAATTATTTTGTTAGGTTCAACCCTTGACCTGTCTTCTTAAAGTATGTGTCATACTGCAGATGGGATTTATATATTTTATTTCCTCCCAAGGCCCCCTGTTCTGTGGTTTGACAGTTCTTGATAGCTGAAGGGTCGGTGGTTAATTCCTCCTTGCATTCTTTCTTTCGATGTTTATTTACCTGGTTCTTCTCAATGTTATCTTATCATACAGATAAGATAATCCACAAGTACATTAAATCAACATTAGCCATTTCACAAAATTGTCTGAGTTATTCTCACCATTTTAAGTTACAAAAATAAAGGCATTAGGTACTTCTGCAAAGGTTAACATTACAATGCACAACACATAGTCTCTATTTTAATATTTTTTGAAAGCTTAAACTATAATATATATTTAATACATTAATATATATGCTACACAGGGCCATTGCATTGGCCACAAAAGCTGACAAATTATACTATATTAAAGCAGTAAAAAGTGATTACAAAGCGTACTTTATCAAAATTGTTGTGATTAATAATAATTTGCAAAAGCAATATTTAGTAGTGAAAGTCAACAGATACATAGTCATTTATAACAATTACGGTTATTATAATTTCAGTAGAGGAACCTATCCAAAGATGTAAGCCCAGGATGCATCTTTTCTCTTTTGTAATAGGCCTTTGTATTATAGGGCCATCTCTCTTATAGGTCTGTCTGTTTTATCTGTAAGGTTTTGTTTCTGAGGAGTGCAGTTCCTAACCTTGTTTTGAGACTGTCTTTGAAGTGTTTGCTATAATTGAGAGGTTTTTTCTCAGAAAACCTCTCCAAGTCTTTATAAAATGAGAGCAAATTGAAAAACTTACTTTGCTGTGGGCTCACCTTCTTTGAAGGGTCTTTTTCCTATACAGATTACTTTTCATTGCACAGGCTCTTGAGCAGTGTGAGATGTTTTTAAAATGTTGCTGCATTCTGCTTTTTTTAAAAAATTGATAAAATTACCCTTAATTACCTGTCTCACTGTGTTTTTACATTAAATTTGACACAATTTAAATCTTCTTTTGCTTTCTTCATTTTATGAAACTTCTATGAAGATGTTTTCTTCTACTGAAAGTTAATTTCATTGCTATTTAGCTGTGCTAGATTTTTCCTTCCTGTTTCTAAAACCTTCTTTGATGATTAGCATCAAATATGATGCTTTTAAATAGCCTTCATGCTGCTTTCAAGGATTTAACTTGTCTTGAAACTTTTTTAGTCCTTTTTGTGGTTTGTTTTGTTAAAGATGCTTTTTATCTTTATATAGTTTGCATTGTTGAAGTAAAACACAAACATTTGGCTCTTTATCACTCTTTTAAGAGGATTTTTTAGTAGTACTTTAATCATGGTTACAGAGTAACTCTCAAATAATGTCACTTTGAAAAGGGTGCTGTGTTTTATTTCTGATAAACTCAAGAACTGTTTCTCATCATGTGGTTTCCCTGTTGCTGGCTGGGTGAAACAGTCATTAATGGAGTCTACACTTTTAATCTTGGCATCCCGTCCTGACCTGACATTTAACCACTCTGCATAGGGCTAATTAAAGCCTGCGTTATATTGTTTCTGTCTTTGTAACCTCTTTTATCCTCTCCAGTGTGCCACAGCCATTGGTACCCCTGTGGTCAGGTCATTGCTGGTGTGTAGCCCACACTGTACTTCTCTGTGCACTGCATTCAAATTCCTCAGGGATTTTGTTATTTGTTAAAATAGCCTGTTAATTAGATTTGACCCTAAGCTGCTTCTAAAAGGCCTTATTTTTAAAAAAATAATACATCCCACTTTATCCTCAATATTTTGGTAGTGGTAGTAACCCACTGGCATTACAACAATGGGTATCAGAAGCTTGTTTGAGTGTGTGAATGTCAGTAATCCTTATTTACAGCCAGGCATTCCAACACTGCCATTTTATTAGGCTTCTTGCATTACTGTAGTAGTAGTTAGATATATTTTTTTTTAAAGCAACTACAAAAACAAACCTAAGAAATTGTTTTGTTCTTTCCTGTAAAAAAAAAAAATACTAATTTCTATGTTGTCCTTCATTTGAAAATAGTCTCTGTTTTTTACTGCTGCAAGGTAAATCACCTTCATCTTTGTGGTCTTTTGCACTTATTACCTACCCTTCAGTCTCAATTTAAAACCATTTTCATACTTCCTTAAATTTTTTGCTTAGGCAAAGCCTGATGCTCCTCCATTTTTATTTCTCAACTTGTAATTTTTTCTTATTTATATACAGAATTTCCAGCTTAGTTCTGCTCACAGTGGCACAGTGTTGAATTCATACCCCAAGCACCTTAACTGGTGTTGTTTTGTTTTTCAGTCCTGGTATATTGTATTGTATAGCTCTAGAATCACACAGTGTTTTGGGTTGGAAGGGACTTAAAGCATCACTCAATTCCACTGCCCTGCCATGTGCAGGGACACCTTCCACTATCCCAGATTGCTCAGGGTCACATCCAGCCTGACCTTGAACATTTCCAGGGATGGGGCATCCACAGCTTCTCTGAGCAACCTGTGCCAGTGCTTCACCAATCTCACAGGAAAGGTAGAGACTTTAAAATGTGTTATTTCTTAATCATAAACATTCACAAACTTGAGTGTAATTTAGTCTTGTATGTAATGTCTGAGGGCCTCTACAGGTGTAGGTTGTTGAGTAAACTTCACTTACAGCCTGGCTAGGAAAAATGGTGACTGTATATGACTAGGTTTTCCATAAAACCACATTAAATGGTATTGATTTTAGCATCATCTTTTAGTGCTTGCAGGAATGCATCCTGTGCCGACATTGCTGAAGCAGTATTTCTTAATGTTAAAATAAAGGTTGTGGCACTTAACTAATGATGATTAAATTGCCCTGATTTTAGTTAGCAGCTGAGAGCAAGAACAGTCATGGTCAGGGGCACCTTTTCTTTCATTGAGTGCTTTCTGCACGGCTGGTTTTGTCTCAGCAGTCATTTTGTGCTGGTGAATTCAGAAACTGTTGCTTACTGTTTAGAATTCCGCAAATTTGGATGAAGGAAGCCCTAAAATAGCTTTTGATTCTCCACCTGCTGCTTCTAGTGTGGTTAATTTGTTAGTTTTGAGCACAGGGTTCTTGTGGTGCTGTTCTAATGGCAGCAAATAGTTTGTTCTACAGGCTTCATATACTTTATTTCCTTTGACACTTACCAAGGATAATGCTTTTGATTTGGAGATGTGCTATAATATTTGATATTAATTCCTTGGTAAATAAAAATAGAGAAAATAGCCAGAAACCAGTATTGATTTATTTTTTTTTTTTCTTTAAGAAATGAAGAGAAATAAAATTAGTGTATACCAGCATCATTATTGAAATACTGATTAAAATGTTATGTGGTCTATAGAAAGTAGATTTTAAGTAAAACAAAAACAAGGACACAAAAAAACCCCAAAAAACCAAAAATCCCCCAAACAACAACAACAAAAAAAAATCAAAAAACAAACCCAAAAAAATCACAAAACCAGCAAAGAAGTTTCCTGGAGATGAAGCAATAAAAATCAGAGATACACTGTAACATGTTTGTGAAAATTTCATATGTCTGAGATCACTTTGAAAATGAAGAACCTCTAACATGCTCAGAGGAGTAGCAAGATCTGATAAATAAAGTATTTTTAAAGTATTTGGCAGAAGTACAGGACATCATAATTTCTTCTACTGTATTTGCCCATTCTTTTATGTTCAGTTGAAACTGTTTTATTACTAAAAAAATAGTGTTGCTTGTCTTAAACAAAAGTTATTGGCTTTTTATATACTACTTTCATATTAACTGCTACCTCATATTTCATTGCTTCTACCAAAACAGAAAAAGTCTTGTTTATTGTTCTAGATACTTCAATATCTTACATGCTCAACATGTGTGAAAAGTTCTTTTACAAAACAAATAATTTTTGATTGGAATAGTTGTGCCCACTTCATATTGTACTTGATATCTGTACAGAAACATCAGAAAGAGGGGAAAAAAAAAATCAAACCAAAAAGCCCAACAAGACCAGGTCCTAGTCTGAGGAACAAGGTTTTTAATTGCAGAAAGTTCCTGTTAAGAATTTGATGGTGATGAGGCAACAAAGTTTGTTTCAGCTCTGTAATAAGTTTATAAGGAAATAAGTAATTATTCATATCCCAAACTTCATTGCTGCATATTTTAGGAAGGTTGACCAGATGTGTTATTATTGATCCCATCAACTTCTTCCTCAGGCCAACAAATACCCAGTGACCTTTTATTCTTGTATTTAATTGTGGAGTTCTAACTTCTTTTAACAGCTCTAGAACTTCAAAGGCATTTACAGACGTTGTTAACTCTTACTTCTTTGAAAGGAAAAGTTTTGGATCCATTAGAATGGTTTAGGGTATATAAATACAGATTTTTGTCCTTGCTCTGTGTGTCTTGTAAAAGTAGTTGTTAGAAATAAAACAATACCCAACGCTGAGCCTTCCTTTTATGCAAAATAAAAGTTTTTGAGTAGTTAAAATTGATTCTGCACTAAGTTTTGTCATACAATGGTTAAAAGTACAATAAAATGACAATAACATATTCCTTGATTCCCTTAGATACTGTTAATTTCAGTGATCTTTCCAAGATAAGTGTTTGTTTCTTGCCCCTTCCCTCTTCCCCACTCCAGCTCTAAAGTAAAACAGGACAGATACTGGTTTATGCTTTGTGAAGGAGATTGGGAATCAGGGAATCTGCTTCCTAGTCTGCATCTTACTTTTTGTTTTTAGTAATCCATTTGTTAAGCTCCCTCTGCTGTAGATATGCTTTGTGTGAAGAAAAAAAAAAACCTACTAATTAAGCAATATGCTGAGGGTTTTGGAAGAATTAAAGAAGAAAAAAAAAAGACTTTACTTACATTATAACTCAATTTTACACATAGTCAGTTAAGGAGAAAATTATTGGTATTATTTATTTCAGTGTATATTTAGCACAGTTTATAGGGTCAAACTGAAGATAATAAATTGTCACAAAGCATGTTCAGTGAACAGAATGTCCCAGATTGGTTTTGGCTGAATTTCCTGATGTTTGTGTACCTGCATACTTGATTACTGTTCCTTTCTTTCTCTGCATATTTAATTGCTGCCTAATTAATTGCTCCGTTGATTTCCTACATAATTAATTATTCACTAATTAGTCATCGATTCCATGCATAGTTAATTAACTTACTCCTTATTTGATTTTTACACTTAATTGACTATAATTCATTGCTTTATTGCTGCACTGCCTAATTAGCAACTGCATAATCAATTATTGTTTGCTTATTCCATACTTGTTTAGTCTGGTGATCAGTGGAGTTTATACTCTGCTCTCTGACCTCCTTTTCCAGTCACTCTTCCCAAAATAATTTCTTTACTCTGTTTGGTTTCCATCTCACCTGTGAGTAAAGCTCGTGCATCTTCTATGTGTTCTCCTGGTGCTTCCTGCACCTTCACTGGCACTCCCTGTGCTCTGTCACCTGGGCTGTTCACATCTGGATTTGGGTGGCCTTGGTAGTCAAGCACTTTAAACGCCCACAGAGGCTTCTGTGCATTCTTGTTGCTCTTCTGCCCCTCCCCAAGCCCTCGCTGGGAGGGAGGAGTGAGAGATGAAGTGGTGTGTGAGTACTGATTGCAGCTGTGGAAGGAGGAGACAAGACAAAACACTGAGCCTGAACTTCTAGGGAAAACAGCCAGCAGGTCAGGAAGCAGAAGCAGTGACTAAAACCTCAAAGCAGAAATGTCAGTTAAATCGTGGAATTTCAGTTGGTTAAATGTTTAGGTAAATGTTCACAGGTTTTATTTTAGAATTACATTTAAAAAGAAGAGATGTTATCTGCTGGGTCAATAACAGGCTTCATGCCCTTAAAAAATAAAAAAATAATGCTAACTAGAGCAGAACCAGTTCAAAGGAACATTTCAACATACTGCAATCAAAACAGAAATATCTGTGTGCTCAAGACAGTAGAATGCCTAAGAAGGAACCCAGCTGAGCTCCTAAGAACACGTTGATTGTACCATACACTTACATAGCTGCTTGTGTGTAAAAAGAGGATATGTCAAAAAACAGGAGCAGTATTGGAGCTGTTTTGTCAGAGATGTTTTGAAAGAGTTGAAGGCATAGCTTGTCTGTTAGTTTTGGGCTCTGCTTTTGTTATGTTTCAAGTGCAAATACCTCTAAAAGAGAGACTTCTGCTCTTCTTTCAGGACACCTTAAATAAAGATTTTTTTTGAGTGGGGTGAACTATATAAGTAGTGTGTTGTGAAGGAAGTGGAATGTTCAATAGGGGAGTGCTTAGGTTTGTTTTAAAAATAGCTCCCAAAATACAGCTTCCCTGTTCTCTTACCCCCAGATTCATCCCAAAGTTCACAGACTATCACTTTATTTCTGTACTTACCCAGTGACCTCTGGTTTGACTTGTACCTCAGAAGTACAAGCTGCTTGCAGAAGAGAAACTGCTTGTTCCAGTTTGGTTTCAGTGGGTTTATGTCCCTAATTTTTCATAGGGAGATGGAGGGAGAGTAGCAATTGAAATAAGTTTCTGGGCCAGAACTTTATACGTGTAGGTGGAGAGTAAGCGTGCTGTTAAAATTGGTTCCTGGTTGTTTTTTGGTTTCATTGGACCCTGAAGATTTCTTCAAAAATCAAAAGACTTCAGTGTTAGAAAACAAAGTCCTCTGAATTTCTCTGGCCAAAATTTTGGATTTTTTTTTTAAATCTGGGAGTATATTAATCCTTCTTTATTCATTTTTACTTTCTTGAGGCTTTGCTTTCACATCACACTTAAAGTACCTGTGAATTCAAAAGAAACATAAAACTTTGCCTAAAAAGTTGTGTCAAATTTCTGTTTAAAGCATTGACCAGAGGGAGTTTCAATGACATTCTTCATTTGCTCCTGCTGCTTTGAAGGTTTTTAGTTTGTTTTGGGGTTTGTTTTTTGTTTGTTTGTTTCTCTTAAATCAACTGGAACATTTCATGGAACTTGATAGGGATGTCACATGTTGCATATAATTTTACTGTGTGCTTGAAAATATATAAAATTATAATGATGTTTGAGGCTGGAAGGGGAAAAAGGTCTTAATTTGTTGTTCTTCCCCTTGTATTGTGTTAAAACATTTCTAAGATTTCAACCAGAAGAAATTTTTTGCCCTATGATGATCTAGCTAGGAGTTTACCCATTTCTTCAGTTAATTAATTTGGGGATGTATTATGAATGTGTTAATTTAGTGATACAACATTTGTCATTTCACCTCATTGCTGCCTGTTATGTGTTTTAAATAAATATCAGTTACTATGTTGACTGAAACAAAATCCCAGTAACTCAATGTAACATAACTTATATTTGAAAACACTAATTCCTTGTTTTTAAACTTGTTTTTTTCAGGGATCACTTCCATCTTCATGTGTAAGCTTTGTAACTTATTTTCACCAAATAAGTCCGAGCTGTTGTCCCATGTCTCCGAGAAACACACAGAAGAAGGGACCAGTGTGGATGACATCATTATTCCTCTCCAACCTCTAACAGCACCCACAAACACAAGCAAAGATGGAGAAGGTACATTCATAAATTGAGAGGAATGTCATTTTCATCATTACATATTTTTTAAGAAAACCTGTGGCATGATGGCTCTGCGTTGTGTATGGAATGGTTTCCAGAGTTTGGTTTTATAATGAGCACTGTACAACTGCCACCCCAAATTTCATTCAGCATGGATTAGATCACATGACAGATATGGATAAACTCAGCATGTCTTAGGGAATGATGACATTGGTTCATTAATTTTCAATGTCAAGTTTAGCAAAGTTTGCTTCCTACAGCTTTGATTTGAGCTCTGTGGTAGAAGTGGGAAGATTGTCTAGCAGCAGTGAAAAGGACACCATGGGTGAGAGTTTGTCTTGAGGTGTCCTTTGTTGTGATTCAGGTAATGTTAATAGCTCTGTTCCAAAAAGGAAGTAGCACAATTCATAATTTATAACTGTGTTTTGATAGTGATGCTGGTAAATAAATCGATCAGAGGTTGAATTAATTACACATAAAAATTTTACTGTGCAATGGTAAAAGTTACATTCATTCCATTCCATTTTTAACTGATCAAAATTTCCATACTTTGGAATATTAGCAATGGGTTCAAAAGAATTCAGACTTTTTATCTGTTTCTATGCCCTTAACTGAGTAATGGATTTATATTGTTGGCAAACCTCTTGTTTAACACAAATACTAGGATTTTCAAATCATTATAATTTCATGATTTTAAAAATTACTGCTTATGGATCAACTTCCCTCTAATATCACCCATTTAAGAATTGTTTGGTGTTGACATATGTATGTGATGTTTCTTCACTTATTTACCTGTGATAATTCAGTAGTTAAATTAATTTCATCAATGTAAGAAGATATTTCTAATAATGGTCATGTGGTATTTCACTAGAGCTGCTTTCTCCTCAGGTGGCTGGTAAGGAAAAATCTCACCAGAATATTATTTCACAGAATATCCAAAATTACCAGTGTATCAGAAGATGATGAATAAATTTCAAATCAGTTTTCAAAATGTCATTCTAATTTTATTTTCACAGCAGGGAATTAATTCCTTGGGCATGCAGAATACATTTTCCTTTCTCAAATCTTTGTTTCCTGATATCCTTTCACTACATATGTGTCTGAACACAGTGAGACTGGTACCTTGTAACATATTCATTTTAGTAAAAGGGCTCTTCTGTAAACTTCTCTTGACATTTTTGTCAGGAGTATCTGCACTTTCTGTGTTGTATGTGTTCAGCATGCATTGTACATTTATGAGGATAGTTTATAATTGCCATCATGATCTGAAGCAGCAGAAATTAGACATAATTGACTTTTGAAAAAACAACCCTGCAGATCTTATGTAAAATATAACATTCTTAAGTTATATATTCATAATTTACCTTTCCCATTATTCTTGGTGAATATTTTTATTGATCTGATGTGCTCATATGGTGCCACCTTTTTCAGGTTATGTAGCCCAACTTTTTGCCATCTGCTGTCAGTAAGAATGTCAAGGTAAATTACTTTTCCACAGTTTTCTAATAATATTCTAGGCATTCTTTAGCATTTCTCCTTTCCCATCAGACAGATTGATTGAAAAAGACGGTTCTGATGTCCCATTGAATTATTTTCTGTGTTCTGTTTAAAAAAGTATGGTACTCTACAGTTGAACACAGCACTTGGAAAGAGTTCTTCTTTCAAAGCATAATTATTCCCTCCTGCTATGGAATCTGCAGCAGATAAAACTTAGAAACTTTATAGTATACAATTATTTGTCAGTGAACCAGTCTTTGTAGTAATTCAGTATTGTCACTGAAAGAAGAAGTAATTGGTGAATGACAGTCTCAGAAATTACAACTTTTAGTACTTGGTGACTAGTAAATGAACATCTCTTTGTCCTTTGAAAGCTTAATTTCTCTTCCAAATGTTGGTAAATACTATAACTAACCCACAATTGGTATAGAAGAGTGAATGCTGAGTTGCTAATGGAGCTCTTTGTTCTGCCTGAGTAATAAGTTAATGATTTTATAAGTACTGGAGACAAGTAAAGTGCTAGGCATGTAATATGTGTTTATTACTCTACTATTATTTCATTTACAGTGCTCTCTGCTGAATTATGTTTAGTCATGCTACTTTCCCATCATTAAACCATGATCTATTTAGAGTTGATTTTTCCTAAATATTTCCTAAATATTTTGGCATGATGATGTTAAAATTTTTTTATCAAATGGAACCAAGTGTACCAAGGAGATGTTGCTGTTATACATGCACAGGTCACATTTTGTCCAGCACTGAAATGTGACATCTTTGTTTTGGGAAATGACAGGTATTCACCTGGTAACTGTAGTCATGCATACTCCAGTTTAGCCTAAGGCTTTGTTATAATTCTTCACAGTGATCTCCATTTCCTTCACAGTGTTTTGAAAAACTCGGCTTTCTTTTGTTTCTGCCTAGTCAGACTGGTGAGGATTTGTGGGACAGCATCAACGGCCCTGGCTTCATCTATTCATACTGTTATTGCCTGATGGATTGTTGTTTATTTTGGACTGTATCTGGATTATGAATGCATGTCTCTGTCGGTTATGAAACCTTGAAGAAAGTTACAGTCCGAGCGTCATAATCTCCTCCAAAGAGTGCACCACAGTGTGTGCATCAGCCTCATCCTTGCCTGAACACAGGATGCAGCAGAGCCTGCATTCACACCTGAGGGACAGGAGGTGGTACAAAAGCAGAACAGTAACAGAATAAGGCTGGGGATGAGATTTACATCCATGCATTTGTGTGATGCTGAAAATGGCCATGTGCTGTTGGAACTGATGAAATGAAAGCTTTTTATACTTGTGTTTGAGGAAGGGTTCATGTTGCATAATGCCTCAATCTGTTAAAATATGGTCAGGAGGTTTAAGTGACATTTGCACGAACGTTTTTTGACTTCTGACAAACTTTTTGTATTAAATGGATTGATTTGGAGAAGCTTATGTGAACAATTCCAATGAAGGAACAATATAAAAACAGACACACGGTTTATTTCATTACTCTCTTTTTGAAGTGTCTTTTTTATGTCTTTGAGTACACAATTATAGAGCATAGCACAGAATGTCTTCCCTGAATATTGCCATTGCTCATCCAATAGCAGTCAGCATAAAGATTGGTTTCAGTCAGTCTATAATGAGTGCAAAATCCCCAGAAACAACTAAGTTGTTCTTGAGGGAACAGGATCTTAATTCAGAATCATTTTAATGATCAATTTAAAACTTCTCTTTGTGACTAAGCATCCTTGAAATAAGTGATAGGGGGATTTTATTATTTATTTAATATACTACTTTATTTTTAGCAGTTAAATAGATTATTTTTTCTAACAAACAATATTTGATTAACTTGGTTATGTACTGGCAGATGAATGACAATGTTCTGCTATTTAATTACTGTGTGCTATTGATCTTAGGTGGTTTGAGCTGGAACTTGTATACTGCAGTGTGAAGAGCTCACTGGGGGCAAACTGGGTAGGGAGACAGCTGGAATTTGTGGTTATGTGCCTCATTAAAAATTTCATTCCGGCATTGTTAAGTCAAAGTAGCTTGAGGTAAGTTCTGTCCTGGAAAAAGGAAACGAAGGAGCAAGGAAAAGAAGTTACTGTGATAAGCCTCAGAAGTTCTGGTGATGTCAGTTGCTCACATGAGCCCTCCTGTTCCTGTGTTTGTTGCTGCCTGCCTCAAGCCACCAGACCCATTTAAATGGTTGAGAGCTGCTGTAGATTCTCCTACTGGTGGACACATTTACAAACATTCTTAAAATTTGCACATTCTTTATTTGCCACACCATTAGTAGTCACGGTGCAATATTTTAAGCCATAGCAGAGGTTCTATCACCAGCTATCTGAAGGAGCAGTTTTCACATTTCCATTTGCATGCAAGATTTTGTTTCTATTTCTGTCTTAATGTGCAAGTGCTGTTCTGTTTTTCATTAAATCTGCACTAAAACAGTCAGGAAGAAATACCTCTTTGACCTGATTTTTCTTAATTTCTTTTTGTTGGGTAATCTGATGATTGCATTGTAAAGGAATGAAAAGAATATCATACACAGAGAATACAGTGGTTGCATTCATTCTTCCAATCCTTGGATTTAACTATTTTGTAGTAGTCTGAACAGCATCCACATCTGTATTCTTCATGTTGGAGAGTTAGAAAACTGCAGCCTTTTGATGGGTTGATGTAAAGATAATTGTTGTGGGGTTTGTTTTAATTGTTTGTTAGTTTCTTCAACTCAAATGCTAATTGCTGTGATGGATGGATGGATATGAAAATAACATCAATGCAGCAAAGAGAAGTTTTGAGAGCACTGAAATCACCCCTTTCTTTTTGGCTGATAGTTGAACAAACTTCTTTTGCTAGAGTAGTGTGAAAGTTCAGGACGCTGGTGGAGGGTTTAAAAAAGTTACGGGAAACAGTTGAGTTTTTTCTGTTAATAGTGAGGTTTTTTAGGAGTTTTACTGCATTTATTTAGGCAGACAGGTATTCAGTCACTCCTATAAGAAGACAGAATGCTTTCTTTTTTATTAGATAGATTACATAGTTAACTCAAAGCTGTGGTCTCTGAATGTGGAGTTTTGTTTGCCTGTATGTTTCAGGGAAATGCTGAATGAATAATATGATGCTACATTCTTCTGTTCTCCTGCATGATCTTTCTTTCAGGTTCATTAAGTCATTCATTTTTCCATATCCTCTAAATCAACCAATTCAATAAGACCTTTAAGCACCTGTGCTTGAAAAATTTTGGTGGTTTGGGTTTTTTTAATATTCTCACTTTTTATGGTTTTTCAGGCTTCTACATTGTCAGTCTCAATTGACAATATCTGTAATTCTACAGCAGTGACGAGAGAAATCTTAAGCAGGAAATGCAATTTACAGTAATTTCACGAATACAAGCCGCACCAATTTGACTAAGATTTTGCTCCTAAACCGGAAATGCGGCTAATAATCAGGAGCGGCTAATACAACCTCAGAAGTGCCTGCCAGAGTGCTGAGCCGAGCAGCTGCAAAGTCGGCATTTTGCGATTGTTACAAATCGCTACTTTGTTGCACCGTGGGTGGAGCCTGGCTCCGTGTAGGCAGAACGGGGGGCGGGGAGAGAGGCGGGAGAGCTCTCTTTCCTCCTCTGCCACAGCCCAGGGGAGAGACGGGGGGAGGGCCCGGCGCCGCCATTGCTGCAGCTCGGGGAGGAGAGGGGGGACCCGGGCCGGCCCTACCGCGGCCTGGGGAGGGTGGGGGGGGGACCCGGGCCGCCCCTACCGCGGCCCGGGGAGGGGGGGGAAGCTGGCGCCGCCATTGCTGCGGCCCGGGGAGGGGGGGGGGAAGCCGGCGCCGCCATTGCTGCGGCCCAGGGAGGGGGGGAGAAGCGCGCGCCGCCATTGCTGCGGCCCGGGGAGCCGACGGGAGCCCCGCGCAGCCATTGCCGCGGCTCGGGGAGCCGACGGGGTGCTTTGTCCCCGCCCGCCGCCGCCGCGGCAGGAGCGGGGAAACTCCGTCCCTGCCCGCCGCCGGCGCCACGGGCGCGGGAAAGCTCCGTCCCCGCCCGCCGCCGCTGCCGTAGGAGCAGGGGAAGCTCCGTCCCTGCCTGCCACCGCAGGGCAGCGCCGACCCGGGGTGACCGAGCCCAGTGGCAGCGGCGGCCGGCCCCGAGCGGCAGCACCGTGCTGGACCACCTGGCCCCGTCAGCGGCCCCTAGCGGGCCGAGCCTGCACAGCCTTAGCTCAGCCAGTAAACCCCGCCCTCCCGCGGTTCTGTTACTAATTGCACGCGGGTCCTCGCTGCGAACGACAGAGCGGCTTATATTCGTGTGCGGCTTATCTATGGACAAAAACCAAAATATTTGCCAACACCCAGAGATGCGGCTTATAGTCAGTGCGGCTTGTATTCGTGAATTTACTGTATGTTGTCCTGCATTTCTGTACACAGCATGTCATGGATTTCCTCAATATTTCCTCTACAGAAATACGGAAATGTAAAATTATATTGTATTTATTAGGAGTTGTGGATTACTTCTGATTTTAATTAAGGATTTATCTTTGCATGACTTCTGGAATTTACTTGTTACCCACAATTTTTTATGCCAGCTTTTGGCTAGAAAGTGCTGACAATCAAGAACTACAGAAAATATTAGCAAATAAATGTTCCCTGTATTAAAAGGACAATGAGATTTTGGTTCTTAAACATCCATTGTTTTTCTCTGGTTACATCTCAATACCTGGATAATTTATTTGAAAATTATTTAAATTAAAAGGCTTTTTGTAATGTTGAAACACAGTAGAGTAATTTTGTAGAATACATGTGCTGATAGAGTTACAGTGTAGTCTAGAAGAGTGCTTGCAGTGTAATTAAGTAAAGCTGTGGCACTTTGACATCTGCTGATCTCAATGACACAAATGTTATTGCTTTGCAGCTCCCACAAATGCCAGCAAATACCACTGCTTGAAATGTTTGTGTGATGCTAGCCTATTTTTAAGCTTTTGGGATAACTGCACTCAATCTTCATTTAAGGCACCTATTTTTCAAAGATCATAGGGATACTAGCTAATTAGCCATGGAATTTAATTATAATTTACTTTATAATTTTCTTTTCTAGAGCTCCTTGTAGCAAAGAGGAAAAGGGGCAGACCAAAAGGGTCCACTAAGAAGTTTTGTGTGGATGAAGATGTGGCAGAAAATAACCCTGTTCCCAGCAAAGAGACTCCAGCTGGGACAGAAGAAGGCCCAGAATCCTCTGAAGTCTCACCAGGCAGCCTGGAATGCAGGAAATGCAATCGGAAATTCTCCAATACACGACAGCTGACTAAACACATCTGCATTATTGTTCTAAATGAAGGAGAAGAAGAAGGAGATGGAGGTAAGAAAACATCCAGCAAAAATTTCTGAAGCAGGTTGTGGGACACTGTGTTCCCACCATGAGAGCTGGCTTGGAATCCTCAGTGCTGGCTTTAACTGGAATGGAGTTGTTTGTACCTTGTAACACAAAAAAGCAAAACTGAGCTTGGACAAGGTATTTAAACTTCTTTCAAAGTGGCCAAAATGTTTATTACAGTAATGATTGTCATACAACTCCCTGAAATGCTTGTTTTGCATTAGCAACTGTTCTGTTTCTCACAAAGTGGATTGTAGTTTTTCAGTGAGAAGTGGTATAGGCCATGCAGGTGAGTATCACACATAGGTGAGGAAGGATGGTCCTGTACAGGTGTTTCTGTCCTGTGACTTGGGAAACCTGAATTCTGTTCTCTTCTTTTGATAGAGTTTGCTGTTCTGGATGGCTTCTTTTACTGTATAAAAAATAATGTCAAACTCAAACAAAGCTTTCTGTGAATGATGGTTTTTGGCATAGGAGAGTCCAGTGTTTAAATTTAGGTTTGAGATTGATTTTGGATATATTCAACTTCTCAAGCTTTTATTATAAAAAAGAGCAGAATAAAGTTATTTTCAGTTGTAAGGAACCTAAAATGACCATCTTGTCCAACTTCCTGTCCAATTCAGGGCTGACCAGCAGTAAAAGGTGCTGCTGCTGAGGGCACTGTCCAAATGATTTCCTAAACCCTCATTGGCCTGGGGCACTGCACCCCAGTCAATTTAAAAAAACAATATTTGTTCAGAATAGAGTAGTTGAAGGGATGTACAGTCATCATCTCCTCTATTCTCTAATCTATCTCCTCTACCTGTCTGTTTAACTTTTCCCTGAAGTGGATGTCACATACATACAATTACCTTAACTTTATATGAGTTTTGTGTTGATGGTAAAATTTAGCTTTTGCTTTTGCTACAGTTGCTCAGTATGATATTGTGGATTCTGCCTGTTGACAAAATATGCCATCGATTTTCCAGTTTTCTGTTACTCTTTCTAGTCTGTTACAATTATACACAACTAGTGTGACTACTTTACTTTCATTGAAACGTAGAGTTTAACTTCTGTGGCAAAGCTTAATTAAAATGAGCTTAAAATGTTGTCAGAGTAGAGAAACTCTTGCTTTGATAAAGTACCTGGTTATATTTTACTGTCATTAGTGGTACATTTTTTCAACTACACAAAATGAAAGTTACTCCAGCTGTCTCACCTCTGACATCCCAAATGTCCATGCCCTCTGCTGTTTGTGTGTGCTAGGTCCAGTGTTATTATTTGCATTATTTTAGAAATGTCACCTTTTCTAATGTCCTTCTAAAATGAATTCTCAGGTCAAAGTATAAACTCAAATTATCTGTTCTTGACCTGTTGGCTCATTAGAGCTCCTAAATCTTATTTTCATTAGTCTACAAAACACACTGGCAAATTTTCCAAACTAAATTGCTCATCCTTTTCCTTCTTCATAAAGAAAATAGCCTCAGTTTTGGGCAGATGAAACTTTTTTTTTTCTGTTTATTCCCTGATAAAAGCAAAACAGTCAAGCAAAGTCAAACAGTCAAGCAACAAATTACTTGGGGTCACCAAAACAAGGGGTTCCAATTTTTGGAAGCTTTCTATTTTGACTGCAAACTGTGAAGGTATTTGGGGCTATGTAAAGACATAATTCTTGGAATGCATCTGGGAAATTCAGTTTTCAGCTGTCTCCTGATTACTGTCCCATCATAGGAAAACTTTTCACTTCTGGCTTTACCATATGAACTGACTTGAGACAACGTCTCAGTTTCTGAATATGTAGATGAAAGTAGTAGGTATGTTGTTATTTTCTTCTAAGAAAGTGTAAATACAGTCAGTAGCTCAAAACTCTGTGGAATGGGCAAGTGCAGCATATTTTCTGCTTAGGGTTCTCTATAATAGTCTCTATAATATTCCCCATAACCTTTTGCATAATCACAGAATCACTAAGTTTGGAAAAGACATCCAAGGTCACGGTCCAACTGTTAACTCAGCATGACCATGTTCACCACTAAACCGTGTCCCCAAGTGTCACATCCACAGACCTTGTGAATGCTTCCAGGGATGCTGAGCCCACCACTTCCTTACAGCCTGTTCTGATGGTTGATCACCTTTTCAATGAAGAAAATTTCCTAATATCCAATCTAAACCTTCTCTGGCACAACTGGAAGCCATTTCCTCACATCCTGTCGTTTCTTACCTGGGAGAAGAGGTATAAGAGCTGGCTGCAGCCTCCTTTCAGGAGTTATACAGAGTGATAAGGTCCCCCCGAGCCTCTTTTTCTCCAGGCTGAACAGCCCCAGCTCCCTCAGCTGCTCCTCATCAGTCTTGTACTCCAGACTCTTCCCCAGTTCCACTGCCCTATTCTGGACCCACTCCAGCCCCTCAAATATCCTCCTTGTAAACTGAGCACAGGATTTGAGGTGTGACCTCACCAGTGCTGAATACAGGGGGACAGTCCCTGCCCTGCTGGCCACATTAATTCTGATACAAGCCAAGGTGCCATTTGCCTTCTTGCCCACCTGGGCATTTGCTGGCTCATGTTCAGCCACTGTTGATCACAACTCCAGGTCCTTCTCTGCCAGGCAATTTTCCAGCCCCTCTGCCACCAGCCTGGAGCACAGCATGGAGCAGTTGTGACCCAAGGGCAGGACCTGGCACTTTGCCTTATTGAACCTCACTCAGTTGGCCTCAGTCCATTGATCCAGCCTGCCCAGATCCCTTTGCAGAGCTCTCCTGGTTCATACTGTGGCATGAGGTGTTTTTTTGCTGTTCTGCTCTTTTCTTTGTGTTTCCTTTATATTATGGTTGATTTTTCTGGCTCCTGCTTGCTATTATACTTGTGCCTTCAGGGAAGTGTTTAGAAATACAGGCAGATCTTTCTTGTTACTCTTAAGAGTCAATTTAGAACCTATTTATCAGTTTGGTTTTTTTTCCTTCAATCCACTGGTGCCTATTTTCTTAAGGGTTGATGGAAGATTTTATTGAATCTTGGTCTTTTATTGAAGGTCTTTGAAAATATAATACCTGCCTCTGCATGTCACAGACAGTTCAAAGTGGGTGGATAAAATTCACAAGAGCTTTAGCTGCAGGTTCTTCTGACTTAATCTTTGATATTTTACCCAGTACATACAGGTTGTGTTTTTTTCCTTTTATTCATGTATTTTCCAACTTGAAATTATTTTTATCTGTTTTTTTTTAATGCTTCTGAGATGTTTCTGCAGTTTTAAAGTTTATACCACTTTCTCATGTTTTTAATTTCTTGCAAAGCTTATTACTCTATGGACATCTGGTTAATAATCAGATGTTTTCATTTTGCACTGTGTCTGGCTGCAATGAAGTTAACTTTCTTCATAGCAGTTGATATGATGCAATGTTTTGTAATTTTGACCAAAATAATGTTTTGGCTATTGCTAAAATATGCTGAGCATGAAAATATTGAAAATAAATGTGTGTGTGTGTATATATATAATATAGTTATTCTTTGTGCTATTCTCTATTCAGAGAAACTGAGTACATGTTTTGAGTGGGAGGTTAAATATTCCTAGAGGTTTCGACATAATAAAATGTTTTTCTGTCTATTATAGGTCAACAAGAAAAGTGTTGAAATACCTAATTTAATGGACATTTAAAATAAATAAATCAGTAGAAAACTCTTGTTGAAACTAGAGTTGAGACTTCATTGAAACTACTCTTGTATTGTTCAGGGGAATAGCAGGCAATGCAGAGCCCTCTGCTGTTCCTTGCTTCTCTAGTTAGTGATCTGCATTGATCTCTGAGGTCAGTGACTCATTGATAGTTCTCCTGCTCTTCCAGAGTCACCAGACCTTACTGGTTACTGACATCCTCCGTGCATCTGATTTGATCCTTGAAATTATAATGATATAATGATTACCTTCACTTTGTGGGCCTGTTCACTTAAATAGGAAAAAAAAAAAAATTACTTTTTTTCAAATCTGGAGTCTTGACCCTGCCTGGACTCCAGGGTACCCAGAAAGCAACTCCCAGCTGGATTGGAAAGAGAAAAATATAACAAAAGTTTTGTGGGGAGAGATCACTCGCCAATAACCATCACAGGAAAAACAGACACAACCTGGGGGAATTAATTTATTATCAGTGAAATAAGAGCAGGATAATAAGGAATAAACCAAATCCCCATCAGGGAAACCAAACTGTAGCCTCCCCTGCTACCAAAACATGACCACACAAAGCCAATACAGCACAGGATTGAAAAATGTCCACTGTATTTCCAACTTCCCCATGCATATTCTTAGAAAAAATATTTTTTCATAGAGGGCTTGTTTGCCTAAGCAAGTTGCTGTTTTGTAAGCCAAACTGTGTGTACACCAATTTCTTTTTGGTTGAAACAAGTTAATTCTGGCTAATGATTTGGATCTGGCTGGCAAGATACAAGAGAGGACATTTAATGGCTGGGGAATGGCATTTGAGTGGAAGACAGATTACAGTCCCTTCTCTAGAGTGAGCCATTCAATCCTGCTGAAGTGGGAGCCTACATATATCTTAAAAATGTCACTTTTGGCCTTAGTTTAAAATGGCTTTGCCATCAGCTGGATTCTAATTTAAATTAATTCTTCCTGCAAGTAGGATGTCATTCTCTGCAGGAGAAACAATTGGCTGTGTTAATTTTAAATGGCCAGTTCACTTCCTTTTCTCGAAGCTGCTCTCCTGCTGCTATGAAATATCACTTTTTAGAGGTTAAAAAGCAGTGATTTGAATGAAGAGTAGTTTAAAAACATGCCAATTAAGGCTGTGCAACTCTGTCTGCAAAATGCCATACATCCAATTACAGATGTTGAGAGCAGTCCCTCCAATTAATGACTCCAACAGAACCATGGGACCGATGAACAATGCAGTTCAGTTGGACTCTGGAAGCCCTGATTAATTCAGAGCTGGCAGCAGCTTTGCTGATCAACAGACATGACCATTTCTTAATTGTGTTAGAAGCAGCTCAGCGTTGTGTTTCTTGCACAAACATGATGCTGGGGAGGGGAGGTGACTTTGTCCATCTGTTGGACCCAGGTGCCAGCTGACAAAGTGCTGAGCTGATTGCTTAGCAAGGGAGGTGCAGAGTGAGACAGTTTGTCTAAACAAACCTGTTCAGGAGCAAGCAAAGGCTCTTACTGCCTGGAGAAACTCAGCTTAGCTATTCAAGTGGCATATACTCCATTTTCTCACAAATCATCTTAAAATCATCCCAGGGTGTTCCTTTATAACCCATGATAGTTATTATACAGCAGAACTCTCCTAGTTGAGATGGACAAAGCATTTATTTGACACTCTAATCCACGATTCTAACAGTGAAGGAATTTTTTCCAGGAAGACAGCTAAATACTGATGAGATGGCCACATACTATAGAAAGGCTGTTTGAGCCCTATAGTCAAAGTTGAAGCTCTTTTTAATTAAAACTTAAAACATACTTTGTCTCCCTTTTAATCCTTCCCTAAAGCACACCTTCCACTTCAGGGTTTTTTTGGTATAGAGGGAATTCAGGAACAAAGCAGCTGTTATTCAGAGTTAAGGTGTTCGTTCATTTGGTGATTTGATAGGGAGTGTTGGTTTGAAGGATTTCTGTTACACACAGACCATGAAATAGTTCTCTTTGTAGCAAAAAGCTTTGGCATTGTGTGCACCCCAGCTCCTTATCAAGTTGTTTCTGGAACATGTTTCTTCTCAGACACGGGTTGAATGGGGCTACTGCCATCAACAGGCATCAAATTAGTGAATAAATTTTAATGTTTAAATATGAGGACTAGATCACTGTAGAGAGATGATTTTTCTTTTGATCAGATGTGAGGGTGAGAATGTTCTTACAGATCCTCAGCACTGGTAGCAGGTGTATGATCAGGAAATAAGTGAAGTTTTCTCCCTGCTGTGTCTCACCAATCTGTGTGTGTGCTTTTTTTTGTGTTAACTGGGATTGCACAGCACTCAGTAGCCTCTCACACCTTTGCTCATACAGAATGTAGGGGCTGAGTCTTCTTAGCTCATATTTGAATCATATAGGCGGTTGAGATTCAGTTCTTTGTTTGGAGTACTTACCAGCTTTAGGTTTGGTATGAAAATGTTTTTGTATGGCTGTAATTTTTAGTGCTTATCCTACATGCACAAATATTCTATATGTATGAAACAGCACCATTTTAACAAAGAAATATTTTTATATAGCAATTCTGTAGTTTTTAAATCTTTTAAAATAGTATTTGTGGTTTGCTTGGAAAGCAGGGAGACAGTCAGCAATATTTATTGTAATACATCTCTTTACCTTGACCCTTGGTTGGACTGAAAGCACTGCCAAAGGGATCTGCCTGACAGAGGCAGGTCAGGAAAGAAAAACAATGTGAAACATTTGTTGGCTTATTACTGTGGTTATAGTTACTCACTAACATGGATCACAAACAAACTCAAATCTGTGGTTCTCCTTATTTTAGTAGAATTCCAATACTCAAAAGTTAATAGAGTTGTGTATTAACATGAAAAGATAATAAATGGTTTTGTTATTTGTCTTCTGCCACTTTACTTCCTCATTAAACTGATTAATGGTTAGAATCTTTCTAATGATTAGAAAGCAGAGTTCAGGAGTAGCGTGCTTGGATTCTATTCATGTGACTACTAGGAATTACATTTTCTCCTAGTGAAGTGGAGAAAATTCTGTTCTCCTCATCAGAGCTTTCATTCCAATATATGGTTCTGGATTTCTTTTAGTTAAAGCATGTTTTGTCCATAGATATGTAAAATCTTTTGGGGCTTTTTTCTTATGCTTTTCAGTTTTACATACTGCCCACTGAACAAAATCGGATTAACTAACCCAGTATGTGAAGTACCCTCAGAAAAGCAACTCAATAAGCAGACTGCATTCTCAGGCACATGGTGTGGCTCTTGGGCATGGTCCTGTGCAGAGCCAAGAGTTAGACACCATGATCCTTGTGGGTCCCTTCCAGCTCGGTTCATTCTGTGATTCTGTGCATTCTGATTCTGTGTGAGAAGACTTTCTTGTGTTGGTAGCCCAGTCCTGCTGAGAAATTTGTGATGATTTCATTTTATTGTTGCTAATAACAGAGGCTGTTTAATGAAGAAAATGTGAAAATATGTGTTTGTTTTATAGAATCACTAAGGTTGTGAAAGACCTGTAAGATAGAATCTGATTTTTTCCTTCCACCCCTGCTGAGCACACCTAAAGAAACCACTGCACAAGCAGGTTCTGTTTGAAGGGGATTTTTCTTTATCTTCAAATATCCCTTTCAAGTATTGCAGAAAAATATCAGTGTTGGAACTATGTGCTTTTAGTACAAATTAATAATTTACAACTATATTAAGGAGTTAAATGGGGACATTGTGAAACTCTTTGTACTTATAAAACAGCAATATTTTCCAAAATCACAGAAGTCCACAGAGAAAAACCTAGTTGAGAAGAGGCACAGATCAAGGCATTTTTGTAATGAAATTGAAGAAATCATTAGTAGGTGCTGAAAAGCTGTGGGGCTCTTCAGGCAGATGAGTTGGAAGCTGGGCAGAATCATGGCTGGCTGTGTTTGAATTCAGTTTGCTGTGTGGTTTTCCTCATTCTGGAGATTCTAAATAGGAATTTCAGGCTTACAGTTTAATATTAAATCACTGCCAGTTGTCTGTGTACAGATTTCTATCTCAGGATGCCTGAGAAAGCTAAACTTCTTCCTGCACACCTTGTTTCCTTCTGGTTCTGTGTCTAGTAAAGAAATTGTGGTTTATACAGGTTATGTGATCAGCCCTACTGCTTTAGCTTAAAGGCCTGCTGCTTTAGCTTCTGCTTTGTCCTTCATTTATGTAAGGAACAACCAGGACACTTCAAATCTTTGTTCCATTACAGTCAGACCACAGGGGCAGTCCGTTTCAATCTCAGCTGAGTATTTACAAGATGTTACTGGAATTAAAACAGCCACTTCCATGTTCCATCTTTTCACTCCTTCTGCTGTTTGCATATCAGAAACAAGTCTGGACACACTACAGCTTTTCTCTTACTGTGTTTTTTATTTGTATTTTATTTCCCTATCTCATTACAGCAGCTACAGCATATTTTGTATATACATGGAATTACTTACTCTGGAGCTGGAATCATCTGATGTAGATTGAGAGAGAAAAACAAAACAGAAAAATTCACTGGGTTTATTTATAATTTTCTTCCATTAGTTTCTTCTTTCTTTGTTCATTGCCTCTGGAACATTTGCATAATGCCTTAATTTGCAGTCCTTTTTTTTTTTTTTTTGCATCTTCTGCCACTTCATTTTATATAAGAAATGTTATTGGTGTAAACTCAAGACTTCTCTGATTTTTTTATCTGTGCTGCTAATTATTTCTCTATAAAGACAGTTCTTTTGTTTTTTATTTCCTTTTACCTTTTTTTTTTTTTTTTAGAATTTCAGTAAAGGAATTCCTCATTTGCTTTTAGAAAGAAATCAGCTGATTTCTGGTTACTCATTTTTATCTCAGAAGAGTGTTTTGTATACAATTGTTGTGTGGCTTTCTAGTTCACAGGTTGAAAACTTATCGAGTTTAAGAGGTTGAAGCCATTCTGAACAGCAACAGGGAATGTTTTGGCAGTGCAGGACTTCAAAATGAGGAGTTACATGTCAGGAGTTAGGTTGAACCTAGGAACTATTTTGAACCCTAATTATTCTTGAATCAACACCAAAAAGAAAATTATGTTTCTGACTGTTGATTTACCAGGAGGAGAGGAAGAAGGCCTAATCCAAAGAGATTGTCAAAAGTCTTTCCATTAAATAAAATTGATAATGAGGCCAGTACTAAAAGAAATAATCCTAAGATCATCAGAACAATTAAATACGGAAAAGAGAAAAGTAAATTGTACATTTATTGCAAAATCATGAGAACTTCGATGGAGTTTGTAGCATTTCCAAAGAAATGCACAATAATGTGAATTAATTTAGAAGCACATGTTTCTGAGAGTGTTTTTAAATTATGGTTTTTTCTCTCTATTTTCTTTGTTTGTATAAATATCATACTAGTTTTATTAACTAGAGGGGAAAACCTTCCCCTTTAGGCATCATGCAGCACATCTTGTTTTGATAACATCTTTCTTTCTATTGTAGCATAAATTTTCTCCCCATTTCTTCTTGCAGTGTTAGTAAATGTGTTACCTGCGTTGCTTTTGTACATAGTTACCTTCTTTTTGATGTTTGCTCTTCAGGTAATGATTCTGACGTTGACCTTGACAGGAAGGAAGATGAGCGAGAAAAAACTCCCAAGAGGCCCAGAGCTCAGAAAACAGAGAAAACAGCATCAGCTAAGGAGACTGAACAGGTTTCAGGAGCTAAAAATCCTATTATAAGTGTGGTTTTGACAGCCCATGAAACGATTCCAGGTAACCAAAAGCACCAATTATATATATATTTTTTTAATTATGCTGACACTGTATAAAATATTCATTGGTCTAAGGCCAAGTTGCTTAGAATATTTAGTATATGAAAAATATTTAGCATTATTTGGTTATCTTGATACAGAATCTCTGCATCTGGCAGCTATGGAATTTTAGAACTTCAGCCACATTTCTACAGAGGTACAAGAAATGCTGGACCTGGCTGTAGTTAAGCCATTACTGCACTGACATCAGTTATGTTTAGTCTGTGAATAGTGCTGAAAAAGGAAATGATAAAACACTGACCAGAGAAAAGTGTAAATATATTTGAAAATCAAGTTCTACATAATTAGAGGTTTCAACCAATTTAGTCAAAACCAGATTTGCATTTTACAGTTTATATAAACCATGAACAAGTTATAAACCATTAACTATAGTGACTGACTGTCAGAATCCCTTTTTAATAGTTCTGTGCATTATTTTCAGCTTTGTAGTTTTATTGTTCTCCTTTTCATTATTGCTAACATTTGTGAGTATTTGTTTTGCTTATAGCTATCAGAACAACTTTAAGGTCTTCAATTTGTTGTTGTGGGTTGGAAGCTAGCAGGATTCTCTGTGTTGTTAATACCTTTTGATATTGAGATCTGTGGTGTGCTGGTTCAGGGGTTCATGGAGGTATAAGTGGGGTCCTTTAGATGTTAGATTATGGATATAGACAAACCTCCCTTCCTCAGGGCTTTTAGAAAGAGCCATACCTGGAGAGTGCTCCCTCCTGGTGCTAAATTTTATGCAACTTGTAAGAGTTTTTAACTTAGACCCTTACATTTCTGGGCAAGGACTAGAAGAATTTCCAAGAGGGGAAGGAAAGACATGGTGGATAATGTAATCAAGGATCCATTTTCTTACAAAGCTGGCCTAAAAATGCAAATGAAGTGATAGTAAATGTAGATAATGAAACACATGTAGGAAGCATGTGATGCAGGAGAGGAAATGTAAATCTAGTGGGTTACTTTGTTACTTAATTACTACCTAGTAAAATTTTTCTTTGGGCAGCCAAAATTTTGGGTTTTCTTGCATATAGGCTTTTTGAGGTACTCAAAATAGCAAAATAACTTAAACTTTGGAGGTACTTGGCCATAGTATAATCAAACATTTAGAAGGCTTTAATGAACCAAAAGGATTTATGGTCAAGTATGAACCCACAGCAGTTTTTGAAGGTAGTCTCATCTATTTGACTGACAATTAATAATCCTGTTAAATTCAAGTTCCCAGCTAAATTATGTGAAATAAAAAAGTTAGTACTCTTCAAAAAGTTATGAATTGTCACCCAACTTTTCAGGACTTGGAAATTCTGGAAGATAGGATATAAGTGATTAAAGATTCAAAAGAAAAATATTTCATTTAATGCAATTATGGTTTAATTTATTTTCCATTGATTTTCCTTCTATTTTTTCCCCTTTAATTTCCACAGTCTCACTATATCTTAATGTCGCAAGCAATTCTTAGACAGTTCCCCTTTCTCAGTAATACTTAAATGTCTGGAGTTTTTAATAAAGATCTTTCACAGTCTTTTTCATAGTCATTTTTCTGGAGATTGATCATGTGCTGAAGAGATGAGTTACTGCTGTAGACTGCTGATGAAGAATATAAATAGATAAAATAGTTCTCCCTTCTCTTCTACTTTCTGTGTACTAGACCATCTTAAATTTAAGTTGAAAATAAAGTTTAAAGTTCCTTAAGCACTATCTAAACTTAGTCCTTCCTCTGCAAGCCTTAACAATCTGTACCCATCTGTTACCCAGTTTTGAGGGTGCATGGAAATATCCCTTTTTGTGTCCATTGCAATAAAATTCAGTTGGAAGATTTCAGATGACAATTAGAAAAATAGAGAAGGCCTTAAGAATGTATTTCATTCCCAGTATTAAGGAACTACTTAGACTGTATTTTTCCCCTCTTAAAAGAAAAGATTCTTTTAGAAGTATTGCATTAATACTTTGCTGCAACTTTGCTAAACACTAATGATGTTTGGGATAATGCTTTATATAATTTAGATTATGATTAAATTGATGTCTTCAAAATCCCTTTGAACAAACAGGATCAGTCAGTTTTTAACTTCCCAGAAAGGACATTTGAGCAACTTTGATTTTCCCCAGTGTTCCTTTTCTGTTATGTTTTCTTGGGAGGCATATAAAAGGTAATAGATTTACAGCTATAGAAATCTGAAAGCTGGCATTAACCCACAGAGTAAATACAGATTGAATAAAAATTATAGATTTTTTTTTTAGTGCAGGCTTTGAAGTTCTTTGGGAGGCTTGAGAGGTGAGCCTGGGCAAAGCTCTTGCAGGGCAAGGCCGAGCACAGGACATAGAGTGATAGGATAAGGAGAAATAGCTTCAAACTGAAAAAGGGGAGTTTTAGAATAGGTTGTAGGAAGAATTTCTTCACTCTGAGGGTGGTGAGGCATGGAAAAGTTTGCTCAGAGAATTTATGGGTGCTCCATCCCAGAAAGCGTCCAAGGCCAGGTTGGATGGGACTTTGAGCAACCAGCAAGGTGGCGTTGCTCACAGCAGACAGGTTGGAATGAAATGACCTTTAAGGTCCTTTCCTACCCAAACCATTCCATGGTTCTGTAAGTGGAGGGATGTAGAGACCTTGAAGAGGAGTGCAGAGTTCATGAGCACACCAAGGTATCAGATCAAACACAGGACAGTTTTTGTAAGCATCACACTTAAGAGAAGGAATAACTACAATCAAATGCACTTCTGAAAATCGTGTGAATTTTGTGTGAAACTGAAAGTAGTTTTGAATGGCAGACACTTTTTTCATAGTCTGTTTTTAAGAGCAAGTGAGCAAATTCAGCCAAATATTCCATTATCCATATATCCAGATATTTTTTAATGTATTTTATTTCCCATGTTTAAATTCTGTAAGTTATCAAGGTGTCTAAAACCAATTTATTATTCATGCTCAATTAGTGTGATTCAGGAGGGATGTGAACATTTAAATTATTGTTTTATGTAAATTCTGTAATATTTTAAAGGCTCAGCTTGTTACTAGGGGATTTGTTTTAAGTTCCTGTGAGGATGGTCAATGGTAGATTGTTTGTTTTCAAGAAATACAAAAATGACATGAAGTACTCATTTTCTTGAGAACAATTTTGTTTTCTATAGGAGTTGGATTTCTTTTTCAACTACAAATTTTAAGTACAACATTGTGAAGGCTTTTCTCTCCCTGATTTCCACAGTCCATAAAAGTCCAGCTGAGTTCTCATGCTACTATGTGAGAGGATTCTATCTGTAATCTATGAACACTTAGTTCCTTCTTCCATCGAAATTTTTGGGCATTGGGGAAGAAGTGGAAGAATGTAGTTTTGCTTAAATTTGTCATTTTGCTTGCTGTTTGGGGACTGACTTAGTTTAACTGATGGCAGTCTTTTTGACTGAAAACAGTCTTTTTTGTTTAAGATCATTTCTGTTCTGTAGCTCATGGAATGATGGTTGTGGGTTTATCACACATCTGAATAGATTTAATATTGGAGAAAATGAGTTTGCAGGGGAAAGGAGGAGGACTGGGACTACCCCTTTTCAAAGTGTATTGATCAGTAAGTACAGACTGCTGTCACAAGCAAGTGCTGTTCTCCAACCCCAGCTTTCTGTCCTTCAAATCATTCTGCCTGTTTATGCCTTCAGTAGTAAAACAAACTACAAAATTAATAATGTATTTGCAGAAGGAGAGATATGGTGTAGATTTTAAGCAGATTCCCTCTTTAATCCTCTTCATGAACTTCTGTGCTGGTACTTCTCATTCAACATGTAGTTAAATAGAGGGCCAAAGATGCTGTCCCTATGCTGAATTAAAGCAAATGTTGAATTAGGTAAGGTTAGGAAAATTAAACATTTCCCCTCTGAGTGTAAGCAGGTGTTTGTTATCTTGGGTTTACAGGTTGATTTAGCTCTGCCAATCAAATATCCAGCTCTGGTGAAAGGGGGAATCTTCATCCTCCTATTCACGGGTCTGTGTTTCTGTTTTTGTCTAAATTAAAATGTGTTCAACCCACACACATATTAAATGGTCCTTTTCCTGGTTTTTTAGCTTTATTTTGAAGGTTAGAGATAGGTTTTCATGGAGAGCTTTGGGATTATGGGTAGGGTTGGTTTCTGATGAATTGACTTTCAGACCTGCCTCACTATGGATCACACACATTTGGAGCACATTTCACAGGATATTGTGGAAGCTGGCAAAACACATTCCTTCAAAAAGATTGTAAGAAACAAATATTCACTTTGTACCCATAGTACATTATTTTAACTGTAGAGACCAAAGTACCTACATTATGAAGATTTTTTTTATACTTAAACTTCAGCTAAAGTAATTTTTAAAACAAATAACTTTGATCTAAAGGCAGCTTGCTGCATCTCTGAAGGGAAGAAAAAAGACACTGTGTAAAGTCTCATGAATTCTGACAGTTGTTGAGCTGGTGTTTGCATCTAGATTATCATATTTAATATGCATCAATTAATTTGTCTAAATCCCATCTTGAATGAATTTATATTTTAGGTCTCTGGCATTATGCAGTAATTGTTTTGTAACTTAATTACATGTGGGGTGAAATTGCATATTCCTTTATATTGTTTTAAGTCTGTATTGAACTTTTTTTTGTGAGTTGTGAGATAGTGATTATTCACACTTCTCTTTTTTTCACGGTATTTCTAATTACAGAGGTTTTTTTCTGATACTTCACTTTCAATTACCTCTTTTCTAAGCTGAAGGTCTCTGAATTCTGTATCCCTCTCCCAAACAAAATACTTCTGATTTTGTCTTTGTTACTGTTTTCTGGTTCTTTTTTATCCTTTTTTGTGATGTGTACTTGAAGTTTTGGGACATTTTCAGAATTAGTTGAATTAATAGGAATTAGGTAGATGTTCTTTCCTGATTTATTTGTGATCCATTCCTAATAATTCTGTTGCCAATAGTTTAATTCTATTAGTTTGTTGATAAGTATTGGAAAGCTCTGTAGTGAAGGACAGGATGCTTTTCTCTTACAGACTGTAAGAGACTGGAGGCCATCCCTGAGTTTGAGAGATGAGGCTCACTGGGTATTGCTTATCTGTAGAAGCTGCTGTCAGAATGTCATGAGGAACTCAAATCTTATTCTTCTGAAGGCAGATTTACTTAGATGATATTGACTGAAAAGAGGAAAGCAAAAGGCATAAATAAAGTCTGGTAAACTAAAGTCGATTCTGCCTTTAAAATAGAGATATGATAGTGCTGGAGGAAGGATTTCTCTGAAGGAAATGATCAGTACATTTCAAGAAGTAAACTTCTTTTTCTTCCCCTGATATTTATATGCTTTGACTTCTTGAAATGATTGCCTAGGGAAACAGGAAAACCTTTATCTTCCTTATTGGCATATGACGTTTTTAATGAAAAATAAGACCTTGTACATGTTTGCCTTGTCCTTAGGCATTTCCCTAGCCTGGATATTGAGGACATTCTTTTGGGATTTGGGGCATGTGGGGGCTAGGCTGGGTGAAGCCTAGAAACCAATTTTCTCACTTCCTGGGCATATGTTGTAGTCATTATTTTGTGATCTGGTGGTGACTGCTGGTGGCTGCTGGTCCATTGTCACCCTCAGCATCCCAAGTGGATGGAGACATCTAAAGCTTCTTAATGGTTCCCTATCTTCCAAGGGTGGGAAGTAGCAAGCTCCCACTAGGAGACATGATTGCCTTTTGTGAGCAGGTACTTCATCAGCAAGTCTGAAAATGTGAAAATCTCTCTTCAAGTTTTTAAAGACATTCTCTCTGTGAACTGCATAGGTAATTTAGAGGCAGGAGCATGAGGATAACCTTGGAGCATTCTGCCCACTCAAAGTATGCAAAATACTGGTGAGTTAGTATTTATCTAGTGAGTGTATATTTAGTTCACCCAATTTAGGTGATTAAATTTTTATAGTGGTAGTACGAAAGTCTATTAAACAGTTCAGCAGTCCTTTTAGGAAATGCTCAAACATCCTGAAATGCAGAAGGGCACAGAGGAGAGTTAGTGTGGAGCATTTAATGAGGATCTTTGTCTCACAGTCAGGAAATGGGAGGCCTGGAAGAGGCAATCATGCATAGAAAGCAGTTTAAGGCCTATTTTCTTTTAACTGAGTCACTCTAAATATAGAATTTGCTTCTATTTTAAGTACTGAAGTTTTAGAACATTTTTCCTGGTGTCTGATGTCTATCCTGTTACCTTTGTACTGAAGCCACAGACTGAACCATGGCTCCTGTGCTATAATGACAAGGTCCCATCTCACTGGGTTACCACAGTGCAATTTGGGAGATGCAGTCCTGTGGACAGCCTGACATTTGTGGGAGAGGGAGGAACAGGAGGAGTGGAAGTTACAATGTTCTGGTGACATTTAGGGTGAAAACTTGGAAGATCAGTTCTGTTGAACCTGCAGAATCTTTAGAACAGAACTGAAAGCATTATTAAAAAACAGTAGTGCAAAAAATCTGGTTTTAGATACAGCCAATTTAGTGAGAAACAGAGCTATTACAGTTTAGTTGCTCTGTTTACAGAGTTGGCTGATGTCCAGCCTGATAGGAAAGGCATCAGTAGCTTTGCATACTCCCAAATGGCCTCTTCTTAAAATATTTCAAACTCCCACTTAAAATCACTCTGAAGGACCCACAGAATCTCTGTTTTTCTCCTTGTTGTCTGCAGCATGTCTTTCCTCCATGTAATGTCACTAAGTTTTTCACACCTGTTGTTGGGTAACCCCCACTGTGGTTTCAGAGACTTTATGTTAATGCTGCCTTTATTTTATAAATAATATCCTCAGGAATCTGGGCTTAATGCATTCAGTGGAGCTCTTCTGCTCCCAGTGGAGATTGAGAAGTGCACAAGGAGAATAGAATCAGAATATCCTGAGTTGAAAAGGCTCCACAAAGATTGAGTCCAGCTCCTGGCCCAGCACAGGACAGCCCCAAGAATCACACAATGTGCTTCAGAGCATTGTCCAAACACTTTTTGAGCTCTGTCAGGCTTGAAGCTGTGACCACTCCTCTGGGAAGCCTGTTCCAAATATATTTTTTTACTCTGAGGGATGGCAATATGCTCCAAAATATAAGGAGTTTAGGAAAAGATGTACAGAGTTTTAAATATAGACTAAACTGTCTTTTTTATATTTAACTTTTCCTTGGCCTTATTTATGGAACTGATTAAACAACTTGGCATAATTTTTAACGGATGTGGTATGAAGCAAAAAATTGAAATTTTATTTAGAAGATTTGCAATCTTTTAAAGGTAGAAATATTTGGATGTAGGATCTCCTTGTGGCAGCCATCAAGCACCATGAATAATGCTCTGAACTGTCAGTCGTGGCAAGTTATTTAAGCAGAACTGTGGTGTAAGTACTGATGGCTACTGTATCCATCATTAACAACAGAAACTAAAAGAGTCAAACTAATAATTACAGAGTTTATGTTTAATTTGCACTTTTGTATTACAGACAATGCACATTTCTAGTATGAGATTTTTAATGAGCATTCTTTTCATTCTTCCTTTAGGAGCCAGAAAAATTGTTCCTCTTGAGGCTTCTCCTCATGAAAGTGAGCCCACAGCTCCAGACACAGCAGTTCAAGACCCATCACAACGGAAAGGATACCAGGAATATGCCATTCAGCAAACCCCATATGAACAGGCAACGAAAACAAGCAGGTAACTTAGAAGTACTTATATTTGTGTCCATGCAGAATATGAATGACGTGCTTCCCCATCCATTTGCATGAAACTGGGCTGTTTTTCTGAGACCTTTAAATAAAGGAACAGCTGAAAATCAACTATGAATAAGTTGTATAATTTAAAATGCCTTTGGATAATACATTTTTCTAAAAAACGAAGCACTTCTTTCCTTTATGAATGTTTAGGGAAATTTCAGCACATTATGTTACCATTATGTTATTTACTACTGTAAATATAACTGTGTGTTTGGGGTTTTTTAGGTTGGGTCCAACTCAACTGAAGATTTTTACCTGTGAATACTGTAACAAGGTGTTCAAATTTAAGCACTCCCTCCAAGCACATCTGAGGATTCACACAAATGAGAAACCTTACAAGTGTTCTTACTGCAGTTATGCCAGTGCCATCAAAGCCAACTTGAACGTTCACCTGCGGAAGCACACCGGGGAGAAGTTCAGCTGTGATTATTGCACCTTCACTTGTCTCAGCAAAGGCCATCTCAAAGTCCATATCGAAAGGGTTCACAAGAAAATTAAGCAGCACTGTCGTTTCTGCAAAAAGAAATACTCAGATGTTAAAAATTTGATCAAGCATATGAAGGAAACTCACGACCTGCAAGATAAAAAGGTGAAGGATGTTTTTGATGAGCTTCGCTTGATGACACGAGAGGGCAAAAGACAACTTCTCTATGACTGCCATATTTGTGAGCGCAAATTCAAAAATGAGCTGGACCGGGACCGTCACATGCTGGTTCATGGTGATGAGAGACCCTTTGCTTGTGAGCTCTGTGGCCATGGAGCCACTAAGTACCAAGCCCTGGAGCTACACGTTCGAAAGCACCCTTTTGTGTACGTGTGTTCTGTGTGCCTGAAGAAGTTTGTCAGTTCTGTGAGGCTCCGTGCTCACATCAAAGACGTGCACGCAGATCTGCAGGAGGATTCTGTTTTTAACAGTTCTATCAACCAGAGCTTCTGCCTGCTGGAGCCAGGAGGTGACATCCAGCCAGAAGCCCTTGGTGAACAGCAGACACAAACTGCAGGTGAATTGACTGCCACGAGTACTGATGCTGTTAACACCCCACAGCCATCTGCTTCTAAAGGTGAATCAGCAGCTGCTGAGGTAAACCATGATGGTCAACATAATGGTGATGGAAAAACTGATGCAGTCCTTTCCTTAGAATTGGAAAATCCTCTGATAAAAAATGTAGCAGAGACACTGTGTCAGACAACAGACATAGCAGTCCCAGACATTCAGCCCTGTGTAGCATCAGACTGCTTCCTGCTGAAAAATGGTACTGCTGGCCCTGAGGAGTTAAAAGGTTCTCCACCAAATGAAGAGGAAGTTAATCACTGCAGTTCTGTAAACGAGCAGGGTGAAGAAATTCATCTTTTACTATCTGAAGACAGAAGTTTAAATGTGAGTCAGAGCAACACTATCACTGAGAGCCTTCCAGTCCTCGAAGAGACAATCCAGTCTGTTCCTCCTGGTGAATCAGAAACATGCAATGCACCCATTCAGAATTCAGCAGAACCCACAGACCCCTTGGCAGCAGCAGAAGGTGGTGCAGCCACCAGCCCACAGGCAGCCTCATCTAACACAGCTACAGCCAGCGGGGGGAATGGATCCGTCGCCTTCATGCAGATCTTGGACAGCTTGCAGAAGAGACAAATGAGCACTGAGTTACGTGACAGGATAAGGAAGGTTTATGGAGACTTGGAATGTGAATACTGCGGTAAGGAGCAGTGGAATTATGTTTGGGGTTTTTAAAATCTTACACAGTGAGCTGTCTTTTTCCTGCTCCTCTGGTTTACAGTGTTTGATATATTTGTGTATCTTGGCAGCAGCATTAGTTTTGTAGTTCGGTATGGATTCTGGGGTCCAGTGGGATTTGCTTTTTGCTGTACAAATAACGTGAAATGAGTCAAATCTCAAAAAAACCCACTAGTGGAATATAGCAAAGCAGTGCCTTGCAATGCTCAATTTTTACTGATGTGAAATTTGATAGAATTAGATTATTTCTGTCCACATGCATCTCCCCAAGTTACAACTTTCACTGAGACCAAGCGCAGCAGATTTAGGCATGTGATCAACATTAGTTCAGTCCATGCTTTAATACTTGAGCTTCATTATCAGCTTAGTATAAAATTCAGTTTTTATCGTGTAGTGTGGGAGGATGTATAGCAATATACATTCTGTACAGTAGGAACATATATACTGGCATTTTGTGTCTTGTTTTGAACCAGATTCTTTGAGATGAAATTTTTAATTGTGTGGTATCAGATCCTGGTTGTAATTGTTTGGGTTTTTTATTCATGGAAGTGGGAATAACACACTATTCCCACTTACTCTCACTGAAAATGTTTGTGTTTATGTAACTGGAAAGGAAGCAATTTGGGATATATTTTGTAGTTTTCATTCTTGGAAATGGAAAGAAACATCTGAAAAAAACAAGTTTTTGAAACACCATAACATTGTATTTTAGATTACAGTAATTTCACGAATACAAGCCGCACCAATTTGACCAAAAGTTTGGTGGAAACCCGGAAGTGCGGCTAATATTCGAGGGCGGCTAATACATGAACAAAATTCTAAAATCTGCCAACACAGAAGTGAGAGCCCGCGGCAGCCCCAAGCCAAGCTGGAGCCCGGCCGGCCCCAGCTGAGGTGGGAAAGCCTGGCAGAGGCGGGGCCAGCAGTGTGGGGGGCGGGCGGCAGAGCCTGGGCCAGCAGTGTGGGGGGCGGGCGGCAGAGCCCGGGCCAGCAGGGCGGGGGAGCCCGGGAGAACTGGGGCTAGCAGTGCAGGGGAGCATGGCAGAAGCAGGAAGGCCGGCGGGTGGGGCTGCCTGGCAGCGGGGGAAGCCCAGCAGAATCGGGGCCAGCAGCGTGGGAGAGCCCGATGGTGCGGGGCCTGCAGTGCCGGCCAGGGCGAGGAAACGCGGCGGCGGTGCAGACGGGAGGGGGCGGCCGGCGAGCCTGGCGGCGGCGGCAGCCCTGCCGGCCGGGCGAGCAAACATGGCGCGGGGCGGCCGGCATGCCTGGCAGCGGCGGCAGTGGCTGGCCCGCCGGCAGGGCGAGTAAACGCAGCGGCGGGGCAGTGCTGACGGGAGAGGGGGGCCAGTGAGCCCGGCGGCGGCTGCAGCACCACCCGGCCGGCCCCGTCGGCAACCATGAGCGGGCCGAGCCTTCTAGCCCCGCCCCGAGCCAGTAAACCCCGCTATGCCGCGATCCTGTTACTAATTGGCCAATTTGTGAAAGCTGCGCACGGATTCTCGCTACGAACGAAAGTGCGGCTAATATTCGGGGTGCAGCTTATCTATTGACAAAGACAGCAACATTGTCGAGGCACCGGAAGTGCGGCTTATAATCCGTGTGGCTTGTATTCGTGAAACTACTGTAATTGCTCTGAGATTTTTGATGCCATTATGCCAAAAAGGCTTTTAAGAAGGAGTAACATGAAAGAAAGTAACAAAAAATATTTTGACAGTCTCTTTTGGTGTGCAGTTGCATTCAGGTTCTTTGCATAAGAGAACAGATGTAAAGGACTTTTCCTTTAGGAAAAGGATCATTGATTTGTTATTATTGATATTATTGTTGATAACAAGTGGCTCTTGTTTGGCTGTTTCAGGACATATAACATGATCTTTTTGGGCAAAGGTTGATTTGTAAATATATTTTCAGTAGCAAAGAGTCTTCATTGAAGAATTTTCGTTGAAGACTAAAGGGGCAGGATTCAAACAGTGTGTTTTGTCCTGAAAGAAAAACAGTTATTTTTTTGAAATTTCACTAACAGTTGTTTAGGAATTACTTTCTTTATGTCTAATTTAATTTTCAGGCAAGTTGTTTTGGTACCAGGTGCACTATGACATGCATGTCCGTACACACACTCGAGAACATTTATATTACTGCTCCCAGTGCAATTATTCTTCCATCACCAAGAACTGCCTTAAACGTCATGTCATTCAGAAACACAGCAATATTTTGCTGAAATGTCCCACAGAACACTGTGACTACTCCACTCCAGATAAATACAAGCTCCAGGCACACCTCAAAGTTCACACAGATCTGGTGAGTAGCAAACCAAATATGTGTTTGTCTGAATTCAGTGTCTTCAGTGTTTGTGATTCTGTGGTAATACTTGAAGAAATAGCTCAGGGTTCTTACCTGTGTGTTCTCTGCACACTTCTGGGGATACCTGACTTAGAGCAACTGGATATTTGGACCTTCTCAGAGCTGTTTCCATGAGAGTATGTCTCTATCCATTTCCTCTCTTTGGTTTTCAGATCCTTTGGGGTTTGGGTGAGTAGAATAAAGTTGGTACTATTGTTACATGACTTCATTTTGCAAACCTGAATTCCCTTCCTTCATAAATAGATGGCTTGGGTAAAATGAAAACATGTTCTTCTTAATTACTACAGACAAAAGATATTTAAGTTGTTGAAAAGGATTTTTTTCCTAGTATCTCCACCTAGCTGCAGTTGTACATCTACAATTTTCTGTTGGGTTGACAGAGAGATCACATTCTAAAGGTTCCTGTCTTGTTCAGAATGCCCTCCAGCTCAAAGTGCCATGTGCTAAAACCAGGTCTTGGTAGGCTGTTGGTCAGAATTTCCAACAGCTGAATTTACTTTAATGGTATTTATAACAGAACAACCTCCCACTCTTCTTAAGCAGTTACTTCTGGAGAGCTTTAAAATCAAACAGAAGAGATGACACAAAAAGGAAAATTTTCTCCCCTTGCGTCCTCCCTTTCTGTAAATACTTGAAATGGAATCTGAATTTGTTGTGAAAGGTACAGAAAATTCACATAATAGACTTTTTTTTAAATGCTTTGGAATTCATGATGATTACAATGCCCATCTGGTAGCAAAAATCTGTGTAATTGGTGTCTAAGAACACTTAAGACAAAAGAGTCTACAATTACTCTCCTATATCCTTCCTAAGTACCTGTTTTTCAAGTGTGATGAATGTCCAACAGCTCCCACCAGGAAGATCATTTTCATAATTCTAAAGAGAACTGAGAAAATGGATTTCATAATTAAAACCATTGTGGCAGCACGATCTTTCAGAGGCAAATATATTTATTTAAATGGATTGAAAAATTCATGTATTAGAATTTACTTAGTAACCGAATTTGGCAATTCTCATATTGGTGTTTGTGCCCACTGCTTGGTATATTCATGCATATCTCACTGAAAAGGGCCACTTCTTCAAATATATATCTAGTCACAGTTAATTTAATTTAGACTTTAATTTAGATTTGAAAAATCAGTTCTTAATAAATACTAAAATTAAAAGTTCTTTGGAGACAGAAGATACTGAAATCTCAGTTCAGTTCCTTGTGTGGATGTGTATCTTTCATCACCTCATTGCAGGCTGCATTTCATGGCTCCCTGCATTACTTGTAGAAGATAAATGATGAGCATTGAAAAGCAGCTTGCCCTTCATCCTTGTGTGTATCACTGCATAGGCACCCACCTTACCCTGTGTGCAGCACCCAAGTCTTGCACTGGCAGATGATGATGGAGAGTGTGAATGTGCTGCTCTTGCCTTCTTATTTGCTACACATTGTTGTTACAGGGAAGATTTTTACTTTTGAAGCCTGGCAGTTGAGGCGTGGCTTGATTCAAAACCAAAACTCTGTACATATTCTCTGATTTTCAGTACTCATCTTTTGCTCCTAAGGCTTTTATTGTAGATTTTTATGTTTATTGGCATTTATTGGGCTCTTCCAAAGTTCAAACTGTGACATGCCCAATCACTTCAATACCATGGAACCTAGGAAAAAGCTGGGCAGTTTCAAATTCCTTTAGTACAATTTATATTATGAATGAGCTCATGGTAGCAATAAAGGGCAGGATGTGGAATTAAACAATGCTGATGTAGGTACCAGAGTTTGTTTACAACTTCCAGTGGCATTTGCCATCCTCACTGTGCTGAGCAGATAAACATCACAGAGAGTTTTGTCTCTGAAAATATTTTAAGTCTATGTATTTAATTGATGCTGCAACATCAGCACCTCTCTAAAACTGCAGTTCAGACCCAGAAATACCACTCATTATTAGGGGCCTATATTTGCTTTCATGCACATTTTGGGATATATATTATTCTTGTCTTTGGAAGGATGCTTAGAAATTCCATTATGCTGTTGACCTTCCATGTAATAGCGTAGCTGTTGGTAGGATGTGAGATGCTCAAGCTCTGATTGTTTATTTGCCCTTCCTGAGGAGAGGAAATGTTCACATGGTCACTGGTCTGGCTGTGTTAGCTCTGCCTCTGGAGCAGTGCTGCTGTGCAGTCAAGAATGCAAGGTACTGCAAAGGGAAGCAATTAACAAAAACATCTCTGATCTAATGATCAGGCACTCAGTTGGAAAACAGCTTTTGCTCTTAGTCCTCACTTCCATAACAAGTGTCAGCTTGGCACTTGTTTTTACTAATAGTTACTTCACGAAATAAGTGAACTTAAGTTCATGCATGCAGGTGCTTGTCATTTTGTGAGCTGAGTTCTGCTTCTTGCCAGACTTCAGAAAAGTGTCTAAATATCTGCCCCTTTTTCTGTAGCCTCCCTCACACGTGTGCACAGCTGTCTCCTAGGTACATCACATCCTTTTAGCTGAGTTGCATTTTAATGGAACATCAGTTTAATGAAGGAATCTTCTGTGGTGAAGATTTCTGGAGTTCTTCACTCCTCAGAAGTGTAACTCAGGGGTCTAATTCTGATCCCATGGGTGTTGGAAATTAAATTTCAGTTGATCTTAATAGATGTGGGAGCAGGCTTTGGCCCTCTATTCCTCTACACAATTATGCAATCAAATTTTGTGTTAACTGAGTTGTGGAAGCTTTTCCTGGAAATGTTCTGTGACTGCCAATATTTAGTAGAGGGTTTTAATTTTTCTTTTTGTGACTTTATATTTGTATACCTACCCCTTGAATTATCTTGAAACACATGCCTCAGAGAAATAAAATTCTCTTCAGAGCATCATAAATGGATAATGCAATATAGCTGATGCTTTCTTAGCACAATTTTAATTCATTTATATAAAAAGAAATGAATTGTGATTATTATGTAAGTGGCCTTATTTAATAACGAAACAGCATAAACAAGAAAATTTGTGATAGCATTTGTCTAATTTATTTTCACTAGATTTAAGAATACTTACATACCTAATTAAATTCCTGTTTTATGGAATATGAACAACACTTTCAGTCAAAACCCTACCTTTATTTAGGAATTATTTTACATTTATTGTATTTTCTCAAATTAGCTAAATGGGGTGTTGAGCAACATCAGGAAGTGATTGCCTTTGAAGTTTAAATAGCTGATTGGACTGTGCAGCTGGTCTCTAACAAAGGTAGATGCAGTTCTCTCATTCTCTTCAGGCTTTGCTTCTGTTCGTGTCCTTCAAAAAAAACCTTCAAGGGAATTTAAAAGGCAGGTGTTCCAAAAAGGCATAGGAAAAATAACTTTCATTCTTTCCAGAGGAAAGCTTGCATACTGAGATTGTGATTCAGATATTACTGCAACCTCAGCCTTCAAAGGGCTTCTGTCATCACCTGTGGCCAGGGCACCTGAAGAGCTGGAGCTGAGGTGCAGGGGACCTTCTCTGGAGTTCTGTGTTGTGGTCTGGATGCTCTGAAATACTGAAATTTGCAACAGAGGACTTTTAAAGTGTGTTTTGATGGAATTACATTGAAACCCTTGCTCAAGCTCCCAGGGCAGCAACAGAAGAACACTTCAGCATTCCAAGCTGACAGCATAAGCTCCAGTGCTCTGGCACTGGCCTGGATTCCCGGCAAGGAAAGGTTTGGCTTCAGCTGGGTGCTCTCTGTGACACACTTTGAAGGAACTCAGTGCTCCTAGGCACACTGTTACACTGCAAAAGATAACCCTTTTGAAGATCACTTCTGCAGAACTTGGTGTAGATAACTTTCTAACAGCTTGAAAAAAACTGTTGGCATTATTTCATTATTGAAGAATTTTGTTGCCATCGTCTTGTGGAAAGATGTGTTCTCAGCACCCATCCATTTATATTGTTCTGTAACTCTTGATGCATTTACTGATTATTTTGATTTTTCCTCTAAGATATAGGCTTATAGCCTTTCCTTCCTCAAGAATATCAATAAGAATGTAAAGTTGTCACAGTTAACAGCACTTCAATTGAAGTAGCATGTGTGTAGTGGAGTGGTTTTTCTTTTTGTTTTTTTTTTCCTTATTTAACATTTGTCTCAATGTTCTGGTCACACTGAGAAATACTTAATTCAGTGAGCATTAGAGACCAGCAACACCCAACTGTACATTAAAAGTATACTGTTTTTTCCTTTATTTATTGTATATTTTGAGATCAGATATGTAGCAAGTTTGAGGAACAGAGATCTGTCAATACATTTCAGCTCAAGAGCCCCTAAATGATTTTGTGCTGTTTTTCTTAAATGTGCCAAATTATGAATGTGATCATGGTTCTATCATTTGAGAGACCCTAATTCCACAGATTAACAGCTCTTTTTCAAGGTTTTGTCAGCTTTGTAGGCTCCTTGAATCTCTTCCAAAACTCAGCTAGTATTCTCTGATGTTTCTTTTTTCCCCTTAGGATTCTTAGGGGTTAAAATGGGGCCCAACTCCATCATATCAAGGTACTGCCCTCAGGGTGGTAATCCTGGTGTAGCTGCCATCCCCAGTCCCTGGTGCAGGTTCTCACAGGAGCAAATGACTGTCAGCTCAGGCAGAACTCTCCTTGTGCCACTGCCATGGCAGTGAGAGTTCCACATCCTACAGTCATGGGAGTGTTCATTGCTATTTCAGCCCAAGTGTTCTAGGGCTGCTGCTGCTTTTAACTTGTAGGTACTTCAACACAGGGATTTGTTTCCCAGAGGTATATGGGACTGACTGCAAATGCTGCATCATATTTCAAAACCTGTCTGCCATGAAAACCCATCAATTTTTTTCTTTATTTTCAAGAGAGGTGTCCATTTACAGCTGTACAACTGCACCATCTGGACAATAATGACCTCCTTGTACAGCCCTCCTTGCTATTCAGAGATGCTTTTTGGTCAAAGGTCAGAAACTGGTAGGGTCCAGGACCCTTAGCCTCCTGTGATCTCCCAATTTCTCACTCATAGCACAGGGTTCTGTCTCATTTTGGTCAATAATCTTCCTTCCACACTCTTCAGGATGCATTTCTGTCCTCCTGGAATGTTCTGTGGCTTCAGCTCACCTTTTCAGAGGTCTCTGGTAGGTGGGCAGCTGCCCCTCTCCAAACAGGTAATGTGTTACCTGAGCACCTCCCCAGCTGTCAGGACTCACTAAACTCCCTCCATCTGTGGTTTTGATAATCCACTCATAAATTATTCTACTCAGTGCAGAGGTGACTATCAACCCCACTCACTTGATTGAGCATCCAGTGCAGGCAGGTACTTCTGGAAAGATCAAACTCTCCAATTTATATTATGACTGTCAAAGTTTAATGTAAAGTGTAACGGAGAAAATTCTTACATTTTTGCATGGAGTTAGATGCATTTGTAAAAACATGAAAATTACAATTAGACTAAAATTGCATATAAGAAGAAATTACATCAAAACTCTCCAGTTGAACTTGATTGATAGCATTAAATCTGTTATAACACCAGTGGCACTGAGAAAATCCACAGTAGTCTGTGAGTCTTTAAATCAAAATAGTAGAAAGAGACTTTATTGGTAATACATAAATGCTGAATATTTATAAAATTCTTAGAAATATAGACACTGAGTAAGTAATGGCATGGTATGGTCATTGTTAACTCTGCTGCTCCATTTCAGACCATTTTATAAATCCATATAGTGGTGGTTGTCTTCAGAAGGGTAAGATCTGATCCTTAGGTTTTAGAAGGGTGGACTTGTGGAAAAAAAAAGAAGAAAAACCCCAAAATATTACTGCTTACATCAAATCCATTTTCTTCTGTTATATGACTTGATCTTTTGACTCCTGATTTTCTACAGAGTCAGTCAGAAGATAATGCTTACATTTATTGTGCATATTCACATCTGCTATAACTTGGAGCCCTGTATTCATGAGGATTAATGATATGCTTAGAGTCTTTTAATATTTCTCCTTCATTTATTTCACTATAAATACATTCATTTTTTCCTTAAAAACCAAGCCTTGAATTATAACTTTGTTGAGAACTATGTGTTACTGAATAATGACTATAGTGATTATACCAGTAGACTGAAAATGCAATCTCTCTCTTTCTCACTTAAGGATAAAAAGAGTTATTCCTGTCCTGTGTGTGAGAAGTCATTTTCTGAAGATCGACTTATAAAATCTCACATCAAGACAAATCACCCTGGTAAGAAAAAAATGGAGAAATATTTCTCAGTCTATTGCAATAAATGGATAAGGGTTTAGAATGAGCAGTGTAATGTGATTATATTCCTAAGAAAGGGTCTATTTCTAATTCAACTAGTTTAGAGTAAGAATTGTGTTGGTTTTGCAGGTGTTAGAATTTAGAGTGAAAAGTGTAACTGTTTGAGCATGTGTGTTGTGGAGTATGTCAGATAATTGTGCTAAGAATTCTGTCTTTGTCTGGCAAAGGGTGAATTCAGATTAAACACTGGGAAGTTTGGGATCAGGCATATAGACATCCTCTAGCAGCCCAGTAGATGTAAAATTCCCACTGACCTTACTGAACTGACAGAAATGCACTTAGGGCTCATGATTTGTCTGTAGGTGGCTGATGTGATTGCAGAGCTGGCCCTGTGTGTTCCCAAGTCCCATGGGCTGGGCTGGACCCCCAGGGGCAGCTGGAGTCTGCAGCAGGGCTCCTGTAGGACCAACTGGGATGTGGCATGGCCAGTAGTAATGGAGCTGGCAAGGCTGGCTGGATCCAGCAAACTGCTCCCAGCTCTGTTTGTACCTTGCATTCTGGTGCCCTGATTTATCAGTGCAAGTACAAGATAATATGAATGTGGGGAGTCAATGTGCTGTGCTTGAGTTAACTATAATTTCTCAGATCTTTGGAATTTGATGCCAAAATACTAGTGTGGGGACTGATTTAAACCTCACTGATATGGACTCAGCAGAGCCACACTGGTGTGTCCCTGATTTCCTGCTTCTCAGGATCTGTGTTACATTGGATAGAAAGCCCTACTGCTACTGCAGGGGAGGGAGAGGTGGCACTCTCATTAATTCATCTACAGTGCTCCTTATCACCTGACATAATTGGATACAAAGGAGGAAAACACTGGTCATGCTCAGACTAAGTCTGAGGAAAAAAAGTCCAATTAAAATGATGTAACTTTCCTTGTCTTTCTTGTCAGATGTACAGCATAATAGGTAAAGCAGTAGTTTATCTTCCTATTGCCACTAGATAGTGCTAGACCCGTGTTTTAAACAATTTCCTTCACTTTAATTTCATCCTTAACTCCCACTTCAACTCTTTAGTTACTAAACCTCTTTATTTGCAGACCACTCCAGAGCAGTGTGGTTGGAGGGCTTGTCGTACGTCAGAGGACATGTCTGATGCAGGAAATTGAGATGAGAAAAGGCTTCTGAGCTATACTGTAGTCAGGAGGTATAACACCAGTAAGCATAGAAATTACATCTCAAGAATTGTGCCTTTAAAGCTTTCATGCTGCCTCAGGCAGGGAGCAGAGGAGACTTCCCTAAACAACAGGACCTGTGAACTGGCAGGACGTGGTGTTCTGTGCCCTTACTTGTTGCCATTAGCCTGCACTGATCCACTGGCTGCTGAATGATCAGTGTATGCTGTGTCTGAGGTCCAGAAATACCAGTTAACTCTGGAGCCCTGAGGTACTAAACTCAGGGATTTAAATACTCCTGAACCAATCATTTGGTATCTGAATCCCTCTAAAAAAAGTATAGCGTATTTTTTTTTTAATTCAAGTGTGTCTTTTAAATTCTTACAATAGAAATAAGATTTAAAAAGAAAATCTGTGCTATTATTTTGTGTTTTCATTTTTCATTAATGTATCACAGGCACATAGAGCTTAAAGGCAGAATAGCAGATTTATTAGATGTGTCTCTGTGGTACTAAAGAAATACTACATCTAAGATATGCCTATGCAATAGTTATTCAACAATCCTGTTTTAATATATGGAGGAGAATTAATGCACAAATATATTTTATTTCTGTGAATTTTCTCCTTGTAATCAGGAAGAAATCCCTTATTTGTAATTACAAGCCAAATAAGTATGAGGGCTTTGATGGTATAAGCTATTAAATACTGCAGGGGCATGAGTGCAGTTGTTTTCAAAAATGTAAATGAAAATTAATAAAGATGAAAGGAAAGACAGGTACTCTTTACAGGAATTGAATTTTAAAAGGATATATCAAAAATTAATTTAAACTGAAACACTTTTATATTTATCATTAAAATGTTATTTCTAGAACTTCCCCTCTCCTTCCTTTCTTAGTATCATTCAGCATGCTCCACCCCTTGTCTCTTCTGTTTCATCAAGTAGAAAGTATGAAATCCAAAAGTACTCCTTCCTCTTCTATATTTGCAGAGGAGTTGAATTTTGGTCCCACAGTGAGACAGAAATCTCCATAGTCTTTGGCAGAGCAGTATTTCAAATCAAACAGATAAGAGAGCTTGGCTTTATTGCCCAATGATTTTTGTACTCAGCAGTGCAGGAGGAGTCTTGGGTTCTGGTCCCAGCTCTCAGAATTATCTACCTTTCATCCACTGTCTGATTTAATATGATATTTCTTAATAGTTGTGAGACATGAGAGGCATCAGCTCCCATGGCTCCGCACTGAGCAGACATCCTAGCCTGCAGTCATGAATGAAGGATCTAAGCCATGAAAGGCAGATGAGGGTTCAGACTTATGGCTGCATTTTTCTTTTTTTGGGTACCTTAGAACTTCTCTCTGCTCAGTTCATGGGCTTTTATAGCTGCAGGTTATTTTCCCTGTGCACATGAGTTCTGGCAGGATTTTTGTGATTCCATTCTGGGACCGATCATCAGGAGACAAGGTGATTTTGGTAAAAATCTACATTTAGGCAGGAACTTTCAAATTTATAAGATTTGGGGCATAATACATCACCAGCTTTCATGTCTTAAGGTTTATATTGCATGAGTGTTGTACTTTCATTAAGTCAAGAGATAGCATTTCATTCATCTGACATACATTGAGCAATTTGATTTATTTTTAAAAGCATCTGGCAATGTTTTCATTTTGTGTCTGGGCCGCTTTAATTTAAACTTCATTATTTTGAACTTTTTCACTGTGACAACCAAAACATTATCTCATATGAAGGAAATACACAGAATTGAGTGTGTCTAGCTTGAATAAGAAAAGGCCAGGAGAGGAATCTTAATTACTGTCTTCAGCAATCTAATTAAAAAGAAGACAGAGTGAGATTTTTCTTGGAGCTGTACGTTGAAGGGATGTCAGCTGAAATGAGGAGATTCTGACTAGAACTAGGAAAACAGTTTTGACTGTAAAGATGGTTAAACACTGGAATGGGCCAAGAGAGGCTGTAGAATCTGCATCCTTGCATATGTTCAGAACAGGACTGAATATGACCCCAAGCAACCTGATGTAACTTTAAAAATGGAACTGTAAAGTTGACCCTGGAACTGTAAAGGTGACATTCCAGTCCCTTCCAGTCATGTTTATTCCATGAGCCCTTATTTTCCTTTGAAGTGCCTGATTATCAGCATTCTGACCATTGTAGCTGTGGCTGAAGTGAATTGTCTTCAGATCCTTGACATCTGAGGTCAAATCTTGAATAAAGCTTTTGAAAATATTGGGGAAAAAAGTGCCAATTTAGCTTATGCAGTAGGGTCACAGTAATAAAATGATCTTCTGTGCCAGCAGCCCAACCAATTTCTTAAATATTTAAAATAATATTTATTTTTTTAAACAGGTAGTGAGGACAGTGAGTTCACAGATCAGGAGAGAAAGGACAGAGCATCCTAGAAGGCCTAAAGAAAAGAAAGATCCTTGTGCTCTTTGCTCAAGTCAGTTTTGAGTGGGACAAGGGGAAATACAGCTTTTTAAAAGTTGGACTGAATCAGGATCTAGCTCTTCAATATTTCTTACAAAATAATTCCCTCATGTCCTTCTGGTTCTTACTACCTTTTGCATTTCTCTCAGAGGTTTCAATGACTACTATTTCTGAGATTCTTGGCAGAAGAGTTCAGCTGAAAGGACTTATTGGAAAACGAGCTGTGAAATGTCCCCACTGTGATTTTTATTTTATGAAGAATGGATCAGACCTTCAACGTCATATTTGGGCTCATGAAGGTAAAATTTTGGTTTTAAGCTTTTGGGCATATATTCCACTGAAGCTTTGCTGACATAAAAAAACATATTCAAATTTATTTCTATACTTGCATGCAAAACTTTAAGATACATTGGAGGTTAATTAATTAGTTTAATGGATTCTGGATCACATATGGAACTTCACAGTCAGAACTTGAACAGACAGTTTAAATGTTTTATAAAATTAATAAAATTCTGATGCAGTTTTTTTTTCCAAAACTCATTCATAAACATCTATAAAGTATTCTATGTGAGTAACAAGGGGTGAATTAAATGCATACTCAGTATTTTAAAACAAGTAACTTTTCTGTATCTTCTTATGAGTCTCTGCTGCTCCTTTTACATTTGTCCAAAAATCCTTGGTCTGGAAATCTGTTAGTAAACCAATTGAAATCCAGTTACTTTGATGTATACATATAAATTCTGTGAGTATTTTAATTAAATTCTGCAAAATGTGGCAGCTAGCTGCCACAGACACAGTGATCCAAATCCTATAAGATAATACTCATCATATTTATGACTTTTTTAGGGAGAAATTCCAGTAATAGAACAACACATAGGTTAAAAATACCTTGAATTTATAGACAGCAAAATCTTGTGTCTACCCAGTCCGTGTGTTTTTATAAAAGGTTGAAGACAGTTGACATGGTCTTCAGTCATGTTAGTAATCTCTGGAACAAGATTGCCTCTGATTTTAGGTTTTTCAGACATCCTTCTGCATAAAGGGGATAATGGGATTTGGTGCTCTCAAACTGGTGTCTTGTTTCCAAAGTGTTCCCATATAGGTATTCAGCATTTTTATTTGAATGCTGTAACTGTGAGATTTCCTGCCTGTGTAGCAGAGCAGGGCTCCTCTCCAGTGGCCTTTCCTCCATTAAGGACTTTAGGTAAGGCAGAATGTAGATTAGAGAAATTCCTTGTGTATTCCATAGACAGAGTTCTTTTATTCTGACTGGAACTAGGAACCTGTGTCATCTAACTGGAAGGAGAAAGAGGTGAATAGAAATTTCTTCCCAAATCAAAGTGTGCAATCAAGTCTGCTTAAAGCAGACTGTAATTCCTCATGATTGTAAATCAAATTTTAAGGTCACGAGTATCAATCTAGAATTGGCAGACCCTCATGAAACTGTTGAACTACTCTGCCAGTTCAGATTTATTCAGCTTTTCTTTGAAGGATTTACTTTGTTCTTATAGACCTTTTATTAGATGATGCACTGGGTATCTCTGTGTGCTTTGGACAGTTTGAAGGAAGTGAAGTTTTAAGTGCTTGTGCCTACCTTAACCATTAGCAAATCTGACACTAATTAACAATAAAACACAGCTTGCACATTTAACTTCTGCTTTCATTTTAACTGCCTGGTGAAGCAGTCCTCCTTACATCAGGGTTCCTCATTGCTGAGTGTAGTAAACACACAATGGTTTGAACCTGAGGACTTCTAGAGGAAGATGTGTCCACCAGCTTGGCATCAGTGTAGGCAGTTTGGACTTTTAAATGATGGGTAGGCATAGCAAGGCCCAAATATCAGTATTTTCCTGCTCAACTCAGTACCTGGCTTCAGTAGGGCAGTATTTAATTGTGAAAGAACTCCTCCTTTCTCTTAGCAAGTTAAGTGATGCCCTCATGAGCTCAGCATCATTTACACAGAAGCTAGAGATGAAATTCCTTATTTGTAGAGCTCCATATTTTGAGGTGTTTCTCTTTGTCCATGTTGTTCACATGATCTAAAATTTTTTTCAAGCAAATGTCCATCTTCATGGAAAGGCACAGCCTGATTGTTTCATGGTATATTTTTTTTTTATTTCAGGTGTCAAACCCTTCAAATGTTCCCTCTGTGAGTATGCCACTCGCAGCAAGAGCAACCTGAAAGCTCACATGAACCGTCACAGCACAGAGAAAACTCACCTTTGTGATATGTGTGGGAAAAAGTTCAAATCAAAAGGCACTTTGAAGAGCCATAAACTCCTTCATACTGCTGATGGTAAGTGCATGTTTATTAAATCTATTTTAGGACAATAAATATAGTCTGTACTACAGGTCTTATTAACAAATGCTATTTGAGTTGAACACTTAAGTGTGATTTACAGATTTTGTTTATTCCCAGGAGATGCCATTTAGGAAATAATTCAAAACTTTGTGAAATTAATTTCTGTGAAAGACAGACAACTGTCTCTGAAATACTAAGTTTCTCTGAAATTTGTGTTAACTTTGTATGCCTTCTTTGTTCTTACAGAAAATAGTTTCTCTCAATAGAAATTTGAAACTGCTGATAATTCTGTGTTCAAGTCTCTTTTTGTTTTATTCTGTGAGAATATTATGGGGATCCTGGTGTTTAATCAGCCACTGGCAAACCTGGGCACTTACTCTCTACAGTCTCACACTGAGCACCTCATTTGTCTTGCAATTTTAATATTTCTGTGATGATAACTGAAAAAAGTAAGATGCATATCCAGAAAAGTGTCCCATTTTTTATCAAAGTTTAGAGCTCAACAACACTTTAGTATTTTGTGGTTATCATATTGAAGTAAATTATTTAGCAGGATAAGTTGTACAGACCTTCAGCACGACTTAGTATCTTGGTCTTTGTTACTCATGCAATTGTGTGAAACCTCATTCTGCTTTTTATTGACCATTTCATTTACATTCTTTTTTTTTTTTTGGTCAAATTACATCTTCAGGGAAAGCACATAATGCTCAGATACATTTTTAGAGTATATTTGAAGTTTCTGTGTCAGAGATATTTTTTAATGCTTATGTCTGTGTGTTCAAGTGAAAGAGATGATCCCTTTTACATCAATATGCTACATCTTATAAGAAGATTGTAGTTGGTAGTAAATCACTTGTTATTCAAAAAGTGCTTTCCAGTATTTTGAAATAACTTGATCAGTAACAAGTAGGTCTGGCACATGCATCTAAACTTCAGATTTTACTTACCAAATGCAAATCTCAGCTGATTCCTGGCTAGGAGAAGGAGGCAAGTTGTTGTATTTGAATGAAAATAAAATTTCAAGCATGATAAGTCTATGAAGAAAAATAAAAAAATATCACTTCATAGGGTTTAATTTCAAAACCTTTCTGTTTTGTTTTCACCATCTGGCATGATCAGATAGTGAAATTCAGCAATGAAAGTTGAATTTTTTTTCACCTGTGTGTTAGTTAGATTTCTTGAATAAATCTCTATGTGTGTAAGTCATTACTGCAATTCATCTGAGGCTGCTTTGAAATTTGGTGTTGTTAAGAATAGTACTGTAGTTGAGCAGGATCTTGCCATGTCTGGATTGGGTTTAAAAGCATGAAGTTAGCTTTAAACATTTAAATCCTTGTGAGAAACCGTTCTTTTGTAAGTTACTACTAGGTCAGACTGAAAGCGTGGCTCTTGCACTGTGATTACCAGGAGCCTTCTTTATCTGGCTTCAAACTCATCATCTTCTGGAGCAACTCCAGTGACTTCTGGTGGAATCTGTCCCAGCCCATCTCAGGGCTGATGTGGATTGGAACAGGATGTCCTTTAAAGTCCCTTCCAACCCAAACCATTCCATGACTATTTGTTCCTTTTTTTGGTGAACCTCCATTTTTGACTGGTACAAATAAATCCAAGACTTAGGCTCTTGTGCTTTTCACAATTCCAAAACTGTGCCAGGAAATTGCCAGTACCTTTGGAAGGTGAGTTTTACCACTGGCTCCAGTGAAAGCAGGATCTCACTGTCTGTGGAGTCTTAAGTAATTTTCCTCACTATGTCCACCCTAATAAACTTTTCATGCATTTCAAACACCTGTGAAAAAAGAAGAGGACATTTGTCACCAGGAATGTGGTTTGTCAGGGCACTTTCAGCCTCCTGAGTGACAGTTTCTCTTTGCCCAGTGTCCTTTGCAGCACTGCAAAATTTCATAGCAGAACACATCTAGTGTTCTTCAGTTATTTCACAAATAAGTGAATTTGAAAGCTGTTTTTATGAGTCTTGTCTTCCTGACTTATGAATCCAAGCAATTTTTGTTCAAATATCAGAGCCCTGCAAGGTCAATATAAGTCATGGAATATAAAGTAGTTTTGTGTCTGATTTATTCTTTTCCAGAAGACAGACTTCTCAAGAGTGACATGATAGAAAGCAGTGCTGTAATCCAGGGTCATTACTGTTTGTGGTTAGAAGTAAACCAGAAATCCTGATTTTCATTATTGTAATTAGATACCAGAAGGTTCTTCTTAGCCATATTTTATGGAAACTTTCACACTTAGTATAAAATGTTTTTACCTTTTTCATCAACATCAGCAATCTGAAGAAACCCCATCTTTTTGTGATAATACAGAATATTATGTATTCTACTTCTACTTTGCCTTTTAGTTCTTTTACTTTTCTAGTAGTTTTTAGCATATCCTTATTCCACATCAGTCAAATACAGTTTGCCAGCTGTGCACATTTAATTCAGGAATGAAGTCCTTCTGTATTTAATGCACCTTGTAATTTGGCTGGAGGTAGCAGGACTGATAGAATCTTAGAGGCAAAATAAGGAGAGAGAGTGCGAAACCCAGAGAATAAAAGGATGGAAATTGTGTTCATTTAAATCATAAGGGAAAAAATAGATTAGTGAGAGAGACTGCTTCAAGGGGAAAATGTATTTGAATCATAGCAATTCAGAGCTTGGGACAGAAATAACTAAACCCTTGTGAACATGATCAAACATCGGTGTTTTAAGGATTTTCAAGTGTGCTTTACAAATAGCAAAGTAGCTGTGCCTGCAGTTGTAAATAATGGATTTCCTTCTTCCATTTAGAGTGCACTATAGCAATTCTTTTTCTTCTTTCCCAAGTGGCTATCCCAAAAGAATCCACAGCATTTAATGTTTATAATTTAAAGATTGCACTCGAGCCTTTTTTCCTCCCTTATTCTGCTCTTTGCTCTATTTAACCTAAATCGTACAGAGCAGGTGCCAGACTTCTCCTATTGTTCATTGTTCATTCTTGGCATTTTTGAATTTATCTGTATGAGAAAATGGAAGCAGTAGTTTTCTGGACTTAAATAGAAGTAATTATTCCATTTCCTATTCCCATTGCAGGAAAGCAGTTTAAATGCACAGTATGTGACTATACAGCTGCCCAGAAACCACAGCTCCTACGTCATATGGAACAACATGTCTCTTTCAAGGTAAGAAAACATATAAATCATGCTTAAAGTTACTAGGAAATACACAGAACTTTAGATAAGAATATTAAAACTGGCACATTTTTTTGTTTGATGACAATAATAGTAGATAAACATTTTAATAATTTGGAAATTTTGACTTTACATTCAGACTTTTGAGATATGGTTATTTTGTTCATGACCAATTTGTAATTAGTAGTTTTACTTGACAAAAATGTCTGTATGTTGCAATATGAAACAAGTTGATTGGATTTGATTGTAGTCTTTGAGTGACTGAATCTAATATGTTCCTTAAAATGTCCTATGGAGATTTGAAAGCAAATCCCCTATATCAGTGTTCATTGCCCACCTTAATTTTCCCTGAAATTTATCTCTTGTTCTATAGATGAGTTCATGTATTTCAAGAAAAGTGAAGAGAATTAATTTCAGAACACCCCATTTACCTGGAGTATGTGTTGGAAAGAGTTTTGAAAATTGTTAATGTTTCTATGAAGTATTTAGGTTACAGATACAGTTTATTGTAACAAATGGTAGTATGTTTTTATTTCAAAATTTCACATTGGTTCCCAGTGTGATAGGTCCTGATGTATTGTGAAATGTTATATTCAGTAAATAGGAATTATACTGGTTCCTTTTCCAGAAAAGACAATATTTTTTATTTATGAAGATGTTCATTTTAATGTGAGGCTTTATCTTAACGATGAGTGTATTTCTTATTGAAAACATCATACTGTTTTCATATGTAACATCTTTCATTATCTAACAGATCATTTTACTTCTATAAAGAGTACACTGCTAGCATTCTTAACAAGTACCATAAAGCAACAAGGCAAACAATCTTTTCAGTGATGGCTTAAGTTTTGGAAGACAAAACAAGTCATCTGAAGAGATGATATATTTTGAACAAATAATTTTTCTGTGTTAAGTATGTTGTTTTGCTCTGGACTTTAATTTTTTTAAGATTTTTTTCCAACTGAAAATACATTTTTTTTTTTCTTTTTTGATAGCTAAAGTGATGAATGTACTCACAGTGCAGTTTTTGAAATGTAGCTGGTTCTGACCTTGGGATCTGCCTACACAAAAGTGTGGCAATTCACGACATCGTCAAGAGAACCCAACACTGGATTAGATCAGTCAGGAGTATTTGTTTAAAGGAGTTCAAAAATTGTTTGCCTCTGTCTAGGACAGTTGTTTGCATGCTTATGAGACTCTGAGAAATGTCACTACTTATGTGACCTAATGATCCTTTAATCCTTCATATCTAGCTCCATGAATTTGCAGTCCTGCTATCCAATAGTAGGCAGCACTCATGACTTGCACAAGTGAGTGCTGCAAGAGCACAGCAGTCTGTCTGGAGTATTTTCTGTAAAAAATGACAGTTTCAGCAATAGGAGAATACCCATCTCTGAAATATTGAGTAACTGAATGTTTCAGTACCCTCTGAAGCATAAGGTTAAGGGAGCCTGAACATCACTTTTCTTCCTTATTTTTGCTGTTTGGAGCCCGAAGGAAGATCATGAGCAGTGAGCTTAGGAAAGTGTTCTAATCAATGTACCCTGACTGCAGACATTTCCCTGCTTTAAATTCAGCTCCCAGATGAACATTTCTGTACCAACCATTGCTGAGGAGCTTTAGGTGGGGCTGCTGTGCATGAAACATTTTCCATCCTATTCTGGGGTACTTGACTTTTGCCTGAGGACATTGGTCAGTGTCTGCATGCTTTTACAGGACATGGGTGTGTCAAGCTTCCCATAACTGTGCTATATCTCAGCCAGAAAGTTATCAAAGGTTAACTTTACACTCAAATATTTTCCTAATCACTTTTTTCTTTAGGAATTTGTCTCTCTGTCAGTTGAAGAGAGACCAAAAAAAAAAAATTAGTTTAGTTGTCAAAATCAGCTCACCAAATGGTGAGAGAAATGCAGATTCCAGGGAAAGATGATAGAAAAGGGAAAGAAAAGGTAAAAATGAAAATTAAGGAAGCCTGTTAAATTAGATTGGCTGTACAATCATGCTGTACTTTCAGTTATTTTAGTTGTCTTGCTGCCCTTTTCCAGACCAAAGCTCACAGCAACTGAGTCATTTCATAGTAGAGAGTCTCCACGTGGTCAGACCTGTTGCTATCATTTATGTAAACACACAATTTACTGAATTACAAAAATTGGATAATCATCTTACAGCAGTGAGAATACTTGAACATAATAAAAAGTACCAAATTTAGGTAATGTTTAGTTTACAACTTCAATTTATTTTGAATATTCGAGGGTTTCCTTGCAAGGTGTCCAAGCCAGAAACGGTTTCTTGGGATCAAAACATTGCAGCTTAGATCTGTATCCTGAAGAGGTGAGGAAATACAATCCAACATTTTCCTTTTTGCTCCCAGCCCTTCCGCTGTGCACATTGCCACTATTCCTGCAATATATCTGGTTCCCTGAAGAGGCATTACAACAGGAAGCATCCTAATGAAGAGTATGTCAATGCAGGCTCTGGGGAGCCTGCAGCTGAAGCTCTTATCCAACAAGGTACATCTCCACCATGGAAAATTTGTTGGGCTTTTGCTTTTTTTTTTCTGAAGCAAACTTGGTGTGAAGACAAACTTTTGTGCTGTATTGTTCTTCAGTTTATTGGGTGTTATTTGAGAAATCATTATTGCTTTTTAGTAATTCTGGAATGGCCACCTTTTACCCTTCATTCAGTGTCCTTTGTTCCTCATTTTTAAGGGTGTGGGAACCAAAGTTTGGTTTGACCTTGCCTGTGCTATTTGTTGTTGCATACATTTGTCATTCACACCTGTTTGTCTCTTTTTGTAAGACAAGTATCACTGTATGTTGAAATGAATGATAAATTTCTGCCATTCTGCTGATAAATTTCTGTGACAATTCTGCAAGGTTGAACTCAAGGTAACGTTGAGCAAACATAAGGAAAGAGACTGAAGAGTAAATGGCAGCAAATTATTCCCCCACAAGAAAAATCTGGGGAGAAAAGAGAGTGCAGGTAAAACAGGTTAGGAATTGTTATGCTCAGAATCTTGTTTGTGGGCAAAGTAAGCACACCTTGTTCTGTGTAAGTAAGCCAAGAATTTATTAGTAGTACAACAGAAATCTTAACAGTCTAGTTTTAGATTTGTCTGACTCCCATAAGTAGTTTTGCTGTTACACACTGGGTTGATGAACCATAGCAAACAACTGATTATACAGTCAGGTAAGTTTTTGGGTGTAAAGCTCCTTCAGTTCTAGTGCCTGGTGTGAAGAATATTGAGCAAGAAGAGAAGGCCAGATTAAATATTAAATTGTGTGGAAAATATTTTAATTCTCGGTAAAATTAAGTTTCCTTCTTTGTTACTCATAATTTTAGAATGTTTTTCCTATTTTTTTAATAGAAACAACCAATAGTTTCATGTTTTGGAATCTTCAGTTTCTGATTTTGTTGAAGAGGAGCAGAGACCAAAATAATGTATTAGATAATTAATTAAATTTAATTCTTCTAAGGTTACATTATTTCTAAATGCTATTTCCAAATCATTAATCTAACACATAACTAACATAACTAACATAATAACCTAAAACATAGCATAATCTATTGAAGGCATTAATCCGTGGTTAAATATTGAAATCATGACCCAGAGAAGGATACCTCAGGGAGTTAAAGGGAGACTCTCCCTTTAAACTTGCTCTGTAAGGGAAAATGTATAGCTGCAGTAAGAATCTGAGTCTGTGTTGGTTTTATGTAACATTTCTTTGTTTACTTTTGTCAGAAAAAACCCAAATAATTTTAAAAGTAAATATCTATAACAGGATAGGAATATGTAGTATAATTGTACAATTATTTTCACAGACAGTACAAGTCCATGGGAAACCTGCAGCTGTTTTAAGGAAGTAATATTTAATATTTGCTTGGTCAGTACTCAGAGCCTCTATTTTGTAGTCACACAGATGAAGGAAGAAATCTTCACTGTGGGGAGCTTTGTTTAACTTTCCAAATATCTGAGCAGTGCAAAGAATTGTCTGTAGCCACTCTCAGGAACAGATATAAGAGAATGAATTCCAGTATAAATTAGGGATCATACTTGCAATGTTTGGAAGAAAGAAAAGTAATCTTGTGCTGATTAGGCTTTCCTTCCCCTTTGGGAGCCAGATAAATGCACTTCTGAAAAGAATTCTTTCCCACTGAAACAAAGCAACTGTAAAGTTGTTGAGATACAAGAGAACCTTTAAAATTGAGACATTGGAGTGAGATGAGAGAGAAGAGTCTTTAACTTTCTTCTGTGGTGGATATCCTTTTCCCACCACATTGGAACATTTGACAGGATGAAATTTAGCAAGTTCAAATGTCAACTTCTGCCCCTGGGATGGAGTAATGCCTGGCACTAGTCTGAGTGGGGAGATGACCCCTGCAGACAGGGATCTGCTTGACAGCAGCTCTCCAGGAGCCAGCAGTGAGCCCTGGCAGCCCAGAGGGCAAATCCCCTCCTGGGGTGTATTAAACACAGCATGACCAGCAGGAAAAAGAGAGGATTATCCTGCTGTGCTCAGAGCTGGAGCCCTGAGTGCAGGGCTGGGACCCAGCAGGTGAGGATGTGCAGGTTCATGGCTGCATCCAGAGGATAGCAAGGATGGTGATGGGGCTGCAAGTCCTGTCCTGTGAGGAGCACCTGAGGGCTCTGGGCTTGTCTGGTTTGGGGAGGAGGAGGCTGAGGGGAAACCTCATTGCTCTATAGTAGCTTCCTGAGGGGAGAAGGGAGGTGCTGAGCTCTTCTCCTTGGGATCCAATGTAGAACACATTGGAATGGTTCAAAACCATCCTTGGGAGGTTTAGTCTGGGCATTTGGAAGCATTTCTTTACTGACAGCGAGGTCAAAGAGTGGACCAGACTTCCCAGAGCTGTGATCAATATCTGAAGGCCGTCAGTGTTTATGGGGTGTTTGGGCAATGCCCTCAACAACAGCTTTAACTTCTGGTCATCCCTGAATTGGTCAGGAGTTGGACTGGATGGTCCTTGTGGGTCCCTACAACTGAAACAGCCCATTCTATTCTTTCCATCTCAGACTTGGCAGCCTTCTTTCTCTTCCTCTCCTTACACAGCATTTATATTTCTGTGCTAACAGTTGTGCTGTGCCTGTTTTCCACATTCACCTGTGGAAAAGTCAGACATTTTAGAGTATAATGAGGCATCAAATCCATGTAGGAGCTATGAACTCAGTGTCTCTTGTCTCTTCTCAGGCTCTGTAAGGAAGAAAGTTGTATTAATAGGTGCTGTTTTCCCACATTCAGCTTCCTTTGCCAACTCAATTTCCTGTTCTGTGATGCATCAGATGGATCTTGCACCTGGGCTCCAAATAAGACCAGAGATCCCTTATCATGCTATAGAAACATCAATTTTTCCCAGTGTTTTGGTGTCTCACTGGGGAAGAATCTTTTCTTGTGGGAAACATTTGCATTTGGAAGTGATAAACATGAATCCTGTTGAAGTTAATAAAAATATTCCTGATTTGGAAATCAGAATTCTGTATTTGGTTCACATAGCACAAACAGATTACTGTGGACATGTTATGAGTATGACAAGTAAGTCACATTTGTGATACATGACACCTGGGTAGTAGATGTTAGGAAGAAATTCTTTACAGTGAGGTAGTGGAACAATTTACCCAGATAAATTATTGTATGGAAGTGTCCAAGGCCAGGTTGGATGGGGCCCTGAGCAGCCTGGGGCAGTGGGAGCTGTCCCTGCCAATTGGCAGGGGATCAGAACAAGATGATCTTTAAGGTCCCTTCCAACCCAAATCTTTGGATGATTCTGTGTGTTTCTGAACTGCTTGGGCCAGAAGTTGCACCTTGCTGTCTGACTAGCTTCTATTTCATTTCAATTCATAGATCTGAAAAGCAATTTTGGAAAATTATTCATGTATTCATGTAAAGGAAGAAGACCTTTCAGGCCTGATATTAAACAAATCCTTTGAAATGAAGGGACTAAGATGAAAAGGAAAAGGAGAGAGTACCAGCAAGCAAAAAGGCTTGAAAAGAAATTGAGAGGGGAAAGTAACAAAGATTAATATCTAATAAAAGCTGTCTATATCTATTTGTATTGTATTGTGCTTGTTCTAAGTTACCCAGTGAGCCCAGAGTGAATTGCCTCACACTTACTCATCCCCTCTACTCTCAGTTGGTTTTTGACTGCATTGCAGGCACTGCAAATAAACTTAATTGGAAATATTTATATGAATGTAGACTACTGGACTGTACTCAAGATTCCTAGAATGAGCTTATAAATAAATGAATGATTCATAGAAGAGGGACTGTGTTCATTGGAGCAACTGCATTGCCAAGATAGACAGCAGTATTTAATTTCTGGGCTTGTGATAGAAATTGGAATAGAGAAATGCCTGGGATTTTGCAGAGTGTGTGTGTGTGTTTCTTTGTTTAAGTAGAAGTCTGTGATCTGACATTTATTTTAGTATTATAAAGTAATAAAGGAAAATAAATAGCATAAGAATTTGATATATTCTGCAAAGGGGGCAAGAATATTGTGTATTACCCACTAGTTTTTCTGCAAGGCCCTGACTTTGTGCTCATTTGATGGCTTATTTTTTAGTTTCATTTGCTTTGTGCTGGGCAAGTCACATACAATTTTCCCCAAATTTGTTTCTTTTCTCCTCACTGATACTCCCTCCCATCCATAAACATTTTGTTTACGTGTCTGAGAGACAGATTTTGTGCAGCTATTTGTGCAGGCCATACATGAGATCCATTTGTGGCCTCATGGATCTGTTTTACACCTGCCAGCACATGCTTGCTTTGTTAGAAAATGAGAATTATCTTGAGATTTTAGGCCAATAAATAAAAAAGAGCACATGTCAGTGGAAGAGGTTGTGGAGCTATGTAAGGTCTGCCTGGAGTATTTTGTTACAAACATCAGTTTTGTTATTGAAAGCAGTAAAGGGGTGTAATTCATTGACTTTTTCTGTATGTTACTCATTATTCTTAAGAATTATTTAGAAACTAATTTTCCTGAGTTTCCATATCAAGTCACTCATAAAGAGTTATATATTACCAGTTGAATTCTATTTTTCTATTACTTGTAATTTAATTCAAATCATGATGACAAAAGTTGCAGATCTAATTTGCCTGGTGTGTTGTTACAATAGTTTTGATATCAAAGTAATGCAGAAAAGTGTTCACTGTTTCACAGCAATGTATTTTTCTTAATACTACAGATTAGTGTGAAATTAATGAGTAATTTAATTTTCTGTAACTGATAATATTATCAGATCTAATCTGTTCTAATCTGACCTTTTTGAGTTTCCCTTTGTAAAACTGCTTCAGTTTTACTTAGAGATGGAATATTGAGCATCTGCTCTAGCAGTGAAGTTTGGTAAAGACTTAGCAAAGAGGAGGGTTAGTATAGGAACAATAAGTGCCAGTGAAATACCCTGGAGACTGGGTGTAGTTACATTCTGTCTTATCAAAATAAAAATGTTTCTTTCACCTGGTTACCATATGGTAGCTTTCCATTAATGTGAAATGGGATGTTTTCTCTAATTGCGTTGTTCATAAAGGATTGTGCAAACAGGTCTTGGCTTATATCCAGCTTCTCTGACTGTTTGATGCCCTTGAGCATGATGGGGGAGAATCATCTTTAGCCAGGATGATGTGGAGTCAGAGCTGTGGTAGAACAGTTCCCGCAGTGGCATAAGGCACTTCCCCAGCCACTAGATTTGTTACAGTGAGTTCTGGGCACCTAATGCAACAATTTATCACGTGCAGGTTATTCTTGTTCTCTTTAGTCAATAAAGGGGAAAAAAGAGAAACACTTATTTGCATGATTGCAAGCAAATGAGATCTGACATTCGACCAAATGACTTTCATAAGCACAAGAAGTAAAAGCTCTTTAATCTCCTATAAAACATTGGATTCTCATGATTTCATCATGCTTAGTTTTGTACCTGTAATGCTGAACACTCACACATTAAAAATTGTTCTAACCTCATGCTATGCATCAGTTTGTAGACAGAAAACTTTATTTACACTTTGCATGTTAACATAAAACTCAAGAGCAAAGATATTTGGCTGATGAGGATATAACATTGTTAACTCTTCCTAGTTTAAGTTTGTTTTTAAACTTAAGTGAACTTGATTACCTGTCTTAGAGAAGACACATTTAAAAAAAATTACTAAAGTATGGCATCTGTGTGTATGTTAAATATTAACATATTTCATGTTGGACAAGTGACTGAAGGAAAACATTTTACAGTTATATGGCTTGTTTGAGATGGGGTCAAATGAAACAGGTTGTCCCTGCGTTGAAAAAGAATTTATATGAAAATAACTCAATTTATTTGTGTTTTCTTGTAGGTGGCATTAAGTGTCCTGTTTGCAGCTTTGTGTATGGTACAAAATGGGAGTTCAACAGACATCTTAAAAACAAGCATGGAATGAAGTTAGTGGAGAATGATGGGGAGACCAAATGGGAGGTAAAGCAAAATAGCAATGGCTTTGACCTAAGATTTTTTAAAATTCTAGGGAGAAGAGTAAGGATAAAAATAAGAAGTGTAAAAACATATGGTTCTGACTTATATAAGATCAGAAGGTCATAGGATCTTATCTTCATTTGAATACATGCCTTGCTATGTCTGTTAAATTTTAATACATGGTAGGGTTAACAACCTTATAAATGCACTTTTTTTTTTTTTGGCATTTTAGTTCTGATCCTCTATTTGCAGCAGAAGAGGTGAAAGCTTTAGCAAAAAAAATGTGAAATTGAGAAATTTAATGCATTTTGTAATATGCTGAATGTTAACTGTAAGATGAACAAAGCTGCAGAAAAACGTTTATTTTCTCTTGGCCCAGAGAACGCTAGGATCTAGAAAACTGAATTTTTTAGTTGATCAGCTGAAAATATTATTGTTATGCAGAGTTAGTCTTCTGTGGTATGTTCTGTGTTTTCAGCTTCAGTCCTGGAGATGCAGAATTGATGGGAAAACCATAGATTTAGACAATTCCATTAAAAAATTCTGATTGGCCAGTGGAGTGTCTTCCACTGCCTGAGCAGGCTGTTTTTGAAGTCTAGTGAGAGGAAAAAGCCAGGAGTCATCTGCAGCTGGCTGACCCCCACATTTTTAGGCCTCTTCTGCTAAATTTCAGTCTGGCCCCCATCACACATCTAATCCCTGATTTGGAGGAGCTGACCTGTGGGTGTTGTCTAACAGTTATTGAGTATCCACACACAGAAGGATAAGTCCTTGAAAAACACTGGAGTAGGTTCTATTTGTACAGCTGTTCAAAGAAGACAGGACAAGCATTTTTAAAATGTAGCCCTTCAAAGTCTTATATCCATATTCCAAATGATTCTCTATAAACTTCTGCTGTAACTGCCCAAAGATGAAAAAGTGAGGGGACGTCTTGGATGCAAGAATGTCTCTGTTGCTGACCTGGCTATAAAGAAAGAGTCCAATCAGAGAAGAAATATGTATTGACAGCTTGTCTTGAAAAAAAAAAAAAAAAAAGAAAACATGGTTTATGGAAAGGATAACTTTTCTGAAACAAAATGCCTTTTTTTTCAAGGTGTTACAACAGATCTGCATTATAAATTCATTTAGCTCAAAAGATCTTTGCTGAACCCTGGTACAGTACAAGTCTGTTGTTAGTTTTAAGATAACTGTGCAACAGAAATAAGGTCAGGATAATTTAGCATCCTTAAAACCACTTTTGAAGTAGAATCTAGAACACTGTGGGATGACTGTCCTGTCTCCCATGTAATACCCTTCTTGAATTCTGTTTCACCCAGTGTAGCTCTTGGTACAGTGTTTGTTGTACAAACTCATTCCTTACTGTTGTTAAATCACTGAAATGAGATTATTCATGCCTTGGCTGGGTTTTGTTTCCAAGTTAACTGCTGAAGTTTCTGAAGAAGCATCCACTCAGTATCTCCATATCACAGAGGCTGGAGAAGATGTTCAAGGCACTCAGGCTGCTGTGGCTGCATTACAGAACCTCAGATACACTTCTGAGAATAGTAAGTTACTTTTTTCTGGGTTGGAACACAAATACACCTTTTTTTTTCCCAACATATCTAATTCTTTTGAGTGTACTGGGCAATATATGATCTCCTATTAAAAATTATGAAATAAGTCACCCAGAACTTACTTCTGGGGGGGGTTATATTTTCTTTAGGTATAAATGAGAAATTATAATTCATTATTAATTTCTATATCCTGAAGTCATTAATACTTATCACTGTTGTTTTGCACCTTATTATTAGCTGGGTGGAATTTCCTGCCTGTATTATTAAATATACTGTGAAATTAGCTATCTTGGCAGAATAGATGGTGTGTATCTAATGGCAATTCTCTGGCTATTATTTTTCTCCCTCTCTGGCTTCAGTGAGCAAGACTGCAGGAGTGACATGGTGGAAAAGCTCATTTACCACATTCCCAAGACAACACTAACAATCTCAATTTTGATGGTACACAAAACCAAGTGAGCTATTCTGTATCAGGTTGAGGAGGAAAAAAGTAGCATTAGATCATGTCTGCTAAGTGGGAGATAACAAAAACCAGGAGAAAAAAAAAAAACGCCCAGATTTCTGAGAGTGTTAAATCACCAGAGACTAGAATAGGTGTTCCTATAGTGTTTTTTTTTAATACATAGAAATAAATGCCTGGTTATCAGAAGACAGCATTTTACAACTGTTTACCATCATGGTCTTTATAGTTCACAATACAGATACATGTCAAAAACTCTCAGTTTTTACAGATTTTCCAAGCACATTGCAATTACATTACATTAGTGCCAGTTTCTGTATATTATTTTAATGAGTGGAAATTCTGAATAAGTGAAAACTTGTTGAGAACTTTTCTTAAACTTCTGTATATCTAAATTAAAATAAATATTATCATGGAATGCAGTGTACATAGCAGTCTTTATTTTAAGCATGAGGCTATAATTTTTGGAGTAATCTTCTTTTTAGAGCATCCAACTTCAGATACTCTTCCAGCATATTCCCTCTTAGTATGAAAACAGTAGTATCTTGTCTAAGGGCAGTTTATAGTAAAACAAAAAAAAAAAAAACCAAAAAAAAAATTAGCAAACCTTTTTCAGTACTCAGATACACTTGTTTCTTACATAAATAATAAAATATAGCTACTTTCTATGTGAAATTAAATTATCTGACCTATACTACTGTCACAGTATCAACCTCAGTTTGAAAAAGTTAGGAAATTATATTTATTCTATTTGTTATCTCTTTTCTATCTCTTTACTATCTCTGACAGTGATTAAAGTAAATATAAGGCAGCTTTACATGACCCTGACAGTTTCTTGCCCTGTCCCTGCTGACAGTGGGCATGTAGGAATGGTGGGCCATTGGTGAGAATTTGTATTCCTGCATAACAAAAAACATTTTTCTGCATTCAGGTCTCTCACACCTTGTGAGAAGTGAGAGTACAAGTATAAATGTTTTGTTTGGGTTTTTTTGTAAACATCCCTTTCCTTTGGGAGGGATACACACATCAGAGAATTTTTTAAAAAAGGACAGTTATGTTCTGATCCAGTGTTTATAAAATGATCAGTATGAATTTTCCCAAGCAATTAACCTTTCCCTTGAGCAGGATAGTGATAAAACTACTCCATTTACATTGAGGGGTATTGCAGAGGACCAGACATGGTAAACACAGGTTTCTAAAATGGCTGTTATGGTTATGGGTGTACAGGTAGGTTCTGTGTAAGATGAATGTCTGGTAAATACACATTTGGATTTGTAAAGTCTTGCAACTTCCTAATTTGCAGTTCCTGCTATGACTTGTGGCTGTTGTTTCTTTATTCAATGTATTCTTTTAGATCTCTTACAAATAGTTATAGAAGTGATCAGTGTGGCTTCCCTTGCTGATTCCTGCATTCCCTGGGCAAATTTGTTTTGTGAATACTTCCCTGCCATAGTTCTGTTGTTAAAGTGTCACATGATAGAGATTTTTGAATTGTACCAGCAACACTGTGAGTCAGTCCTATTTGGATTCACATTAGCCTCAGAACTGTTCTGCTGTGATGATCTTATGGCTGCTGTCTTTCTGGAAAGGTGAAAGGCTGGATCCAACAGCTGTAAACATCCTGCAGCAGATCATTGAGTTGGGTTCGGAATCCCACGATGCCACTGCAGTGGCTTCTGTCGTTACCATGGCACCTGGCACAGTGACAGTGGTGAAGCAGGTAAGAGCTCTCTTCTTCTCCAGACCATTTAATTTTCTCATTTTCACATTTAATTTTCATATATTTATTGTGAAATGGGTGTTACTTTGCAAGGGACAAAATTTAAATGATCATTCCAGACACACAGAATTTTTCCTAATTTATCACTGGGCGTTGTGAGTGCATCTGTTTACTTGCCCATACATGTACATGTTTGTACATATATACACATACATCTTTATATGTCTAAAAATGCATAAACTTTTTTATGTATATAAAATATGAATGAATAAATACACCTGTATGTGTATGTAGGTATGTGTGTGAAAATACAGCTTTTTTTTCTGGCAGGCTTTTTAAAATAACACACTTTGTGCCGACACTTAATGCCATTGTCATCTGAAAGATTCAGGTGATCCTTGGTTCAGCAAGGAAAAGGAAAAAAATTTTAGTTTGAGGTGCCTATTTGGTTCAACCATCAAGACTTTTGCTCAGTATTTCCTCCTCACAGGTGTCTGCTAACTTTGTTGCTGCCATTTTTCATTCTCCTCTCTTTAAACTCTGCTTGTTCCTTCTCTTTCAGCTTATCCCTTTTCCCACTGATTGCCTGGGGTCTCTGCACTCAGTGGTTCACAAGTGAGGGAAGGAAAGTACATAAAAAGTTTTAACTTCCAAAAGAGTTTAAGTAACTCTTTTTATTTAAATTAATCAGAATTGATTATTCTGAGAGGTAAAACTAACTTTTGAGTTCAGCATATTTTGTAGTGTTTTGAACATTGAGTTCATGAGAGCTCCATACAAGTGTGAAGTTCATGGTCTGTGAAGTACTTGGATAATTCCTAATCTTGCTGCACAAATGTCACAAAGACAAGGCAGAATTTAAAGTGGTCTTTTGCAATACTTAGCAGGTATTTTGACTAGAAACTATGTAAGAGTTTAGGGCTTTTTGTAGAATAACATACCCATATTTGAAAGCTAAATTCAGTCATTGAAGAGACAGTGCAATCCAGTTATGTGCAAGTTTCAAAACAACTTTTACAGTATATCCACTGCCAACATGAATGCTGTGCTGTAGAGATGACCTCTTTAGGGATTGTATGCAGTATTAGCAATTGGTGTTTGTCAATATTACTGAAATTAGTTCTTCCCTAAAGAAATTCATCTTTTGAGGCTGTTGTACTAAAGGTATAGGAGAAAATGGCTGCTGAAGTAGAGCTCCCTAGAGAGTGTTTTGATATCTGAGTGTTAAACTTTAAATATACAGGTTAACTCTGATCAATATCTGAGTCATCATAAAATATATTGACTTCCTTTTTGGACTCTCTGAATTTACTATTAATTTTTTCTAAGAAAATAGTCATATTCTAAATTAATTTTCTTCTTTATTTTTCAATCTGTATTTCTAGCCTTTTGAGTTTGCAGACTGCTAAGCCTTAATCACTTCTTTTTGCCAGTATGTATCCATGACTCTCACTGGTCTGATATCAAACTTTTACAAGCACCACTCCTGTATCAAATGAAATACTGAATTCTCAGAGCACAGAATCTCTGCTGCTTTTCTTTTTATGCCCCCTTTCCCCCTCCCTTTAGAATCTCTTACCATTTTAATTTTTTTCATTTTTCTCTTTTTTCTTTTATTTTTCTAAAGAAATAGGTTTTTATCATAGTCTGGTCTCTTACACAGCTGTAATTATTTTCCAGCTCTTGTCTTCCCACCAGAATATTGCTCTAGAGTTACAGGCACACCCAGTTTTAATCTGAGGGAAAGAAGTCTTTAGATTTTATTAACTTGACTTTAGTCCTCTCCTAATAAAAACTGTCAGGTTTTTTCTCCAATACTGAGTTGCTTTCTGTGGGGTATCCCTCATTTGTACCTATGACTTGGTTTTAATTATAATAGGTTCCTAATTGTTAACCTTGAAGTGACCTTTAGATGTGTTCATATTTCACTTTCCTACTGAAAATGCATTCCACACTTTCTTCTGTGACCTTCAGCTTCTCTTATGGATTGTGAGACAAAGAATTCATTCAGGGTGTCAGCAATATATCGACATCATCTGTCACTGAATTTCCACTCCTGTTCTTTAATGGCCTCCCTGAGTCCTTGCTTAGCAGCTTGGGTCAATTTTTTTTTCCTTAGCAGTATTTATTGTAGTTGTCCAGATTTTTATGCTGTTTGTTGTTTTCTTTTTCTCTAAGGGCATATGTTACCATTTCCTGTATCAGTTCTTACTTTCATACCTCATTTGTAGCTAGCCCTTTCAAGCTTCCTTCATATTTCTCTATCTGCACCAAGAAATTTCTTCTAATTCTAAATTACTAGAATGTTTTTAAATTATTTTTTTTGCTGTAAACATTATACTGCAGTGTTCTTATTTTTGTCTCCTCTTTCCTCCCTGGAAATTTCTTTCTCCCACAGCTTTCTTGTCCTTACTTGTCACTCATAAAAGTCCCGTTTACACTTGATCCTTAGAATCTTTTATAAATCCAGCTGTACCTATCAGTAATGCTGCTTTAGCACTTACCTAACCTGTGTCCTCACATACCTTCAGTGTGCTGTGCTCGTACAGCTTCAGGTTAGTGCGAGAATTTTGCCTCCAGAAACAAATTCTGTATTTATCCCTAAGTCCTTTTCAGCATCTTGGAAGATGCCTGGTGTATTAATTAGTTCTAACTGGTGTAATTTGAAAAATTTTTTCTACTAGGTCACAGGACATATCCATAACATGTTTGAGGGATTCTTCTATTAAATTACTGTTCTGCTTGTGGTCTTACTGCAGGTATACTAAATTATAAGTACACATTATAATGGAGGTGTAATCAAGATCAGAGTGTCTCTTCACAGCTCCTGAAATGCAGGTTGAGGGAAAAAAATCAGTTCTGACATAGGAACCTTCATATTTCTTGTTTATATTAATGATTACATTAAATAAAAGGCTTTGACAACATAACAGTAACCAATTCCACCCAGAATTGGGATTCAGCTTATGATTTTCAAGCCCAAAAATGCAAAGTTATCCCTGTTTAGCTTGGATTCTGCTTGGTAAATAGGAATGATTGTTTGGCTCTGTTAGTGTCATGTGGATGAGACCTTTCTTTGAGAAGATTGTGTCTGGAGGCTGAAATGATATTATCTTAATCTTGTCTGTGAGTCAGTATACTGGTCTGTTACCAAAGTTAATTTTTTTCTAATTTGGGATAAATCCAGTTGTGTGAGCTCTTAAAATATGCAGCTGCTAGGAGTGTAATATATATTTCTCACGAAATGCCTGAGAAAAAGAAGTTATTAATGTGAAGTTTTACCAATATGTTTTGAGACTGGCAAAAATCCCCTTTGAAGCTTTGATCTCAGCAAGGCAGGAGAAGTCCATCCTTGTTCAGTTACTAGGCATCCACTCTGGATCTCTTTGTAAAACAGCTAATGAAGATATTTCTTCATAGCATGACATTTGAGTTGTTCTGCTCTGCTTAAAGATGGAAAAAGTAGCAAGGTGGGAAAAAAGAGAGAGGAAAGATTGCTAAGTTTGAAGAACAAGTAGAAAAGAGTCTAATAAATGCTTAGGAAAGACAGGAAATGCTCTTTGTAGTGGATGGTAAATAAAGGCAAGAGAATGGGGAGAAAGGAGTTTGTGGGAACAGCACATGGGAGGGTGAGCACTGGAAGGGTAGAACAAGACACTTTCTGCTCTCCTTTCAGTTCCCTCTCTTATTACAGATGTACTTTTGCCCTTGTGCCTTAGGGTGGAGATTGAGTCATTTATTTTTTGTTTATTTTGCTAGAAGAAACTGTTCAATCCATTATTTATAGGGGTGTACTGTTTTCCTGGCTCACATGCCAAACATAAGCAGTCAGGCCAATATCACACACAGCCCTGATTTACAGTCTCTGCAGGGCTGTGTTCAAAGACTTGTTTTTCACACAAAATCTGTATGTTAACTAGAACAGAGATTGTGTTTCACTACAAACTGCCTTGATGTTTAGTTGTTTCTTTCAGTTAGAGTGTACGTCAAACAAGGATATTAATTACTCCATAAAAAGTTTCTTCCAGGTTAAACATTTGTTTTATTTAAATACTGAGTTTCTTGTGAGGAAACATTACCCTCAGAAATGAACGCCCCTTATATGTTATTTTTTGCAGAGGAGATTTTTTCAGTATGTAGTGCTATAAGTAACTCTCCAAGGAAACAATATTCAAAGTGCATATTCTTGGTTTCTCAATACACAAAGAACATCCTTGAAAGCTTAGTTCCTGAATCCCTCACTGCATTGACCAGAACATCAGATGTGTTTCCTCTTCTTGGTCTGTGTCCATCAGCTCTATTTTCTCTTCTAGTTGTTGCTCTTCCATTTCCATTGCTTGTTAACAGGAATGCTTAATGGCAGCAAGATACTACCTAATTTAATTCATTTATTTTTTCATAAATGCAGTTTATTTCTTCTATCAGATCTCTTTGGTTCAGAGTAGAAAGCATGTAAGGTTCTCTGTCCAAATAAGATTCTTTTTTTGCATCAAATTACTACTACAGAGCAGTAGAATTTTGGGTTGCAAACCAAAGGTTTACGTTGTTATGCACTATAGTAACCAACCGTGTTGTCTGTTTTGCAGGGGGTTTTTTTCATTTAAATGGTGATGTACAAATTTGCTGGTAATTTGCCAGTTTTAGGCCTATGATACTGCACTGGGTTTGTATGCTCTAGAACCATCACTTTTAGCTCACTCTGAAGATGGCTGAGAAGTTTGTGTTAATCTCTAGTCATTATTATTAATCACTGAGGTGATTATATCAGCCTTTCTGCATGGTTGTTTATCAGAAGTCCACTTTATTTCTCAACTCTGTGGGATGTCTTTCCTATTTTTCAAGTCGGAGAGGTGATTTCCTTCTCAGGATCATTCTTGGGCCTTGCCTGCAGGAGAATACCTAAATGGTGCCAATTTGTTCTGAATGATGACTCCTACATGGTTTCTCATTTCAGCCTTTTAGCTACAGTGGTTGCCCAAGCCATCATTATTTTATGCTACAGTTAACTCTGATAATCTTTTTTCTGACATTCACAGTGTATGTTTTATCCCTTTTGTATGCTTTCAGAAAAACCTCAGATTACTTTCTCTCCTCTTCTTGTCATCACCTCTCTTACTCTATTCATTTGATGTTCCCTTTTTTGCCACATCAAACACAATCTTGTTTTCCTCTCCTGTTTTTTTTACTCCTTTCCAACTGTCCCATTTCTCATTACCTGTAAAGATTTTGTCTCCTACCTTTGCTCAGTGCCTGAAGATTTAGTTGCTTATTACTTGTTCAAACAAGTTTCTAATGCCTTCTTCCATATTGTGCTTAGTTGTGTGGATTTTTAATGAGGAGCAATTTGTACCTCATGGTCTTCTCTCAATTACTTGTCAAAACTATGATGACAGCAATTACCTCTGAATAGACTGTTGTACATTGACACTAATGCCTGTTACACTGAACTACCACTGTCTCATTTATGTTTTACTCTCTCACCTCCCCTTTTCTATGTCTGCTTACTTTCTCTTGTTTTATGCTGAAATTGCAGTGAAATTATAAGGCCTTTGGGGCATGAACTACTCTTTTTATGTAGCAGAGCTGATACAATCCAGGTCCTGATCCAAAGCACTACATAGATGTTAACCATAAAGAGCAGTAGTTGGCTGCTGAATTCTCTCTTGTCCTTCCACTCAGAAAGATGAGACAGGACTGATGTTTTTGTTACTTCTGTAGAGTGAAGTGGAAGGTTAAATCTATTCATGAAAAGGATGGTAACCTATTTTTAACCTAGACATAATGTGTTCTGGAGAATAAGTATATCAGCTATTGCAATAACTAAACCGATCTTTATCAGAAGATAACCAGAAAAAGTTGGATTTCCATGTGTTTCACCCTTTACTTTAGTTCCTTTCATCCTTTTATTCTGTAATCTCTTCAGGCTCCAGTAAAAACCTACTATGATAAGTCACTTTCTTCAAAGCGACAGCAGCAGGAAGGCAGAGCAAAGATTATACATCAGCTCAAAGCAGATCACAGAAAAGAATTTTATAGTGTAGCACATCTTCAAAAATAAATACCTATTATTAGCATGGCTGTCACATCAGAGGCTACTGAACACTGTACTTCAGCAGCACACCTTGTGTTTCAGTGGGGCTTAAATTGGTCCTGACCTGATGATGGGTGCCAGTGGTAATCTAGAAAATTTGCCAGTATATGGAGTTAGATACATGTTGCTTGTCAGTTTTGTAGTTGCTGTAGAACACAGCAATCTGATGCTTCCTGTGACAGTAACAACAATGGAAAGTTTTAAATGGGGCAGATGGGGCTGAGGCCCTGTTTCCTCAGCCTTTGAGGAGTTCTTCTCGTTTCTGTAACATACAGATAAAATCTCAGTCAAGATCACTGTCCTGTTAGAGGTCCTCAAATGATGGCAGTGTTGCCATTCTGCCTCAAAAGGAGGTGGGGTGATCCAGCATTTTGCCAGATGAGTGCCGTGCCCAGCCACAGTCCTTCTGTCAGGATATATTCAATCAGCCAATTGCTAAAACTTTTTAAAAATATGCATCAACAGCATGAAGATTTGTTTGTCTTCTTGCTGTTTTTATTTTATGCAAAGCAACTCTTTCATCCTCAATCCTTTTATTATTCCAAAACCATTGTGCACCAGATTGTCTTTGTTTTGTAGCTCATTATACAGATTCAAATGATCAAATTACAGTGTTTTCTGTGTGTATTTTTCACACAATGTAACTGTATGTAAACCAGAACTGAGAAAGTGTTGAAATTATTCAAATGATACTGAACAAAACTTGTAGGCACCAATGTAAGCTGACACATCACATTATCCAGGTGCTCTCTGTGATCTAAAGTGCTTTCATTTTAATCCTTTCTGCAGATATTTTGTATATTTTCTTACTGATGTTTTATGATATAAATAGGAGCATCTGCAGCCTAGTTGTAAGGTTTTAAAAATCTGAAAGATCTCTGTGATTAACTTTTCTGCTTCATGGTAAACTGAAAAGCAGCATTCAATCTGAAATCAAGCAAGAGATTCCACTGAGGATTTGGGGACAGGCCCAACAAAACTGTTTTAAACACAATGAACCTGCAACTCCTGCTGACTTCAAATAAAATTGAAGATATTACACAGTATTTCACAAAATGAGCTCTAGAGTAAGGAAAAGGCTTTAGCATCTTACTGTAATATATTTTTGTACTCCTTTACAGGAAAGGTAAGAAGTATATTTTCCTTAATGGCTTGAATTCATTTATTTAAAATTTTAAAAAACTTTCTTGTTTTGAGAGGAAGAGATTCCTCTAAGAGAGACCCATTTGCAATGAACACTTCATGTATTTGGATGGTCTGTGGATATGTAATTTAAGAACATTTGGAATTCAGAGTGTTGAGCTTCTTATGAAAACATGGAGGTGAAAGTCCCATTGGCTTTTGTGAGAGACAGATTTAGTTAATAAAGAATATTTATGCAGGTACTGACTTGATTTAATGTGCCAGCTGTGTGTGGCTTCAGCTCCTTGCTGTCATTCTTTAATGAAGGATAAGCAGACAGCTGCTTTTCAGCTGACTCTCAAACAGAAAAGAGGTCTTGGATGCTGCTCTTCAAAAGATTTCACAAGCCAATACAGAGAATTGAGTGTGGTGACTTCGTTCATTCAGATGGCAGCTGTCCCACTGTTTCATCAATTTGAGGGATGTAAATTAACATTTTGAGATTATTCCCTGTGGAACAATCTAATGGAAACCAAGCAGAAGCATGTAAACATTGAACTGATTTGAAATGTAAATATCCCAAATAATGTGGTGATTTGTCAAACTAAAAGGATTACAGATAGCTGTCCAAAAAAAGATACTGGAAGCTAGAAACACCAGAAAATAAAGGCATTAGTTTTCTTTACCCTGCATGACAAGGGTAATAAACCCACATCGATAAAGTCAGGTAGGGAGTTTAAATTAACTTTCTTTATTGGCCATTTTCATTTCAAAAGGATATAAAACTGAGTAAGTATTAGATTGCTTCAATTGAATTGAATGAGATTCTGCTTTCATTTCATTTTTGTGTCAACTATGCTTTATTTATTTTCCTCTCTTCATTATTTATGTACATTCACAAAACTATATTTGAAATTATTTATGGCTTTTGATTTAGAGTGACAACAGTGAGATCCATCTCGTGCTTTGTTGTGCATTCTTGCAGCTCTTAGCAAATGTAGTGCAATTTTTCTGGCCTGAGGCATGTTGTCAAGGGTTATGTCTAGTGCACTAAAACAAGAGGGATTAGTGTATATTGCATAATTACAGGGCCACATTTTAGACACCCCTATTTCTGTGTTTGTTTGAGCATCTCTAGCATCAAGGGTTGTAATTGTGAGCTGATTCATAACAAGCTGTGAGATTCTAATTACCTACCATTTTTAACTGCAACTTCCTATCTGAATTCAATGGTGATTAGACTTTTCATGGCCTGTTGCAATATTCATTAGCAGATCTTGTGTGTGTCCTTAACTTCCAGAGGAGCTGACAGTGGAGCAAGTACCTCAGGAAAGAGGAGAGGACAGTTATGAAAAGGGAGTTTGGTGTATGAATTCACTGAAGTTCTGGTGCTTTCAGTAGGATTTAGGGTTTCTTTAATAATTAAAAAAGAAAAAGGGTGCATTAGGAGCAGCAAGAGACACAATTTTACAATGCTGTGGTTTTGGGTTTTTTTTCATGATTTAGCTCCTTGCTTTTCAAAGAGAGGCTCAAGCTTCCATTAGGGAGGGGTGTGTTGGTGAAAGGGACTTATAAAAAGAGAGACAGTGATTTTTGACAGGTAAGGAAAGGACAAGGGGGATTGTTTATGAACTCAAAGATGTTAGGAAGAAATTCTTTACTCAGAGGGTAGTGAGCCATGGGAACAGATTGCCCAGAGATGCTGTGGGTGCCCCGTCCCTGGGAGTGTTTGAGACCAGGCTGGATGGGCCTGGTGGATATTACTGTATGTGGTTCCAGAGCAATGAAAGAGACAGTAACATGGCAGCTCTCTTGCAGGAGCAGGAAAAAACAATTTTATTCAAGGAAATCATGGGTTTAAATAATATACATCGTGCAAAACAAATTAGAGACAATTCATTGGGCAGAGGAGCAACACCCCTTAGGAAACATGCTCTGTGAAAAACAACATGTCCTCTATGTTATTGAATTCTCTGAAGCCTTTCTCCTGGGGAAAGAATCAGAACTGATAGCAACCTGGGAAAAATCCTGGCTGGATTTTTCCTAGGCCTCTGACAGAGGGGTTGGAACTGGATCCTCTCCAACCTCCCTGTCAATCCAAACCATTCTATGAGTCTATGACTCATTGATTCTATGATACCTGCATTTTGAGACAACATAAATTGTTCTTTCTTAGTCTGGTTGCAAATTCTGCTGTGTCAAGAAAAACATCCGTCATCATCTACTTGTGTAGGGTGTTGAGCTTGATTTTCAGGAGGACCTATTTAAAATATATTTCAAATAAAACATTCAGATATGTTTGATAAAAGAAACGGAATGTGAAAAGGATTTCATTCCATTAATGTATTTTTTATCCCAGTAAACTGAATCCTGTGCAACAAAGCCAGAGTGGGCATTGGTGTTGCAATTAAGGTCAGTGACAATGGCCAGATTCCCTTTAGATGTTAAATCTTTCACCAGATAAAATCCACATATATTTCATTAGTATATTACAGCCATAATGACTTGGGGGCCCTCTGAATAATTTAACACCTGAACATACTTGTTATTGTTCAAGAAAAAGCTTTCTATAGCCTTATTAATTGAGTGAACGTTCAGAGTGCTGTGAAGTCCTAAGGGGCTTGTGAATCTCTGAAATCTTCTTCTGACAGATATTTTAAACACAAAATAGAAAAGTCAGAAGCAAAGTCACTGTATAAGAAAGAGAATGGTTGCTTAGGGAAAAAAATTAAACTAGAAAAAAGCATCAGGAAAACAAACACATATGCCTGTTTTTCTCCTTGCTGGTCACTAAGGGACCAAACAGGTCCTTGGAATCTTTACTGTAGTTCTTCCCTTCTGTTCCCACTCCCCTCTTAAACAGCATTAATGGTCTTAATTACATTTACTTGAATTTGATTTGCTGTTTATTTTTGAGCCAGTTTCTAACAAAAAAAAAATAAATTAGTCCTTTCTAACTTCTGTAACTTAAATTCCACACTTTGTAGAATCTACCATGTCTGACCTCTTCCTTTTAAGAGTTTAGAGTTCAGTGCTGCAGGATGACACTGTGCTCCAGAAAACAGAACCATAGATTTCTAGAATGGTTTGGATTGGAAAGGATCTTAAAGATCATCTCATTCCAACTTTACTGCCATGGGTAGGGACACCTTCCCCTGACAAATGCTTTTGCATATGTCTTGCATACTGAAAAATTGCTGTTCCATTCTCTCAAAAGTAGATTTTAATTTTATCACTTGAGAGAATGCATTTCTTTCACATGATTTACAGTTTTCTGATTTATTTATACTTTGTCTGGGGTACTTTGCATAGGAATTTTATATGGGTCTAGTAGAGGATTAAGATTTGGTTTTGCATTTTAGTATGTAATTGACAGGGACCTGTATGAATTTGGAATTCAACACCAGACTGTGTTGTTCTTTAAAATTTTGACAAGAAGGTTCAGTAAAAAATCTTTTCACTTGTTTCTGTCAGTCTCCTTTCAATAATGTAAACATTGCTGCCTCACAAACAGTAGGCCTTAGGAACCTATTTCAGTGATATTTATATTTCACATTTTTCTAATAAAATCCCTTAAGGTTTACAGTGAAATTTGCACTTCTGTGAGCAGCCATTGACTAGGGAGAAAAAGAAAGGTGGCTACAGTAGATGTTTTCTCACATGGTTTTGGATGGGTTCTCGACTCAGTGCTGCTGGAGGAATTGAGTTCAGATTTATTTAAATAAAAACAGTTTTGAATGAGTGACTACTGAGAGATTAAAGCTGTCTCTAAAGACCAGTGTTCCTGGAACTTTGCAGCTCTCTGTGCACAGAACTGAGATGCTGTGTTGGTGCTTTCTGTATTCTGCCTAGCTACACACTCATTAATCAAGAGCGCTCACATTTTCTGCAAAACTGACGTTTTCTTTCAAAACCCTGTGATTGCTAATTCTCCTGCTGCATTTCCATTAACCATCACAATCCCTTGTTGGGCAGGTGGATTTTCTGTAAGCTCTGCCATGTCTCCTCAGGTGAAAGAAGAGGAGCAGTCGGCCAACCACACGCTGATGATCCAGGAGACGCTGCAGCAGGCGTCGGTGGAGCTGTCGGAGCAGCATCACCTGGTGGTGTCCTCGGATGAGGTGGAGGGCATCGAGACTGTCACCGTCTACACCCAGGGTGGGGAGGCTTCAGAGTTCATTGTGTATGTTCAGGAAGCTGTGCAGCCTGTGGAGGAGCAAACTGTGGAGGAATCAGTGCAGGAGCTCTAGAGAGCAGTGCTCAAAAGGAGATGTTGATTTGCCAAAGCCAGAGGTGTGGGGCTTTTTTGTCCCAACCAAAAGCAAGGAAGCTGATGGATCTTCAGTTGATTTGTGAAGTGATCTAACTGGTTGGATTGTGTCAGTAACTTAGACATATTAAGAAATATGTGCAAAATCTTCTCAGACTGTTTTGTTTCTAAAAAATGCTTGTAAGGAAAAAAGTATTCTTCCCTTCTTAAAGATCTCTCACTTGATTCCCATAAATTTGCACAAATATTGTCTGTTCAAAACTGTGGTATCCCATGATAAAAACCATTCATAGAGATAGCTAGAGTGTCTGGAAAAGCCCATACATCCCATTTTATACATGCTTCATATATTCTTGACGTGTCTGGAAGCAAAGTTGCTTTTTCCATAATTAAAAGGACCTCTTAGCTCTGAGTATCTGCTTAGAAAGTGTCAGCTGAGTCGTGGATCTCACCCAAACAAAGGCTCAGATTTAATTAGAAACACACCACAGATGGACTGTAGTTTACACCTGTGAGATGATCCTTTGAGTTTGGGAGGTATTTAAAGCCATATGTGATAATATCAGTAGGATGACTATTATTTAGCTATTTGAATAATGCTAACTGTTTCCATCCCTCTGAATAAATACCTATCTGATATCATAAGGTGAAACCAAAACTGTCAAATCAAGGAAATATTCTTTTGTTTTTAAGAAAAAAAATATATTCAAAAGATTTGTAAATGCTATAAGAGATGTATGTTCATATGTTTTAAATAGACATACTTGTAAATATGACTGTGTGAAAAAAGTTGTACAAAAAGCTTAAGTAAATACTGGTGAGAATCAAGATATTCTTAATTATGCATGTATATAGTTCCAGATTTTTCTTCATGAATCTTGACTTGTTTCTGGTTTAATATTTTTAAATTTGAGCTATAAAAATTATTATTAAATAAAAATTTGTCATGTTTTCTTCTAATGCTTTAATTTCTTAAGTGTTGGTTTCCCTTTTGTAGCTAATTAAAAAAATGCTGGTGTGCATTGACTCTGATGAATTATTCCTCCAGTTACTAGTCTCTGATCAAGAAAGTGCCACCATGGAATACAGGCAGGCCTTTCTAGGTGATTGAACTTATTTATGAGTGTCCTGGGTAAAAAAGCTTTTGACTGAGTGGCTATAATGTCATGAGTTGGTTCTCAGCATCTTCTGAGTTCTCTTGATGCTGGATAAAATCAGAGTGTTAGTAGTGTTAGTTCCTCCCTTAGCTGTGGCAGGGGGGAGTTTAAATTTGTAATGGAAAAGAAGTGAGAATTGCTTGACTTGGGTGGCAGCTTTGTTTCCTCTGGTTTCATCTTGGCAGAGCACCAGGAGCTCCAGGGATGTGAAGTTTGTAGGGTGGAGACCTTGTTGCCATTCTGTGTCACTGTCTGGAGCTGGTCACAAGTGAGTGTTCAGTAAACTTGGCAGGAATGAGCCATGAAATGTTTAATAACATTGTAATGTGATAGAAGCTGATCAAACGTATCAGCATGATTAGTCTGCATAAGAAACTGTAATTACTGGTTGAAGTTCAGTGTTGATTTACAAGAACAATGCTTTCTGTTATCTAGAAGAGAAGAAAGCAGTCTCAAAAACTTAAAATCTGCTGAACCAGCCCATTTGCTGTTAAAACCTTTGGGAAGAGCCTCATGATCACAGGTGAACTTAGTGTAAAACCTCTCTGGAACGGGGACAGAAAAATAGAATTCTGAAGTATATTGTTTCAGATAGACCAAGTAATTCTGTCTCAAAGATGTGTGGCTGTATTTGGACCAATAGTTTTGGGGTTTTGTTTGTTTTACTTCCAGTATATCATAGCCATACATACCTATGTAATTTAAGACTTGATATATAATCGAGGAGTTATGTCACATTTTCCCCTATACTAAATCATAAACACTTCCATGAATTTTCTGCTTCCTTTTTTTATAATTATTTTAAAAATACTTTTCAATTCAGGGGTTTTTTTGGTTGTTTTTTACCAGCTCTGCTATCACTTAAACAGCACAAATTGTTCTTGCTTTTAATGGCATGTTTTCCAACAAGATTACAGAAGTGACATTGATGTAATTCAGTGTTTCAAAACATTTTAATATTTTTAATTCTTCTAAAGCTATAAATTCCTTAGTCCACACAGCATCTTAGCACTGCTGTATAGACTATGCACTACAATCATTCAATATTAATAAAGAAAAATTATTTCACATTCCAATAATTTGTTCACAACATGGATGTGTGCTTTAAAAATTTAAGCCAAGCCCAAAATACATAAGAAAACCTCTTGCATCTCAAGAATGAGCAGTCCTGTTAGCACTGTTAGTAGAGAAAGGAAGAGGGTAGCAAAAATCATACTGCAAGATACTCAATTGTTCAAATGATTTAAGATCCAAGTGGGCAGAAAATCTGGCATGTGAGGGAATCTTTTGGAGCTGTGCTCAACTTGCATGATCAGGACTTGGCTTGAACTCATCACTCCTGCCTATGGAGGAGTCTGATCACAGAAGGTGGTTACAGTGAAGTGTCAATGGAAATGGGAAAATTGACCCAGTGAGGAAGTTTTACCTTTCTAACTCTTGGGATAAAAGCGTACCGAATGTTTGAGACTGACCACTCAGACAGAACTTCTTTCCTAAGTCCCACCTAGTCTTTTATGGAGGTAGAATTACCAACCCCTCTTATGCCCTAAAGGACTGCAAGCCTGTCTTGTCTTGCCTGCACACAGAGTTGTATTTATGTAGGAGCAGTGAGATCCAATTGAGGACTCTGCTACTAGTATGGAGTAAAAACAAGATTCATTTTTGTTTTGTTATTCTTTTGATCTGTTAATAAGGATGGCTGCTATCAGCACTCGCAGAGCAGAGCTTTGTCAAACAGATGGTGTGCACAAAGTCATAGTTTATGGATGATTATATTTGGATTTGTGGTTTATGGTTGGATTTCTTTACACCAGATTATAATTTTTGCTATTTGTAGGTATGTTTGAGCTGTATCTGAAAGTTTGGTCAGGGAGTGACACAAGCTCATTTGCAGATGGCATCATTAGCAAAAGTGTGGCTTGTTTAGGTAATGCTAATCCTGCAGTGAACTGCGGATGTTCTGTTCCCTTTTGTGATACAATGACAGTGAGGGTACTGAGTGGTGCTGCACGTGGCTTGACAGCTTCTCAATTTGCATTTCAACTTTCCCATCATAGCAGACATCATTTCCATCAATAGCAGCACTACTCCATTTGTCTTTTTTCCTTCCTTGAAATGAGGGCAACCTTTAATCTGGGAAGACTTTCATGTTCACTCAATAACAGAGATGTGTTTTGGCTCATCCTGAGGATCACATTTGCTATTAGGACATAAATATGCAGTATCATATCCATCCCTGCTATAATTCCACCAGTTAATTGATTAAAATGATCTTTTATATATTCCTGTTCTCAAGTTCCCTGTATTGTGCTTTAAGTGATTAAAAACAGTGCCACACGTTTGAAAGGACAGTGCAAATTACACATCTCTCATATCTGCCTAACAAAATACTCTGTCCAAGTCCATTGTGTTCCCCACTCCATCAACATTCAAGGTGGTTGAAGCAGAGAAAGGAAACCAGCATGTTTCTCTCTTGATGAATACTGCTGGACAAAAATGCTGTGTTTGTGATTGACACCAGGTCTGGATACTGTCTGATCACAATTCCATGCCATGCTCTGGGATGACCCTGCTGGAACAAGGGAGGATGGAGCAGGTTTTTTCCAGCTTAACCCATTCTAGGATCCTGTGTACCCTGATCAGCAATGTTTAAGGATTTCACTAGAGGGGAAGGAGCAGAGCTCAGTGTGAAACAAAACCATGGAATAAAATTGTCAAGGAAAAGAAATATTAGATCAAATAACAGAAGTAACATCCTTTGGGAAGTTCTATTAGCTTAGAAGGTAGTACCTAAAACTCATCTTGAGTTTCTCTGTAAAATACAGCCAGACATGTGGAAGAACAGGGCTGAACATCTGACCTCAAAGGTTTCCCTGACACCTCAGGTTTCTGTGCATTTAATGGTAACAAAAGAGAACTAAGTGACAAAAGACCTTTTTTTTATATTGAGAACCACACCTCACAAGGATGGTTTCCAGAGCTCACTCTGAAGGAATTGATGGGATGTTGAACAAGAGCAAAACCATCACTTAAATTTCCTTATTCTTGTGTCACATATTCTTCATAAAAAGTTCAGTGCAAGGCTTGAAGTGAGTAGTGGCTGCCAGTAAAGTAGAAAAATAAAATAAATGTCTCTGACAACACTAAAAATGATATTTTTATTCCCTATAAAAGTGTTTTTTACAGGCTTGTTTGCTAAAGGGGGATAAAGAGAGAAATCACAGTCAATATGTTCACAGAGTTCTTCCTGGTTTTTGAAATGTTGCAAATTTTCCTGAAAGTGGAAATAACTATCAGCCTAGGTAAATTAAAAAGGATCAAAAAGTCTTCACTGTCTTGGAATGAAAACAAGCAATGGGAATTTATAGAGCAAGCCTTGCTATGGGTTTTTCTTCAGTTCAAGGAATATTATCTTCTGGAAAATAAGGGATCATTTTGTGTTGTGCACCCAGATGAAACACACTGCAAGTGTTTTACAGGAACATATAAAGATATATGAGAATGAGACCACAGGAGCTCTGCATTGGTAATATTCTTTATGGGCAAGCAGTGAAATAAGGGACAAAATATCACAGTGGATTACAGAGCCAGTCAATGTTTTTACACTTTGTTCTGGAAATGGTTCCCCTTTTTGATTAGCCTTTATAGCATTTATTTTGCTACTGCCATTAGGACTGAAAATACCTTCTGGGAGCTGAGTGGGCCTTGGTTATTAAAGGTAGAATACAGAATCTTTTAGGGATGGATAGCTTGTTCAAATACATGTTCAGATAGTATTAGTCAAATATTCCTTTCATCTAATGGTGGCTGAATGATATGATAAAAAAGGTCTGAATCAGAAAATCTCTATGCTTTGTGCACACCTCTTACCTCTTGGTCAAAGGCCAATCAGTTTCTCCAGCAGAAACAGCCACCCTTCCCTTGCCACAGAGTTTGTCTGGACAGTGACATTCTATTTAGGGTTTGGGTTTAGCTGTTCAGGTTGCATTTTCAAACTTTGAATTGCATGTGAAGCCTTGTCTCTGAAGACTGTCTATTCAGTGTAGTCCTGCTCACACAGAGATGTTTTCCATTTCTGTTCAGCTGATTCCCATGCATTGGGTGTTGACTTGAACTCCTGGGTGGTGCCACAGCTCAAGAGCTTTTTACTCCCAGCTGTAGTACTTACAAGTTCTCATGGTGTAACTGTGATGTTTTGTGAGGTGAGAACACGTGAAGCTGCAAAAATTGTTTGCTGAAGTGCTAGAGAAATGTTGTGTACTTTAGAAAAGCTGCTCTCTCCATTTTCCAGCATGGACTCAATAGCTTTGCCAGCAGAACGGGTGTGTTGGGTTTGCTTGGCCAGGTTTTGTTAGCAGGGGAGCTACAATTCGGCTTCTGTGAGAAGCTGCCAGAAACTTCTCCCTGTGTCTGACACAGCCAGTGCCAGGCAGCTCCAAGACAGACCCAGCACTGGCCAGGCTGACCCAGCAGTGATGGTTCTTACTCCTCTGGGACAACGTGTTAATAAGGGAAAGAGAAGTTATTGTCTAGACAGAATTGCAGGCTGAAGGGGTGAGAATATGTAAGAGAAACCTCTGCAGGCACCAAGGTCAGTGCAGAAGGAGGGGCAGGAGGTGCTGCAGGTGCCAGAGCTGAGGTTCCCCTGGTGCAGCCCATGCAGAGGCAGCTCTGCCCCTGCAGCCCATGGGAGCAGAAATCCACCTGCAGCCCATGGGAGCAGAAATCCACCTGCAGCCCATGCCTGGAGAGGTGCTGGCAGGAGCTGTGTCCCTGGGAGAGAGGAGCCAGGATGGAGCAGTTTGTGCAGAGCTGCAGCCCATGGGTGGGACTCGGGCTGTGGAAGTCCAGGGAGGATTTTCCCGTGGGAGGGACCCTGCACTGGAGCTGAGCTGGAGAAGGAAGCATCAGCAGAGACAAAATCACATGTGATGAGCTGACCTCAGCCCCCATCCCCTGAGCCCTGAGGGGAAGGAAACAGAGCCCAGCAAAGAGGGAGATGTGAGGGCGAAGGTGTTTTGTTTTACTTCTCATTACCCTTAGCCATAAATTCATTTCCCCAAGTTTGGTCTGTTTTACCTGTGACAGTAAGTGTGAGTGGTCTCTCCCTGCCTTTGTTTCAGTGACCCTTTTGTTACATTCTCTCTCCTGTCCAGCTAGGAAGTGACAGAACAGTTTTGGGGGGCCCCTGGTGTCCAGCCAGGGTCAAACCAGAACAAGAGGTCATGTAGGAGTTTCCTAATATACCCCAAGGGAGCTGGAACATTAATTCAATCCCTAACACTTCTCTTGAAGCACACTGTGGAGTTTCACCTGAGCCTTCTGCTCTCAGAGGGCTTGGGCAAGCTCAAGGAGACAGCTTAAGCTTTTTGGGGACTTCACTGATGTCAGCCAATATGGAATTTATGGCTTTGGAAAAGAGCATAACAGTGACAGGATAAAGCTCCTTACACTGGTATGGCTAATGCTGGACTATCCTGATTCTATGTGTTAATTTTGTATAACTTGAATACATTTATTTAGAATAAATTCTTTTCCCACTTTCCTGAGTAGATTATTTTTTTCTGGCAAAAGGTCTTTGCTAACATAATGCATCTGTAGTTCTCTGTCTGCCTCTTAAAGTGTGTTTGAACTGAAGACATGGACTAAGCTGTAGATGGTGTGCTTTAGCCACCCTCATGCTTTAATTTTCCTGGGTCAGAATGAAAATATAACCAAACCAACAAGCTGACAGACAATTTAAATTTCTATGTAATTTGGCAGAAAATAAAGAGACTGCCAAAATGATTGTGTTACACTATTTGGGGATTAGTCTAATGATATTTTTATTTTACTTTACCTGAAGCTGCACCAGAACTTCTAATTTCCCATGTGATGCTCTTAACTACAGAGCCTCTCCACAGCCTTGTCTGAAGTGAGAAAACAAGGGAAGCAAGTAAACCTTAGAGTTTTGTGTAAAGTTGCTGTTACTTTTGAGTGAACCTTGTATTTCTTAAGCCTTACTTAAAACAGGGACTCAGCATGGAATCCATTCCATGGCATTTTATACTAAGGAGGATGGAGGATGAGTAAAGTTTATTAAGGGTTTGAGGGTTTGTGGGTTTTTTCTTTGGTTTGGATTTTTGTTATTTTGGTTTTGTTTTGTTTTTTTGGTTGGTTGGTTTGCTATGGTTTTTTTAACCATCATCTTAAAAGCTGTTACAGAAGAAAGCCAAGTGTAACAGAAGTTCTGACAAACATTTATAAAAAAAAAGAAATATTTTACTATGTCATACTCTGTCCTTTTTATTTTACTATTTTTCTGTAATAGAATTAAAAATTTAGTAAGTGGTTGTAGTAGGTGCTGTAAAATATCAACCACAGTCCTTGCCCTGAAGGTCATAGTCTCTCTCACCTCCAAGTAGGTGGGATTGAGTTTTTAAAATACATGTGTGTAAATGGAGAATTAGAGTAGGGGGTAGCTGTAAATCTGTGACACAGCCAAGAGAAGCTGGGCAGCTTTCTGTTGTCTGTCCTCTTGGAAAAAATAAAAAGAAGGTTTCAGAAATTCTGGAAGCTGGTATTTCCTTAGCAGATGAGTGGAAGCACAAAAGGACAGACACTGGCTGAGGGGTGGCAGCATGATTTCAATTCTGCTGTTTTTCAGGCAGTTATGGTTTTGGTTGGTATTTTCAGTTTAGGAATCTGCATGGGACCTGCTCTGAACTGCAGATACACTGATTTTAGGTATCTTGTCATATAACTACTGTCCAGCCTTGACATTTGTAGATGCTTTAGCAGGGACCAGTGTGACACCAGGACAAGCAAAACCACACTCAAGGGATATTCTTGAAAAGTCTGATTTGGTAGCATTTCAAAATAGAAGTTTGTCTGTCTTGAATTAACAATATGAATGTGTTAAGAGCAAAATTCTTTATTTATAATTTTTTATAGGGAAGCCACTGGGACTTCTTTCCTCCTGGCCCCACCTAAAAACAGACAATGTATTTTGTCTTAGGCTGCAAACTGTGGTTTAGACTTTCTTCTCTCTTTCCACATCCTTGCTCACCAGCTGTTGGAGGCTGTACTTTATGCTTATGTTTGTTCACAAAGACTTGAGGGTACTGTGAGCACTGGGCACCACTAAAGTTTCCAGGCAGGATGTCAGGATGTCCCATGTCACAGCTCAGCACGAAGCCAGATTGTCCTTTAATTGCATATTTCCCTGTGCAGCCCAGATCCATCTGAATTGGACATTCATGCTTATTCCTTTGTGCTCTATATTCTGAAGAATGCCTTGCCTCTCTCACTCTGCTTTCAGATCCCTTGGTGCTCCTTTGTAATGCTGAATGCTTTGGTTGGTCCATTTTTCTACAGCTGTTCAAGGCAGTTTGCCTTATCCCCGTTCTCAGAAATGTAACAGGATTCTGTGTATTAGAGGATTTTGCTTGTTCTAGATCCTGCCTATAAAACAGAAGGCACTAAGACTTGGATACTGTGTGATTTACTGCAAACCCAAACCATTTCACTGAGCCTGACACCACAAGGGTGTAAGAATTTGCGTTTAAATCACCCTCCCAGTGATTTAGAAGGGTTAGTTAAATACCTGATTTAGAAACTAATAATTGAGCCTATGTGAGCTGGCAATTATGCATGCAGTAATTGGATGTGCTTAGGAGCATGTGTCATGGAAATGGGAACCAATGGGATTATACCACTTCTCAGGAGGTTTTAGAGATTGAGAGGAACATCAAGTACGGTTAAAAACAAAATTAGCTGCGCATATGTAGAGATTATAAAGTATCAGCAGACAAACAACAGAAAGAATTCTCCTCTGCTAATGGTTGGGAGTTCATTGCCACTAAATGAGCATCCAGCTGCACGTGGAAGGAGGTGGGAGGTGGGTGGGGAACTCTTGCAATATCTGGAACAGGAGATGAAGCCACTGTGAAAACAGACACACAAGAGTTGCTCAGGACTCGTTCAAGAGCTGCATCACCAATCCACAGCATCCAAAGGCCAAGTCTGAATTGCACAAACCAGAGCATTGCAGCAGGTCCTTGGACAGGTGATGGCCACGAAGGTCCCAGCCTGCTGTGTGTGTCTGAGCCAGGAGCCCTTGGGGTTGTGGTGCTGCAGGCAGGAGGGGAGCATTGAAGATGTCAGTCCAGAGAAAGGGGCACATCCAGGTGTGATAATTGATAAAAGATTCATGTTAATTATAAAAGTATTGGGGTTTGTATAAACCAGAATACTAAGGTCTGAAGTGAAGCCTGGACACTTGATAGAGGAAAATATATGATTAAATAATTCTGTTTTAAATCCCCTTGTTATAAATATTCTGTTTTCTAAATAATTTGTATCTACTACCAGTTTGTAAAATCTGACTTTCCAATAGTCTGATAGATTTTGTAAAATCAGACTTCCTGCCTTTGTTTTATCAATGACTGCCTCTCTACAAAGACCAGAACTTCCTGATTTCTGCCAGTTTTATCTACCAAGACCAGATGCTTATCTATGGGATTGACTCCCAGAGACTTTACATGGATGTTTATTTCGGCCATCACTGCTTGCCTGGCAAAATTATGACAGCAAGAAAACAAAAATTATTGATTACAGTGAGAAACCATACTACAAGAAGAGGCTGCAAACCCAGGTTCGACAGAGCATGGAGGGGGCAGTGACCTCTCACATCTCCCCAGCACTGCTTTGCTCTGTCTATATAAAATAAAGCAATCTAAATTTTGTTGAATAGCGAGACCTCTGATTCTTATTTATAACACAGGTGTTATAAAACTCTTACCAGTTCAAAACTTTCACCTGCAATACGTAGCTCATCCTACAGAAGTGGACAGGTACTAATCAGGCATTTCTCCCTAGCTGCAACTCCCTCTAACATCTGGCTGCACAAAACCCGTGAGGCTGTCTATGATGAAGTTGTCTACCGAGTGCAAATGGAGTCCCAATCCTACTGGGTTATTCTCGCCATCCTTTGTCATTCATGGACCTGTTGGAGCAGCTCCACAGAGATGATCAATGAGCTGGAGCATCTTTTCTATGAAGACAAGCTCAGAGAACTGAGATTGTTCAGCCTGGGAAAGAGAAGGCTCTGCGGAGACCTTGTAGCATGCTCAGGTTCCCAAAGGTGGTAAAAGAAAGCTGGAGAGGGACTTTTAAAAAAAGGCATAGGGTGACAGGACAAGGGAGAATGACCTTCAGCTGAAAGGTGAAGGGTTTATAGTGGATGTTAGGAAAAAAATTCTTCCTGTGAGAGTAGTGAGGCCCTGGCACAGGCTTCCCAGAGAAGCTTTGGCTGCCTGTCTTAGGTTGCAATACAGGATGTCACCAAAAGTATCTATTCTATCATCATCTGTTGAGGCCAGGTGGGGCAGTGATCCTTATCTCCTTGGGAGATATCCTCTGCTAATGGGCCATCCATTGAAACCAGGCAGGGCATTGTTCTTTATCTTTTCACAACCCATCCTCCCTCCAGCGAGTCATTTTCTGCTAATGGCCATTGAGTCCCACTGTGTGACCGATAAAATTACTGCATCCCATTGGAAGTTGCTCCAGCCAGGGAGAGGAGCCAAGCCTTTCCTACCTAGATAAAAACTGAGATTTAGACTCCCAAAGCAGCTTTTTTCCACTGGATTCCTGAGGAAAACTGGACCTTTCCACATCATCACTGGACCATAGAAGCAAAACTACACCCTTCTACAGGAGCACTGCTTCAACTGAACCACATTCAAACCAGGACACTGCCCCATCCCTGGATGTGTTCAAAGCCAGGCTGGATGGGGGCTCTGAGCAACCTGATCTACTGGAAGGTGTCCCTGCCCATGGCAGGAGCATTGGAATTGGATGATCTTTAAGGTCACTTCCAAATCCAGACCAATCCATGATTCTCTGAATTTCATTGTGTATGTTTGTAAGTAAAGTTAATTTTGCTTTCCTAAATATTTTTCAAATTTGTAGTGTGAAACTAGAACTTCAGTTTATAGTCCTAAATTAAGTTGCTTGGCATCAATAAAAGCCTGGAAAATTAATTCATCTGTACATTAATATCTTTGTGCATTGGAAGACATCTGGGTACTATCGTGGTAAAGCCTGAGATGTCATTGAAGTTTTGAAAGAAGGATGTTGCCTTAGTGCAGAGTAAGTGTCTGGGGTTTGTTTTTTTTTTTCCTAATCTGCATCTTAATTACTGTCACACAGCTGATGGAGTGGGCTGCAGCTAGATTCATCACATTTAGATCAGTTTAATCCTTTGCAAGCTTGCAAAAGTAATTATTCTGCATTGCCATTAACACTGTGTAATACTAACTTCAGTGTGTTCTGCTCCTGCTCCAGACCCTCAGTGACCTTTCTGCTCACACACCAGCAACACTGACTACAATTAATTTCTTCTCTCATTGGGAATATTCTTATATTGAACCACTTTTCATAAAAGATGGTAAACTCTTACCTGCTGGACCATTCTCTGAATAATCTCTCTCTCATTATTGCTTTTATCAGCTGCAGTGTTTGGATCATGCATCTCAGGGCATGGCCTTTCTGTTCAGCATGGAGACCACATTGTCATTAATTCTTGGTGGCGTTTCCTGGCCCTGGGACTCCAGCAGCCCCTCTGCACCTGTTCCCTGTGTTACATTTCTGCCTTGGCAACAAGACATTCTGAGCAGTTTAATTTGTCCTTTGGCTGGATTTATCTGCTTCATCAGCTTGATTTAATTGACCATCCTGTGAAGTGAACCTGAGGTGGAACCATTCTGCTGATGGGAGGGCAGCAGGTTTGGGGGGCACAGCCCCCTTGTGCTGGCACATTCATGTGGCAGAAATCTCTTTACAGGCCTGAACTCCACTCTGCTTTAGGATTACACAGTCCACACAGTAGTGCAGTAAATCACTTCCTTGTGGATCTGGGTTTCAGATTCTCCCTTTTTTTTTATCCACTTCAGAACTCATTGACCTGGAGCCTTTTTTCCATGACTGTCATTAAACAATGATGATCACTCCGAGTGTTGCTATTATATTCTCCGGTTTTCACAAGTATTAAGAGACAGTGAAGGTATCCCTTGATGTGAAATTTGCCCATGTTTGACCTTCAATTGGACAGGGCCACTGGCAGAACTGTGACTGTTTCAGGCAAGAGGCCCAGAACTGGAGCTCTGCTGACAACATTCTTGTAGCCTTTCTGCTGGGCATAGGTGGCAGTTTATTTCAATCGTTCTGCAGAGCTAAACAAGATGTAGAAAACATGCAGCTCTATAAAAGAGGGAAATTTCAGCCTTCTCAGGCAATTCAGATTAGTCCACCTACAGTTTCTAGTATGTTATTTTTATGTGTGCTTAATCCTTTTATATAATCCTGCTTACTTGTTAGTCTTTAAAGACAGATAATTATAGCTTTTTGAACTGATGTGGAATCTCAGACATGTTGTGACTGATGAGGATTCAACAGTGATACAGACAGGTGAGCAAGATGGAGCTTATTGCAGCTGCTATATTTAGTTACGTGCATATTTTAAGCTAACAGGCACCATTTTATTACACATTATGAAATTACAGAGCAGTGATAGTAATATAATTACCATTATTAAATATTTCTGTAACCATACCAATTGAAACCTCAGCTGGAATCTTTCACAGTTATCTGAGAAATTACAATCCCTGTCTGCAAGTTGAATTCTGAGGCTCCTGTGTTGTCCAGTGAGTGCCTCACCTGTCATGTTTTCTGCCAGAGCTGCTCAAGGTGTTAATGCACTGCAAATAAATGGCCTGGTGTCTTGGGAAGGATAGTCAGGACAGACCTCAGCTGCCCAGCCTTTCACATCCCCCTGGTGCTTTTTGTCTTGTGGAGCACCAGCTGAACTTCCCCTGATTTGCATGCTGATGACTCCAGGTAATCTCAGATCAAGTTGCTGCTGTGGGTTGGGCTCAGGACTTGTCTCAGGAGCAGCTGAGCTGTTTGTGCAGTAGGAAAGAGAACATTTTAATGGAAGGCAGTGTCAGCAGCTGCTAAGCCATCCAAACACATCACCTCTTCACTGGTCAGAGCCTTATAGGCGTGAAAATGAGAATTTGGCCCCAAAAGGACAAGGTGAAAGGAAAGCAAATTTCAGTCACCCCACACAGTAATTGTTGGATTAATTTGTTACTCCCTGAGCCCAAGAAGAGTTCCATTGATAACTTCAGAGGCAAAACTCAGTGCACTTCCCCACCATGGGGCTGGAAGAGAGCATCCTAGGTAAATAAGGAAAAACAAAGTAACATAAATCAAACTTTCAAGCACTCAGGCAAAAGATTTCATTCTGTATAAAGAAAAAACTCATTTGGCAGCTGCTGCTGATACAAAATGTCAAAGATTACATGTTAATTGACTCTCTAGCTAAGACTTGCTTATTACCTTTCAGTAAGAGCTGTGTGCAAGACAAATTGAGCTTTGAGCAATGCATGGAACAGCCGTGAAAGACTTAAATGGGAAAAAGCATCACAAGCAAAGGACAATGAAACTCTGCTGCTGTTTGCTGTTCTGCCTCTTTCTTTCTCCCTTTCTAGTTTCTTGTCGTTTCAGCCCTGCTGTGGAGTTTTTCAATTAACATCCCCTCTAAAAATGGAGGGGAGGGGGTCAAGCAGCCACAGCCTCCTGTCACTGGCTGTATAGATTGGAAAAAGAAACGGTCCCTAGCACAAACATGAGATGGAGAAGTAACAAAGGAATGGGGGGAAAACAAAAATAACAACCTTCTGCTTCCTAAACCATCAGGTCTCTCTGAACCTGATCCAAAATCCAGTGAAAGAAAGGAAATTTTTTTTCCATCAGCTTCTGTGGGCTTTGGAGAGAACTCGACTCGAACAAGTGCCAGCTGTTCTTTAATGGCTGTAATTGGTAACAGCGCTGCGGCAGGGAAGGATAAAGGAAGCAGCACTCAGCACGGGGAGAAGGATGCTCAGGTAGCATCTTGTCCCCTGGGTCTGTAAGAGCAGCGTGCACTGAACCTTAGCCGAGATGCTCTGCTGAGTGCCCCTCTGCAGCCCCCTCCGAGGGCACAGGGGTGGAGGCAGAGGACTGGCATGGTCAGCTCTGCCTACCACTTAATCCTTGTTTTGCACTTGCCTGCCTCCCTGCATCGGGAAGATCAAAGCGCTGGGAATCAGGAAAGGCTCACAGCCCTTTCCTGGAATCAGCTGCTCTGTCAGGGATGGAGGAATGCTGCTCACTGAGTGAACAGAGTGATTTTGGCTGAGCACAGCCAGTGTGTGCTGCCCTGCTGCTGGCAGGGTCAGAGGGACCCCCAAGAGATTTGCTGGTGCCTGTCAAAAACACCCCCAACTTCCAAGCATCTAGGAAAGAGAGCTGTAGCAATTACGTCAAGATGGACACAACTAGCACCATCACCAGTCTCTTATTACAAACATCTCACATCTTCTTCTGTCTGCAAGTTTTTTTCCTGCTACATAGCCAGCTAAACCCCTGTCCCTTACACAACATCTTCTTACCTTGTCCTTGTACAACCACATGTCCTTTACCTCCTCAAAGCACAGCCAACAACCTCTGGTTCTCAAGCTCCATCTCCATGTAACTCTGGCTCAGCTGACCCACTCTTTTATAACCCCCATCCTCATTAGGCAGGCAAGGCTGTCTCCATGCCTCAGTAATCAGTGCAGCTGTAATTCATTGAGGAAAATTGCCTTCTGCCCTATCCCTACAAACTATCTTCCCACAGAGAGCAGAGCAGTTTTCTTTAGGAAGCTCTGGGAAGCATCCTGTGTTGGTTCATGGTGGAAGGGACGTGGTGAGTCCTCCCTGCACCACCCTGCACACATTTTGGGAGGGTTCTGGAGGGGTAACTCTGTGCTTTGCCAGCTCAGGCCCAAAAGCTCCGTGGTACAGATAAGAAATGTATAATCCTTTCTGTGTGTGATCCCTTATTGTCTGCCCTAAAATCTGGCATTGTCACCCGAGACTTTTGCTAAAAAAGAGCCTTTTTTCCCCTCTCACCACCCTGGGGACACCATTATCCTACGGGCTTTAGCTGGGTGCTGGTCCCAGAGCAGTATTTAAACTCTGTGCTTTTTGAAGCATGGTCAATCCAAATTTGTATCCAGAGGAAAAAAAGCCAGCAGAAACAGAGCAGCACGCCAGCAGCAGCATTAACATAAATCTCCTTCTTCGGGGCACAGGGGTGCAGACCCTGCCTTGAAAAGTGACAAGTTCTGTTATGGGAGGGTGAAGGGAATGACAGACCAGGCCAGCATTGTCACCACCGTGTCAGGGGCTGAATGACAGAGGAAGGACAGTGATGTGTCTCTCCCGGCAGATAGTCAAAGATAGTGGCCTGGAGTCAGAGCCACGTTGTCACTCAGCCTTTGTGAGATGTGACAAAGCAGCAGCGCTGCCCTGCCGTTTAGAAGCAGCATGAATTATTAATGGAGCACTTGTACAAGTAACTTAGGAGAAAAAGGAAATAAAAAAGTCAGCCTGCTGCGCTGCAAATACAGTGATAACAATCCCTTCCGCTCATATTTTCTTTTTTTAATCAGAAGATGGAGCATTCTGGCCTGGTTGCTTCCACCTCTGTTTAATAAGTGAACAGGGATGAAGACTGTTCAGACTGGATTCTGAACAGATTCTGCACAGATTTTCCCCAAAATAAGTTTTTGATCTTTCTCTCTTTATAAAACCCTCTGCATAAAACCCTAAACACAACCAGTAAAGTTTTTCTCTCCCCACCCTGCCAGCCCCTTCCAATTACATAAGTTTTCTCTTTTTCATGTTTTTCCCCCGAAAAAGTTTCTCATATTGTGCAAACTGGCAAGAGAGGGTCTGCTCTACTGTTAAATTTTAGGTGAGATATCACTTTTTCTCTTCAAAAAGTATAGAAGACTGTGTCATGAATTGGATTTTAAAGTTTAATCACGCACTGTTGTCCAGAGAAGTTTCTCCTCAAATGCTCAGACTGAAAGGCAACCGTGCAGGCAGGCAATAAGTAAAAAGCTTGAGATGACTGGCATTAGTATTTTTCAGGGAATCAAGGATTTATAAGCTATTACTTTGTACCAGTGCTCTTCTAAATCCCAGCTGCAGGATTTCTTTGAATTTGTGATGTGCTTGTGCTAACCTTTAATTTTTCTCAAGTACTCTTAGGTGCCTCCTTTCTATTTCAACCTCACAAAGACAAGCAACTTGAGTCTGGCAGCCTGAAAATTCTTAATGGGTTAAAATTAGCCCCTTTTCCATCTCCTTTGTGTCTGAGGTGCACTTGTAATGCTGGAGATGATTTTTAACTGCTTCCAGTGAAACACGGGGGAAAAAGAAGCTCCGATTCATCATTCCCAGAATTGCCATTTTGTCACTGTGGGGACCCTTTTGGGGTGTGAATGTTTCGTGCTTGGATGGCTCAAGGGAGATGTTCTGTGTGTCTGTCTTCCAGTCCATGCTGGCTTTCTGTCAAGCATCTGATTGTTCCTGGTCCTCTCTAATCCTCAGTTCACAAAATAAGTTACATATTCCATCTCCTCCTCACTCCCGTGCCATACAGCTGCAGACTGAGCACATCTGGGGTGTGACCAAGTGTGAGAAAGCAGAAAATGGCAGAACAGCAGCACTGCTGGAGGTTGCAGAGGACCCCTGGTGGGATGGTTTGTTGTTCATACTCAACACTCATTGTGAGGATTTGTTTTATTGGGTTCTGGATAATCTCCCTTGGGAGCAGTGAGGATAAATCAGAGCGAGGTTAAATTTGCTATAAATACCTGTGCTAACCAAGGAGCAGCTGGCAGTGGCTGTGTCTCACACAGGGAGTGCCCACAGTCCTGCAGCAGCACAGGCTCTCTCTGAGGAGGAGAGGGTGCCTACAAGCCCTCCCACCCAAAGACAAGGAGGGGCAGCCCCAAGCATGGGGGCTCTTTTATGGACATGGGATTTATGTTATGGCATTGTCTGGTGTCTTCTGACAACCTTGATTACAGATGTGTTTTAAAAGAAAAAGTAAAATCTTCACCCCCTCCAAGAAGTTTGCAGAAATGTGCCTTTTGCTGCTGCAGTGCTGCCTAGAACATAAATAGAGCTTCACGCTTCTCCAAAAGCTCTTTTACAGCCATTTAAACAGACATGATAAACCATTCTTGGTAGTAGATAATAAACCTTTCTTTGCATTATTCTGAGTGGCAAACAATCAGAAATGAACATACACTGCAGCCAGCTATGGGAAAAAGCTGGCACTTTTTCATTTAGTTCAGTTTAGTTTCATTGCACTAAATTTTCAGATACACATTACTTTTTTCCAAATAATTTTAAAAGTAAATGAGTCCTCCTCAGCATGCAGAAGGTAGACAGAAATGCCATCCTTCTTTTCTCAGTCCTGCCCTATGCCAGTGCATGGTCCTTTGGACATGATAATAAAGGACCACAGATCTGAAAAAGCAGAGAAGACCTGAGTTGTATTTTTGGATATTGTAAGGGATGCTTTATGCATGAAATACTATGAGAAACAGAAAGCAATTTTCCTTTCAAAATGTTGGCACTGTAATATCCAGCTGAGACACGGCTGCACAAGAATGCATGAAAATGAAAACTTACTTAGGAAGAAGGGAATTGAACTAAATAGCCAGGCTCCTTCCAGCATGGCTTTGGAAACATGGGTAGTTTCCTAAAAGCTGCATCACCCACTTCTACCCCCTGACCCAGTGGCCAGAACATTGGCCTGACTAGGCAGAGAAATAATCTCTGCAGCTAAATTTAACAAGAATGCTTTAATAAGTGAAAGTTGTTCTCTCTAGGAAGATGAAGAAGTGGTTTGTTCACCTTGTTTTGTACAAGTGTTTTCCAACAATAATTTCCTTGCAACTTACCCTGTTGGGAAGATACAGTGTACAGGGCAGTCCTCAATCACTTTACCTCTGCCATCAATAATACATAAAAAAGTGTTGGGGGAATTCTGTAATGACCAATACTGTGCTCACACCAGCTGGATGTGGAGCTGGCAAAGATGTGCCTCTATATCATGACAACATTCTTCACCACTTTGATGTGATCCATTGGTGGTAGGACAGACACAGGCCAGCCTTGGAAGCAGACAGGCTGCTGTCCCCTCTTGGGGTGGACAGTGGTCACCCACTTGCACTTCAGTGAGAAAATATAAATTCAATTTTTACACAAACCAGATTAAAACTTTATGTTATTGAATTACTTTGCTCATGGTTTGAGTGCTGTAAGTTGAAAGCCCCCGTGAATTACATCCACAACTCCTTAGCCTTGTTGTTCAGCATATGAATAAATATATACTTGCCTGAATGCTGGGAGCTGTTGTTTCATTCCCTCCCTCAAGGCGCTCAGTCCCTGCATGACAAACATAGAAGAAAAATCAAACATTATCACTCCTGCCTGAGATGGCATCATTGGGATTCACAGCAATGAAAAGAACTTTGTTTTCTATTACCTAGTCATGGCTGCTGCTATTTCAAATGAACCAGAAATGCTTTTGAATTTCATCCTTCTAAGTTATCACACTTTCCCTGCTGAGCTGAATGTAGTAAAAACGCTGTTTGTCAAGAGACTGGAGAAACTTTGACATGAAGGTTTCAGAAAGAACACTTAAGGAGATGTCGATCACACCTGAGGCCCCTGGGGCTTTCTCCTGCTCCTGGCTTTATTCCTCAGGTGATTTATCTGCACTTTCTGAACAGGTTTCCAGTCTTCCTTTTAAGAAATGGCCAAGATATTCAAGCTTCTCATTTTATGCCTGAGTGAAGGCAGTTGTTTTAGTAGGGGAAATGTTTGTCACTTTCTGAAAACCAGAGTACATCCCAGCTGCTTGAATTAGACACTAGATTGGGCTTTTTCAATAACATGTTCTTTTGGGGAAAATGCATTTTTAATATATACAAATAGGTAAATATCACTTTCTCCCAATGGAGAGAGTGTATGGAGTCATGTAATTTCTTGGTTTTAAGATTATCTTTCTTGAGTCCAAAGTACCTTCTCACAACTCAAGAAAAATGTGTTTATCAGATCAGATTTTCCACTTGGACTTCACTGAAGCCCTACCTGCTTTCGCTAGCAATGTATTTCACCTCTTGCCCTTAATTTAAAGACATTTTGCTTACAGAGACATTTATCTAACAGGGACCTGTAAAGGAAGAAAAAATTTGGTTTACAGATGACTTGATTCCCTCAAGGTACGTGAATCAATCATGTAAATGGCAATGTGTCCTGCACTTTAGCTTCAATCAATAGGGGATTAAAGTTCTTCTTTCAATATGGGGAAAATAAATGCCCATACTGATGCTATTAATAACACCTGGGATTACTAAAAGTGTATTGATGCTTTAAAAATCTCACTTTTTACTGTTAATGTATCTTGTTTGGTATTTCCACTGTTCATCTCTGCTGGGAAGTTGAGCAGAGATGAGGAAATTTGATTTATCCTAACTTGCTGCCAGGTATTACTAAAAAAGTTTATTTCCTACTAGTTGTTTCCCTATCTGCAGTGATTAACCTCTCTTAGAATAGTTTGAGATCCATTAAGGTCTGTATGGCCAGGGAACAGAGATAGCTCTGGTGCCTCCACAAAATACCATCTCTAGAAGCAGGCTCTCTCTGTCTGGGGCTGGAATGGTTCTGCTGGAGATGAAGGATGTTTTTCATGCTGACTGGGGGCAGCCTGGATGCAAACAAAGCAAGCAGGAGTACTGATGCAAGTTATCCTTGTTGGTCAGAGCACTTGGTCTTCTTGCAGAGACGACACAGCGTCGCCTCATCTCAGCTGAGTCAATGTTGGTCATTGCCTCTTCCATAGCGTGTCCAGAGTCTGGCACAGCTCCATTCCATTCCTTCCCCAGGGCCAGAAGACTCAGACCTGCATCCATCACCTGGATGTGGCATTTTCTGTAAAAGTCACATGGGAGAGCAAACAATGTGAGCCTTGCTGTGCAGAGTGGGCAGATCACTGTCCCTGCTACAGAGACCTTCCCAGAGCCTGGTATCAGACAGGATACTACAGACAATTTCACAGGCCACATTTCATGGTCTGTCTGACCTTTTACAGCTTTTTGGTTTTTTGTACAGGGTAGAGTGTCCTTTCCACAAACTGGAGCCTGAGCACTTTGTAAGGAAATAATGAACTCAGGCTATATTGAACAGTCTGTGTGTTGCCTACCTCACTGTTGATATTTTGCTACTTTTCTTTCTAAAGCTGCATCTGTCTCTTCACATGAGGCTGGTACTAAACAAAAAAAGAGACAGAAGTAGTGTCTATTTTTTAAATGTGTAAAATACTCTGCAAGAAATACTCTGCACTCATTGTTTGGTTTAGCATCTGCTGCCCTAGCATTTACTTCATCTTCTGACAGTCCTCTCAAATCCTCGGCAAAAAGCCAAATTTACTTATATACATTTTTGCTGGCCCTGATCTGTTATCACATATTTGGTTCCACTGTGTGTAGGATTTGAGATAAATAATATATTTCTTCAGAAATGAAATTGATAGAATATATTACACGACATGAAACATTATTTCCATATCAGTGTAGTTTTGAGCCAATAAATCCATTGCAGTTGTTAGTGAGTTTTAGAATGATCTCCTACCTGCTTTAGATGGTTGTCATTGATTTTGAAACGTGCCTGATATACATGAAATATGATTTTCTAGATTGTGTGTTTTGAACTTCAAATACGTCTGCTTTAATTTAGTGCAGCTCTCAAATACTCTTGGCAAAGAAGGCAGCCTGCCTCATGTAGGTCTGAAACCAGATGTAATTAGGAATGTTTCCCATCAGGACAAGTCTATCCTGGCTCTTTACATGACTGTTTTTGTAGCATCATTCTCTGTGAAAGGTTTGCAGGGAATTGGTGTCTGTCTTCACTGCAGTCTGGCAGTGACTGGGAATCTTATCAACTTTTTAGCATGTTTTGACTCACCAAAGACAAGATCAGCTTTAGCTAAGCCATCCTGGCAGATGATGATCTAACCTGCTTGTAGACATCTCTGAGCAAAATGGGCTTTACAATTCTCTCAGGCAGTGTTCCTGCCAGAACAGCTCATGCTGAAATTAAGTCCAGCACTCTTTTTCTTTCCCCCATTAGACTATTTCTTTCCTAAATTACCCAAAGCAGTCCCCAGCTGAGGTCCTACAGGGGCTGCATAAGGAAAGATGTCCTCTTGTGGCTGTTGTCATCTGCTACAGTGTTCTGTGTCCATCGACTCACAGTCTCACAGGCTTGGTTTGGTGCAAAAATTCATGGTTATGGGTCTGGTGGGTTGACTCTGGTTGGACTCCAGGTGCCCACCAAAGGCTCTCTGTCACTGCCCTCCTCAGCTGGATGGGGGAGAAAATGTAACAACAGGGTCGAGATAAAGGCAGGGAGTGAGGAGCACTCTCCAAACACCATCAAGGGCAAGTAGGAATTTAATTTGGGGAAATTAATTTATTACAAATCCATTCAGAGTAGGATAATGATAAACAAAAGCTAAATTTTAAAACACCTTCCCCCTCAACTCCTTTCTCCACAGACTCAATTTCAGTCCCAAATTCTCCAGCTCCTCCTCTGCATTGTACAGGGGGATGGGGAATGGGGGCTCTGATCAGTTCATCACATGTTGTACAGATCTTGTCTCTGACCAAGACATGTGCTGGGGCTCTCCCACTGCTCTTGTGTGCCTGGACTTCTCTCTGCATGTGCAGAAAAGCCTTTTGTCCTGTATTTATAACCTTGATAACCTAATAATATGCACCAGTCAAAACAATCTTGTGTTGTTTTGTATAATTTAGAAAAGCACATGTTCCATTCCTGGCAAAGGGTGCTGCACACCCTGTGTTCAATAAATTTCTCTCCCTAAATTTCTCCCTCCCTGGTTTTGCAGAACTGTTCACCCTGTGACATCCTCCTTATGTCCATGGGATTTTCTTAGGCAAACAGTTCATCTGTCATCACATCCTCTGCAAGATCTGCTCTTACTACCTGTCAGCCAGCACTTACATGATTACGAATACTAATCAATATCTTCAGCAGGGTCTGCAGCCTCACAATCCTCTGTAGGCTGCATGCTGCTTTTCACAAAGCCCAGGATCATTTTTGCTTTTTCACACACCAGGACATTGTTGACTCATCTCCAGTTTGTGACTCACCACATCCCCATCCCCTTTTCTGAATAGCTGCTCCCTGGGGCCTCGGTCCATATGGTGTGTTTGTACAGTCAATTCTGCCTGTCCTGCATGTGTTCATACTGAATTACACCATGCATATTTCAAATGTCAACATCATCTGCAAATTTGACCTCGCTCTGTAAGGACTTTAAAAAATCACAGTTGCATGTCTCAGACACAGTTAAGGCTGCAGGACTGTGCAGAATGGAGCAGGAGGGTGGTGCTGGCTCTGGGCATGGCGAGGTCTGGCTGGCACATCCTGGGTGATGCATCCAGGCAAGGGTTCCCAGTGTGGAAAACTGTGTGTACACATCCCTGGTATCACCCCAAGCTATGGCCAGAGGGCACCTGCTACCATGGAAACCCTCCCCCTCCTTCCCCTTCCCCTCAAATGTGCCTCCATGGATTCCTGGAACTTGGACAGCAAATTGAGCCACCTGATGGGAACAAGATAAAGGTGATACTATCGTCCCAGGGCTGCCTCAGGCCTAGGGGAGCACTGACAGTGGGCACAATGAACCCTCAAGGGAAACAACCCAGCAACTGTGCTGAAATCAGCCCTGAGGAGGTAAAAGGTAATTCCAGCAGGAGGGGATTCCCACAACCACTGACTCAAAGAAACCCACTCAAGAAAAGAGAAAGACTGAGCATGGGGTAATCAGCATTAGAAATGAGGGAATCATTTAATCAATAGAAGTGTGTAGCAAATAAGTATTAGTTCCTTTGTTGCTAAAATGTGTAAATTGTAAACAGTTTTGAACAACCTTGAGATCCCCAGTGCTGAAGCCCAGGGTGAAGAAGGACCAACAGGATGCTGCTGGATACACAGGCTGTGATATCTGTCTGTCTAATCTGTCTCTCTCTCACTCTCTTGCTCTCTCTCCTCCTATTTTCAATTTATTTTGATTTATATATACCATCTCTAAAATTTACTGTGAAATAAAATCTGTACTATTGACTTTGACATATGGTCTCATTTGCACCTTAGTTCTGGTAGAGGCATCTCTCAATAATGGGTTCATAACAGCTCTCAAAGAGTCTCAGCAGTGCCTTCACACCACTTGAAAATTCATTAAATCTCACTGTTAAATACTGAACAGAAGGATGGGACCACACCCAATAGATTTTTCTCAAATTGGCAAAGAACTACTGATGAAAGTCCTGACCTGTGAACACTGTTAGGGTGAAATGCAGGTGTCCCACTATATCTGCACCTGCTATATATGATTTTGTTTAGACTGCACTTGTTCTTATTTACAGTATAGTTGTGCCAATTCAACAGTATGAAATCCAAACTTCTTTGCTGATGTGTGAACTTCTGTCTAGTTTTGGAAGGAAACTATTCGTGTTCTCTCATGGCATATAGGTATTTTTTTCTTATCTGACTCCTTATTTTCCAGATTCTTGCACATGGCTCTTCTGATTATTTGATCCAGAAATCTGTTGTGCATTTAAGCTGAAAGGTTTGTATTTCCTCCAGGAACCTCCAGGTTCCTCTCTGTTTACCATTAGAGAATGCTTTTGACCCTCAGTTCATCCCCTCTTTACAAATTCTCACAGCCTATAACCAAGACATCAAGGTTAACCTCACAGGCCAATTTGTACTGAGAATATCAAAGGCTCAAATGAATGTTTTGAACACAGAATGGTATTTGGTATGCCAGTGCATATTGAAGCATCTCTGTTGTCTGTGGAGCGTCCTGTATTTCTGTACCAGCAGCTGGAGGTGGGGTGAATATCTCAAGCAACACTAGGGTCATGGAATATCCTTCTGTGCTGGGTACTGGGGAGGCCTCCCCATGAATTCTGAGTTCCATTTTGGTCCTGCTGGCCAAACTATTCCTGACACAGAATGCTAGGAGGACCCAAGGCCTTCCCCACTGGGAGCTTTCCAGCCACTCTGCCCCCAGCCTGGAGCACTGCAGGGCTTGTGGCACAAAGTATGAGCTGGCCAACAATTGTGAGATTTCTCCCAGATGCTTGTAGAGTGTTTCATGTGCCTCTTTGTCCTGGCTGGACAGTCTATAACAGACTCCCACCAGGATATCTGGCTTCTTGGACTTCACCCAGTTCCTGCCATAACCACTTGGCACTTTCCTCACCATCATCAAGTTTTAGGTAGTCAAAGCACTCCTAAACACACAGGGCTGCCCCACTGTCTTGCCTTCCTTGCCTGTCCTTTCTGAAGACCCTACAGCCTTCCACTGCAGCTGTGCGACTCATCCAACCATATTTCTGAGATTGCAACTACATTGCAGTTTACCAGCTGCACAATGCTTTTCAGCTCCTCCTGCTCTTTGCCCACGCTGCATGCATTGCTGGAGATGCACTTCAGCTCCTGCCACCTTTGCTGGGAAGGAAGCCATGATTCCTATGGGACTGTTCTCAGGTGCTTCCATGGTTTCTAACATATCAACAGCTGTTACTCATTTGCTGCCATGTGGATCTCCATCCCCTGCTTCATGGAGGGGCTGAGGGGTTCCACACATTCCTACAGAGACATTCCAGATGTGCTTCAGTGTGCTCAGCACAGCCTGGAACAGCCTGAGGGGCTTCACTGGAACACTCCCTCAAATGTTGGTGTGCCTCCCCCAGGCTTACCTCTAGTGAGCCTGGTTTTATCTATTGCCCCTTTCAAACCTAATTTAAAGCTCTTTCCATGAGCCCTGGTAACGCCACAGTCAGTGCCATTGCTCTCTGGTCAAGCTGGCTGAGTTACAGCCTCACCCTGCACACCATTCCATACAAATCCCCACAAAAACTGCTGCACCTGCTCTCTTGTACTGCTTGTGAGTTCCTCGAGTTTCTTTGATTTGGCAGGGCTTGGCCACCATTGTCCTGCCCAAGTCCCATCTGTTGCTGTGACACTTGCTGTGGTTTTCTGCCAGGTCTGTGTGTTTTCCTGAGATTCCCCAGCTGAGGAATTTTCTGGAGTGCTCCACTGCTGGTCGTGCTGGCACTGGAGCTGCTAGCCTTGGCAACTGTTTTCATTTGCTTCTTTAATTTTTCTCCTTTCCTTTGCCCCATTTGCTGTCAAAACACAAAGTTTCTGCCAGTTCTTTCCATCACTACCTCTTCTAGGGGTCTCTGATGAAAAAAGGTAGCATTAAGATAAATTGCATATTCTATCCAGAACACCCAATAGACAGCACAGTGCTGTTGGACAGTTATAAATCAAGTTTTTTTTAAGTAAATCATGGAAATGGAATGTTGAAGATTATTGGCATGCAGCTTTTTACTTAAATGACTTCATCATAAAAGAATATCTTAGTAGCTCTAACAGTTAAGCTGAACCACATTCTATACTCCGACTTGTTAAGTAATGCCAAATGCAAACTGGTTTTTTTTAATATTTCCAAAATTGAAAGCACATTCCCCATAAAAAAATGTATTACTTTAACCTGGCTTTGCAGTTACTCATAACTGCATTGGCTCTAGGCCTGTAGCCATGAAAACAGCACAGTATTGAAAATCTTTATTTCTTGTAAGCTTCTCCTTTGATCATCACCATGCTGTCTCCATTAATAACTCTTTAGGTTACTGGAATCTGCTTTGAGAATGGAATCAATGACCTTCCTCTTTAATTACATCTGAACTTCTCACTTTTATATTTGGTGCTGTTTTGGTCTCTTCTGCTAGAACGTAATGATGATTCCAGTTCCAACAAAATCCTTGTCAAGTAAATATTAATGGACCTTTAAAAAGACTTCTTTCTCTTTGTTAATAACATAGCATTTCAGCAGTATGGAAATGGCACACAGCTTTAATAGCATGCACTTAAAGCAGAGGATAGCACAAAACCAGCATAATATTTGACCAGAATAAACACACAGAACATAATATACCTTGGCTTTTAAATTTTTTCATATTAGGATGATATAAAGCCTGTTTTTCTGTTGCTTTAGAGAAACCATCACCAACTCTCTGCTATGAAAAACTAAAATGAGTACTGTGGTGTTTATGCTATCATTTTAATGCTAAATTTGATTTATTTTATGCTGTATTTTCAGTTTGCTTTATGATGCATTTTTTTAAAATTAGCAACACAATATTGTGTCAAGAAATTTAATTATTATTATCAAAATACATTAGCTTGCAGTACTTAGTAAAGCTCTAATTCAGTCCAATAATTAAATAGATGCTAAATTCCCATGTGGTTTTTAAGTCAGTCACAAATAAGGACAATTTACTGAGTCAGGAGTAATTGATCAGGCTGCACTATTTTACTTTACTAGGAATTTTAGACCAGAAGGGTCATCAGACTCTGCTTCCTGCTATTACACAGTTTCTTATCCACATAAACTGCTAATCAGTCTGTCTCAAAATTTCTTATTTTTGTTTACTGGTTTTGACCCAGAGAGTTGGAAACTCTCTAGATTCCATCTAAACTCTCTGGTTTCTATCTAAATGTATTCATACCCAGTTTACTTGTCCTGCATTAGCCTGGTTCACCCCCTCTGGAATTGGAAAAATGGAGAAAAGGAAGTACTTTTTCACAAAAATCTTTCCTCCTATTGTGATTATGGCTTGAGCAAGCTTGGTGTGCCCAGACTCCTTTTACAGAGCAACCCAACCTTTCAAAAAATCAACTTTTACTGTTGATTTCTGCACCACACCCCCAGTCTGGGGTCTTGGACGTAGGACCTCACTGTCTCAAAGTTCTGCAGGTGAGGATTCTCCAGGAATAAGGACACAGAGGTGGGTGAGATTCGGTGACATTTGTGTTTCATTGTATATTCTGAAAAGCTCTCATCTGTCCTGGAAACCCCTTTGCTTTTCTCACAGATGCAGTGGTGGTGACTCTCAGTTGCCTGATGATGGGGAAATTCAAAGCAGCTTTCCTTCTCAGTTATTCCAAGTTATTATTGCCCTGTACATATTATTCCACCAGGTAACTGACCTGACAACTAAATATCACTGATCATTTCCAAATAGCATGCATAAATCTGCACTCTTCCTGACATTATTTTACAAATTCTCTGAATATTGTTTATCACTCTATCCCTAAGGTAGTTGTCTTTTACACCATATGCTGTAAATCCCATTAGGTGTTCTTCTGGTGTCACACCTTTAAATTATTCTATTGGACTTTCAGCCCTTCTCTGGCATTATTTCAATGTATCTCAGACATTTGGATGCCAGTGCAGATCCTATTTCTGCATGTCAAAGCACTTGCAAGAGCCAGCAGGAAATGTGCTGCTGTACAGAATCCTATTCTCTAGGCAGAACATCCATCCAGCAAAAGAAACAGGAGAAATTTCTACTATTTTACTTAATATCCAAATAATAATAACAACAACAGAAAGAGCTGCATCATAATATATGAACTCGTTGAGACAGCCTGTGAAATCAAAAAGATTTAATAGGTTTAGAAACAATTGTGTCTTTTAGGTAAATTATGGCTCATCTGCAGTGTTCCAAGCTAATTTTTGTTTTTTTCTGTAGCCAAATGCTTTGATGTTTAAATATATATCCAACAGAGAAGCATATACATTAATGAAAATGTGTGTATGAAGCAAAAACAAGCAAATATTAAACCAGCCACTCTTAAGAATTAAATTTTTAAAGACTATTAGAATTTGCTGTGTAGGTAAATAGGTGCTATACTCACTCCTGTCTCTGTGAAATATTGTACTCATTCAAATCAATTATCCTTTTACAGATGTGATTTCATAAAAGGATAATTATTTCCTGTCTGGAATTACATCAGGTAAAACAATCTATTTTAATTGTTTCTGTATCAGTGAACTGCAGCACAATTTTTTTTTCTATCCACAAAACAAATTTAATCAACTCTGCCAAATAAGAACTCATTCGTCACTTGAAAGATGAAATTGTTTATTTTCTCTGTCAGCCAGGAAAAAACTCAACAAACCATATACCTGCATGCATATGTTCCTTGCATCTGTAAATATACCTACTTTGGCCTTTTGTAAAAATTCACCTGCACTGGGGAAAAATGTAGGTGATTCTGTTTTTCTTCCATTGCCTTTCAGAGATGTTTGTCCTGGGTACACAAGGACAGTGCTGGCAGAAGTCCTGCTGTCTCCTATTTAAAGGCCCCTTTTTAACCAGGTGAAATTAAACATCTTTGCCCACAAGGTTGTTTTTGAATGTCACATATGACACATGAACAATGAAAGATTACCTTTCATTTTTCTCAGGTGAAATTTATTAAACTGACCAAAGTAATGCAAAAGTGAGGGAACTTAATGGACAAACAGCAGAGCTGGAGAGAATTTCAGCCAAACCCCAGCAGATATTTTCCTATACACACGAATATGGGAGGTGTACCTTGAAGGCTTTGCTCCAGCTGAGCAGAGGGGTGGATGTGGATTCACAGACCCACACAAGGTGCCCTTTTGCAAACCTCAGGCACCAGGGGCAGTGGATTTGCCTTGTCCCCTGCAGCCACAAGCCCCAGCCCATGCCCTGCAATCAGCACTGGGCCTATGGGTGTGCTCATCCAGCCTCAATGTGCTGGCACTGAGGAGGGAGCAAAGCACCTCACCAGTCCTTGCTTTCCAGTTTCTCTGTGCCCTGACTCCTCTGTTAAATGATGGACCAGCTGCTCTAACTTGTGTGTGCAGAGCAGCCATCTCTACTGGTGACTTCCTTAGCCATGCCCTAAGAACTGCATGCAAACAAACCTTTCCCTACCAGTGAAATGCCAGTTCTGCATCCCTTTGCATACCAAAGCTGGCTCTGTAATTTCCAGCACAATCCTGGGCACAGGAATGTGATTCTATGTGGCAGTAAATCCCTAAATTGTTCTCTATCAAGAATTTTCCTCTTCCAACTTGTGAACTCCCCAGCAGCCCCTGGATGTACCTCAACAGATTGTACAGTCCAGGGATCATTCCCCAAAGTGTTCTTTGTCTAGCCACTGTGTTCAGGAGCTATCATGATTTACTAGTGTGGATGCAGGCTGAGTGTACCACCTGATTTCAAGGTCCAGGAACATTTATTTCCATGCAGGCAGCCAGCATGTCTCACCATGTCCCTTCCTCTGTTCCTGTCACCTCCCTGGTGGCACCTGCCATTGCAAATCTCAGCTGCTGCAGTGACCCACATGCCCTCAGCCCAAGCCATTTTCCAAAGCTTCCTACAGGATGGGATCAGCCTGTGCTGAGATGTGAGCTAACCCCATCACTCAGTGGCAGGCACAGAACTCTCTGCTCTGAGAGCCTCATTCCACCAGGCTCAGTCTCATTGCAGAGCAGCAGCTCTCGCCTCTCCCTGCCTGTCACTGATGTAGCTGCCAACCAAGACAGGAGCTGCAGCAGCAGTCAGTCAGCATCTCCCCCACACAATAAGAAAAGTAGGGATCTATTTCCTGGTGCATTTATTTCCTAGGCTTTGGAATACAACATTCTGATAAAATTCTTATTAATATTAATACTAAAATATATCCACTGCTTGATGAGATGAGTGGAATAGCTGAAAAGTATGAGTTGTATTTTGAATCATGTCTTTTCTGGTAAGACTTAGACCTCTGAAGCAAAATGCAGAGCTCTGTAGTATGTCTCTCATGATTCCTTGTATGTGTATATCTGGGTAATGGAGAAAAAAGGGGCAATTGAGGCTGATTCACACTGGATTTACCTGTGCTGGCTGAAGATGTTACCCATCTGGATGATAAACTCTTCAGCTGTTGCAGCTAAATCAGAGATGATTGTGAATCTGACTTGTCAGCCTGCCCAGTTTGCAACCTGATGTTTTAATGTAAACTGAGAATGATAGTGTCTTACATTTACTGGCAATGACAAAATCAGCACATCACCTAATCAGTGATCTGGCAGGGACATTTTTGGATGGCAGGCTTTTAAGTTGCCATGTCCTGATGGGCCAAATCTTGTGAAAAGGGGGTTTTTAAAGGACAGGAGTGTAATATCTGACTCTGGCTTCAAGTTCATGTTCATCAGCCCTTTGGATTTTAGTGGACTAAAAAAATAGCTGACCTGTATTGTGAAAAGTATTTTCCCTTGGCACATTTTCTTTGCATATATCTCTTGATCTCATCAGAGATCTTGTGAAAAGAATTCACTGGAGAAGACTTACCAAGCAGGTAAAAAACCCCCACAGATAGTTAATACCCAATTAGTTTGATGCCAATTATACCTAAGACTTTCAAAGAAACTATTAAAGAAAATATAGAAATACACATAAATGAATTAATATGTTACAAGTCTTTGTCAAAAATAAAATCCTCAGAATAATTTGAAGTCTTCTTTGATAAGATATGAGATTTTCTAAATTAATCAGTGCATTTTTCTCTTGACATGTAAGAAATTATTATTTAAGATTACTAAACTGGATATCAGTACAACTATAAGATAATTGAAGATAAGGAAATACGAGACTGTCATGAGATTTTATCTGGAATAGCATGGGAATTGTGGTTTTCCATGCCTGAGAAAAAGAAATACAAAATGAAGCAGGCAGAGCAAAGTGTAAGCCAGAAATTTATTTTACTCGAGGAAACAAAAATAACCCAATTCATTTCACACCAAAAAATGGTACAAGAATGCATCCATGTGGTAGGTATGTGTCTCCATCCAGGTGGAGAATTCTGGCAAGTCCCTTTCAGTGGTGTATGCCTGGTAGGGAGATTCAGTTTGATGCCAAAAAAGTGAAAATAAAATATTGCAAACCACTCTGGGGGAAAAAAAAAATCAATTGTGCAAAGGCCAAAATGCTTCATCACCCTTTGAAAGCTCCTGAGCAAGCACGTGACATTTGGAATTTTTTCTACCAGAGGAGGTGAGGGAGATCAAGTAGAAAGTGGGACCTCAGCTGATGGTCCCTCACTGCATGGGAATGCAGAGGGATGTGTCTGCCATCACTTACTCTGGCTGGAAGCTTTCTTGTACACCTGGGCTGTGCCATGTTCTGCAGATTGTCCAGTGCCAGCAGCATCCAGGGAACCCTCCCAGCAGAGTTTCCTGACAAATCCATGGCAGCACAGCAAGTCAGAGGAAAAGCCCAGTACTCTGCACACAGCTCCAGTGTGCTGAACTAAACTCTTCAGCTGTTGAGTCCATGATCAGGCTTGTGAGGGAAGGATGAAGTTTCTTATCAGAGTTTGGAGTGAAAGAAGGGATTTAATAAAAATATCTACACTTGTACATCATTCAAGCTCTGTGAAGAACACCATGCCTTGTTTATCTGTTGGTTAAACAGCTGTAACAGACTGTACCTGCTTCAAAGAGGATTCACAAGAGACAGCAATCAATAAATACTTGTGCAGACCTTTGATGCTTGAAAATGGAAAATGCTATTTTCACTAGACTTGTACAACAATTCAATTATGGTTTTGGAGAAACAGAGGGAGAAGAGCAAACAGATTTGATCAAGACTGAGGTTCTTTGCCACGGTTACACTGAGACCTAACTATAGGCTGTGAAGGAGCTGATTCAAATTGTTGTCTTTCGGACTTAGTCTAAGTACATCATCTAGAAATTATAAAAAAAAAGTAATGAAAAAGATAAATAAGATAGGCAAGGGCCCTTCTGTCAGATCAGCTGTTTCTGTGTTTAGAGTAATGGAAGCAGTGTATCAGGTTAGAAAGGCTCAGTCACAAAACTAATGAAAATTTAGGGGGAGGATAAATGTGTTTTGATACCAACCTAAGACTCAGGTGTCCCTGAATAGCTTTCTTCAGAGATAAGTGCAAGACAAAATGCAATTCCATGAAATTGCAGTGAAGGCAAGATTGAAGTTACCTAAGTTAAGACTGAATTTAGACAAATGTTCTGCAAAATTTGGGTGCCAACTGCTCAGACCACTGCTTCAAAGCAGCCATTCTCTTGATACTGTCCTTATTGTCCACATTTATTGTCCACAGTCTGTGTGTGCCTTTGGCCAGCCCCAGAGTTCCATGCAAACACAAACATCACACATCTCTGCTGTCACCCATTCAGATCAGGTTGGTGCCCATGTCACCCTCAAGATCTCTTGACATTCAGATTTGAGCATCAATGTCTAATTCCACCCAAAATCCTGGAGAACCCAGCCTGTGGTGCTGTATTTGCAGGAGCTCACTGCCATGCACAGATCCATAGGGTTGGCTGATCACAGATGTTCAAACCCATGATGGAAGAAGTCAGGATCTAAAAAGCAGGAATTTAAGTTTCCCTGATGTGGGGAGTTGTGAGCCTCTGTCACTCCTGTCCCTAGCCATTGTGCTCCAAGGACATGCCCTCCATACCTCCAGATGCATAACTCAGATCCCAAGATTTGGGAGACCAAAAGAACAGGAAAACAAAAATCCTGACTCTAGTCTGAGAAAAGCAGGTGAGAGTTTTGACTGGGTTAATAAACTTAGTTGAAGGAGAGAGAAAAGGCAGCTTTTGTTCAGTCTTGAGCACTACTACAGCAACAGTTTAGTATTTGGAAAGTGCACTGTGCCCTTGTGCATGTAAAGGACCTGCCAGCCCAACCTTTCTTGTCATGAGAGTCTGCTTCTTGTGTGCAGATCTGCCTAAAGATGCCTCTCTTCATGTGTTATTCCATACATCTCCTGAAAAAAAAAAGGAAAAAATGTCTTTTGAATATAATGGAACACCTTCTCCCATGATTAAATGCAATGAAGAAACCATTGAATACAATGATTTGCTAGCAAGAGACTCATACATCTCTAAATCAATAGAATTGCATTTGCTTGCTGTGATGAGCCCACAGCCCACCTATGGCTGGCAGTGGCTGAATCAGCTGGCTGGCTGGAAGAATTATGAAGAATATATTACAAAAACATCCAAAAGAGCAAATCTGTTTTGTCAGGCATTTTGAGAATAAATCCGGTGCTGAGCAGTACATGAAGACTACACCACAATCAATCTCCTACCCAACACCTTAGCCTGTCTTCTGTATCTCTTTTGGGCATGTGTAGTCCCACCAGGACGCTGAATCTGGCCCTGATTCTTCCCTCTTGCCTGCACCATCTCTTGACTTTGTCACTGTGGTGACACCATTAACTTGCTCTTTGCCATGATGTGTCATCTTCCCCTTTCCTGCCCTTTCAAAACCCTGCTGCTCATGTCATCCACCCTCTTTTCCAACTGCTTTTGCTATTCACTGGCCTAGAGTACAGACAGCAGGAACTTGTTGAGAAGATTTCACAGCCTACATTTTTCTCTCCTTGCCTTCCTCATCCTCCTCGTCCTCAGTCAGGCCTTGGCACCAGCTCAGTTTCTTGCTTTATGCCTTCAAGTGAGCTCATCTGTGCCTTCTCTGGTTTTCCCTGACATTAGTCAGAAAAAAACCCCAGACCACTCTGAAATGATTGTTATGATTCTCCTTGAAACCCTTCCCTCAAACACCTGTTTGTGCTATGATCAGGACTCCTGTCCTTCCTCTCCTGGGACCACTGGATTTATCCCTTTCACCAACGAAGTGTGCTGCTTCCCTTGTGCTTTCCTTGCCTGTTTTGTTGTAACCCATCTTACATTTCCCCTGTGAGTTCTGCAAGGAAGAAAGCTTCCCTATGCTGTGTTCACAGAATGTTTAAATCCAGGAGGAGGATAGGACAGAGCTACTGTCCAACTAAATCAGTGCTCTACAGGCAGCTGTTTGGTCTTTTTATTAAGGCAGGATCCATCCTCTCCCACGACTTCTTCACGTTACACCCTGCTATGACAAGATATTGCACCCTGCTATACTGAATGACATCAAAGCCACTGGGCTGTTGGGAAACACACTGAGATTGGTTTGAAAAGCCCAGAGAAATAGAGAGAGAGAGAGAGAGAGAGGGTTATCAACTATTTCTCTTGGCTCCAGCAGAAGTTTCTGCAGCTGTTGTTTAAAAAAAAAACCCAACAACTTTCCAGGCTGGATATTTTAAGTTTCAGTTTTTTGCCCTCTTATCCCAATTATATCTTCATTAGGCACATGAAAGAACTGCTGAAACCCCAGTATATTCTACAAATACAATCAGATCACTTTTCAACCACCTGAACCTTTAAGAGTATAAGTACCACTTGTAAGTACCGTACCAATGAAAGTAGTACTTAATAATGGTGATAGAATCCATTGTACAAAAAAGACAAAACATACAAGGAGCAAAATACAGAAGCAAAACTGAAGGTTTAAGTAGAGATCAAGACATTTCATAAACTGAAAAATGAAGGCTTGAGCATAGCCTGAGACACTTCATAGTCTGGGATATAATTGCTCTTGATTCCTTTATATTGGTTTTTTATCTCAAAGAAGGCAGATGACAAATTGCCAAGTGATTTTTCATAAGCCATTAGTACATGGTTTCCCTCCCTGTCTCCTCCTCCTTCTTTGAACATTTGGATCCTTTCCTTTTAATATTTGTAAGTTTGCAGTTTGGAAAGGTCAAAAAATACAAAGCACAAACTTTTACTCTCTGCAGCTTGCTGGCCTCCTTCTTACTATTTATACATTGCATTTGAACTTGGGGACATCAGTAATTTTTGATGTTAGACAAACCCATTTCAGAAGGTTCTCCTGCCCTAAAAGATTTGCACTGAATAGATGAAGCTTCTGAGAGAAAGAAGATAAACCTAGGGACTCACCCCAAGTCAGTGGGCAGTCAAGGGGCAGGCCTGGGAAGGAATTTTTATCTCAGTGATGCTCTAGTCACTGTTTTTCCCTTGCACTAGTGTGCTTTTTTTAAGACAAAGATTGTTGTGACTGAGAAATTGGGTGTTTCTCTAACATGTCAAAGGCCAGCCAGTACTTAAAGAGACCACTGGGGTGAGCCAATGCAGCTTAATAATGTCTCAGTGTACCTGTACCCCTGAAGATAATTTTTAAGCAGACGGTCAGATCCAGGTTTCCTGGCATAAAGTAAGGCTGAGGTTTCTGTTCCTGTTCTCCCCAACTCAATAGACCCCATTGCTATTCCCCCATGCCAGCACTCAAACCTGAGCACCGTGGGGCCCTGGCACCCCCACCCTTTGATCCTGGCTGCTGGCTGTGGGCAGCTGCAGACAGCTTGCAATGCTGGCAGCAGCGGGGTGTTCGTTTTTCATCCTCCCTGTGATAGGAACAGAGGTGAGGAGTTCAGCACTCTCCCTTACCTCCACTGACATCAGTGCTGTGTCAGCCCTGATGGTATTAGAACAATCTTTTAAAAGCAGTTCATCTTATTACTGAGCTGTGCTCTCCCTGAAGGCCATGGACAAATGTTAAAGTCTGGAAGTGCGTGTGATGTCACGGAAGAAATATGAAACGGCAGCTGAACTGCTGGCTGCTGCAAGGGCAAATTCTGGTTAATGTTTCCTATTAACTCCTAACTCCTTCTGTCATCCTGCTCTCTGGTAGGGAGAATCTAAAGGAAATAGCTCTCTCATCTTCTGCTCAAAATTGTCATCTCCCAAGGATTTGCTAGAGGTCTAATTAAAGCAGAATAAATGTATTTTGCATTTCTCACCCAAGAGGGTAGTTTAGATCAGAATCAGTGGAATGAATACAGCATGCTTCTGATGGAGTTTCGAGTGTAAATGAAAGGGATACTGTGAATGATGAAGACAAATGTACTTCAAATGAAGAATTAATACTGCTCATAATACTAGGAATATAAAAATCCATATTATTAGGACAAATGCTTTGGTAATATAGGCACTTCAGTGTCTAAATCTCTGTTAGAATACACAGAAGGAACAGACAAATATTCATGCTGATATTTAGTACTCAGTACTGCTGTGGCTGTAGTTTATATTCCCCCATAACCATGTCACAATGCCACTCTGGGCTTTGTGCTGTGCCATTTTCACTTGTGATTTTAATGTCCCTGAAGCAACACTTCATGGGGAAATCCCTTCTTCTAGCCAAGAAAACGACTTTTCTCAAATCTCTGTGGTGCTCTCTGAAATACAAATAACTACACTAATAAGGCCCAGAAGCTTCTGTATTGAACAATGCACAGCTAGCTTGTGAGAAATGTTTTCTTCACAGGGGTCCCTTATGTTCTTAAACAAGACTCATCACGTGATTTTTGTGAACAAGCAGGGGGAAGCCATAGTTAACAAGATGTGGTTATGAAATCTGTTTATAAATGTCACGTTTTTACAGACAGAAACCAAAAAATGTTCATGAGATCACAAGCCTTACTAAGCAGCAGCCTTCGTGCTCCTGCTCCAGGATCATTCAGAGATCCATGACCTGTTGACAGCCTCTGCACTGGATTGTCTCCCCAAACAGCTGCAGGGTGCATCTGCAGAGGTTCTTAAAGATGGATGAGATGTGTAACCAAATCACTCTCTCCCACACTCTTTCTTGGAGCTCCCACAGCTTTCTCTTATTATGCATTTGGAAGCACATCCTTGACACCTCAGCTAGCTGTCCTTGCTTCTAGCAGCCAAAAGGACAAGAGAAGCACGTGCATCTGCTGACAATTAGGGAATGAGTTGGGTTGCGAAGGACTCTAAAGATCACTGAGCTCCAGCCCCCTGCCATGGACAGAGAGACCTTCCACTAGACCAGGCTGCTGATTGTTTTGGTGACATAAGTGACTTGAGCAGGACACAGAGTTATGGAAACAGGCTGAGACACTGGGGACTGTTCAGCCTGGATGCAAGAGTTTTTAAACAGCCTTTTGGCTCACAGCTGTATTTCATGATAATTCACCATGATCATAATTTGTCTTAATCTCAGTTTCTTTAGAAACAAAGACAGCACCCAGCTTTGCAGTTCAATGATGTCATCCTACAGAAGACAATATTTTAACCATTGCTATTAATGCCTTAAACATATTGTTATTATTATCCAGGGCTTACCCCATCCTTGCTTACAAACTAAAGCTGTCTGTCAGACTAATTCCATTTTCTTCAATTTAATGAAGTGCTGTAATAGTTTCCCCAAGAGCCCTTTTTTGTCAGATTTTCAATGTATCATTGCTGTTTACTCACGAGCAGGGTCATTGGTGATATCTTGGCTCCTTGTGATAATGAAGAAATTGGCTTACACAGTGAATAGCTGTTCCTTTGCCATCAAGTTTATGTTAACATTCACAGCATCAATTAAGCCAAATTTGAGGATCAAATATGTGACAATAACTGGAGGGGCTGAAATAATTGCAAGGGTGAGGTCATGGTGATCAAGCTTCCAAATACATTTTACAGAGTGCTGATGTGAAGTCTGCGGGTTATTTCTCCTTCCTTCAGGTGTCAGAACTCATTTAGGCTTTAGACACTGCTGTAAAAGGCAATCAGCTCTTCCCTTCCAATCTCCAAAATCATTTTAGCACAGGTAATATCAACAGAGTCACATCATTTAGAGCCTTCTCCTGCCTCTGTGCAGCTGCTCAGGCAGTTAATTACAATATGTTCCTGGGATGAGAGGCTGAGCAGGCAGCCGCATTTCCGCGCTCCATTAAAACGAGCTTAGCCAAATTAGGCTGGTAGGATAATGGGGATACTTCGTGCAATTCCTTCTATTCCCAGCAACAAAGATCGTGCCAGATATTTCTCTCTTTGTGTAAATTGTATACCTGGTGTTTGTTTACTAGAAATAGGTAATGGCTGTATTCTTTCATCTTACACCAAGTTGCTAAACAGCATTTTTCTAAAGACTTATAAATTAATGGATCATCTACTCATGCAAAATAACAATATATCTTCTGTCAAACTTTGATTTACCACTGAGAAGTAGCAGTTTGAAATGTTTTTCTTGAGAAAGTACAGGAAGCAAACCTCTCCATGAGAACAGGTGCCTTACATGATATATGCCATTTATGCACCTTCATCATTTCAAGTAGAAATGTTCTAAGTTTGTGCAAGTCTTCTCTATCACCTTCAGGAGTTGTTAAAACTGGAAATTCAAATTATTTTAATTGCACTGATCTGTCCATTGTTGATTCATTTGCAGTGGGTCAGGGACCCAAAGATAAGATTTACCTTATCTTTCTCTCTGAAAAACTGCCTTCTACATTCAGTGTAAAATAATTAGGGGAACAAAATGTGCTTCAGGGAAGTCTGGTTTAGGAGAAGAAGTACCTTTAAATATCAAAAGAGCTCCCAAACCAGAGACAGATGAGCTAAATATGAGGCACTAATGTCAGAAAGGATAAATTCAGGACAAAGACACCCTTTTTTTGAACCATCTATTAATAATCTTTACTCAATTAACAGAAAAATGTAAAATTCAGATAAAATAGTTTTATTTATTGTTGTTGGATTTTTTTGTAGTTTCATTTTGCTCTGTTTTTCAGGTTGTACTTCCTAGTTTCAGTTTTTCCTTTTCATAGTAACAAATGGGGGCTTTTGGCTCATCCTCTTGGCTGAGAACAGAGCAGAGTAAATAGAGGGGTGTGGGTTATGGCTAAGCATGTCCCTTTTAGGCATCTCTCAGACAGGATAATGAGTGGTCAGAGTGGGTGGCTCTCATATGTGGTGTTAAGGAAAGAAAAGTGCTGTGTCCTCCTTCACAAGCTGTTTTTTGCCTCATCTTTAGGACATCTGCAACAAGCTTAGTAGTACCTAAACTGGAGATTTCCCAATCAAGACCCAAACAATCAACGAGAGAATGAAGTCTGATTTCTGGTGGCTCATCCCTCCTCGCGAGTGGCTCCCTGGATAGAGCAGTCCAGGCTCTTCTGCAGAGGGAGCATTGGAGGCATACTTTGCTGTAGACTTTAAACATTATACCTGCAATTTCAGAGTTTCATGGTCAAATTCCAAGCTGGAAATAAGCCCTCAGTGTCTGTTCCTATACCAACCACACTGCCATGAAGATGACAGATAGTGTGAAGTTATTGCTTTTAAATGGCCACAGAGAGAAGGAGGAGACCCTTGCTTTGGTGTTAGCAGGGGCTGTGTTCTAAAGATAAGTGAGTGAAGCAATTGCTGAGAAAAGTAAGACAGTACTCCATATGCCATCAGTTGCAGATATACATATTATCTATGATATATGGATAAATCAGAAGGGATTTACATTTTTAAGAAATGTCTATTGTTCTGTACCAGTGTAGGGGTGTGTTTTTATGAACAGACATACATGTGATTCCAGTGTGCGCAGTTTTATTGTATTCAGAACTGCTGAAAATAATTACCTGCAATATCAATTTCCCTTCTGGAGATTAAGAAGCAGGTTGAGAGCAATGATGTTATTAAGGATAATTTCAAAGCAGTAAATATAGCTATCTAATCATCTATAATGGCAGGCTAGACATCTAAATTTGACTGAAATGAAATATATCACTGCACATCCTATTTCAGGGAAAATATGCATACATCTGTCCTGCCTGCAGCAAATGTGATGTATAGAAAACATTCTTCAAAACACATAGTTCCTTTAGGGATCAGTTCCTAACCCTCACTCTTTAGTCCAAAGTATTAAAACCGAAAACCACATAAAATTTTGCATCTATTCTGTTATGTATCATGATCAACTAAAGAGTTGGAATACTTTTAAACACATTTCAGATAAATATAAAAGTTATTCTGAATCAAAGCATATGATCTGGAATACAATGAGAGTCTCACTGATGCTTCACTTTTTAAATGGGCAAGGTCCTAGAGGTTTTGTTGGAATTCAGTAGCAAGTCCATATCAAACATAGACAGTATTTGTCTGTCTATACAACAGTAGTTGTGGAGCTGCATTAACAGATGGGATTTCTGCTCTCAGCTCTGGAGTGGGAAAGGTTCATACCCCCCTGGCAGCAAAGCATATGGTCTAATAAATATGAACAGGGTCAACACTTAACTCTGTGCTCTTGGGATATTTCATATTCACCTAATGCCCTTCTGGGATAAAACCTTAAGGGATGTGGCCAACACGTACAGTTATAAATATAACCGTACATATTCTACTTGGCACATACCCTTATCCTTCATATTTTTAGCATGTGAAATCTGCAGACCTTAACAGCTTTATGATGCTACATTTAGAGATGATACAGTAATAGTGGAAGAGAGACTGAACATGACTAGCAATGGGCACTTGCAACCCAAGAACCCAAAAGTGTCCTGGGCTACATCCAAAGCCTTGTGGGCAGCAGGTGAAGGAGGGGATTCTGCCCCTCTGCTCTGCTCTGGTGAGATCCCACGAGCAGTGCTGCATCCAGCTCTGGGGTCCCAGCACAGGAAGGACCTCAACCTGTTGGAGCAAGTCAAGAGGCCACCAAGATGATTAGAAAATTGGAACTTTTCTCTCCTATGAGAAAAGGCTGAGAAGATTGGGTCTGTTCAGGCTGAAGAAGAGAAATCCCTGGGGTCACATAATTGCAGCCTTCCAGTACCTGAAGGAGCCTACAGGAAAGATGGAGAGGGACTTTTTGCAAGAGCTTGGAGTGACAGGACAAGGGGGAAAGCTTCAGACTGAAAGAGGATGGGTTTAGATTAAATATTAGGAAGAAATTATTGTGAGAGGTGGTGAGGCACTGGAACAGGTTGCCCAGAGAATTTGTGACCACCCCATACTTGGAAGAGTTCAAGGCAAGGTTGGATGGAGCTTTGAACAACCTGGTCTAATGGAAGATGTCCCTGCCCATGGCTGAGGGTTGGAATATGATGATCTTTAAGGTCCCTTTCAACCCAAACCATTCTGTGATTCTATGATTCCACAATTCCATAATTCTATGGATAAAGAGGTGGCTGAGGCTGAGCTTCTTGCAAATTTGTCAAATTTTGGGGTTTTTGGGGAATCTCAGGTATCATTGTCTGTGTCAAGACTGACTGTGACCACATCCAAGGCTCTGTGGGCTCAGTGCCATGCACTAGCCCACATCTCTTGAGGTAGGAACTGCAAGACAGAGTTCACCCTCACTGGAGAACAGACTGCAAACCAGAGCAGGTTTTGCTGAGATATTTTAGGTGATTGCTATTGTAAGCACATTTTAATAGATTCATATATTTTCTAGAGGAAAACTTAAGTATTAATTAGGTTAAATAGTTTAAGTTCTGCAGTGAACACCAGTGTCAGATGAAGCTCTTAAGCGCTGGTAACTCATTCCAAGGTGAGGTAACCTCTGCTCACATTCACTACTCATCTTTAAATGGTTCACTGGATGATTTTGATTCAGAAGGGTTCATGGTGAGTTATCTTTTCTCAGTCCACTCCCAAATTGTGGCTTATCCTCGATGCTTCTGTGCATTTTCTCACTGGGCTTGATTTATTAAGTGCAGTAGGTGACTCTCTATGACTGATCTAGTTTATCCATATCTGATACTCCACGGGCCTGTGTTTGCTTTACAACCTTTACCAGGGTCTAGGAAAATTGTTCTTATTGATGAACCTCATCAGAGAGATACCAGATGGTTGGCAAAAGTGTCTTCTAGGCATCAGCTAACCCATTATTAAAGTTGTTTGATATGTTCATAATTTCTAGTAATTTATTTTTCTGGTAGTCTTATGGCAGTAAGTTATAACCCAAAGGACCCTCAATACACAGGACATGCAGTGAAAAAGGTGAACAGTGAAGAATTTAGGCTTGCTGTTGTAAATACTCTTGACCCTCCTAGCTGACATTTGACATTCTCTCAATTTAAAAATATACTAGGGTGTTAATTCATATCTCTATGATTTTCTTGCTTTTCTGAGCTTGGAAAGCCTTTGTGTATTACTTTCCATCTGACAAGGAAGAGAGGTGAGAGAATATGTATCAGAAAATCAGCATCAGTCACAGTTTTTCAGTGTGGTTTTAGTTTTTTTCTGCTCAACACTTTGTATCACTAGACATGCTAACTAGCAAATGTACTGTGACAAAGAATTTAGCACAGAGAACATTAGCATCATCAGTGATAATAATTAAATAGCAAATAAAAAAACAAAAACAAAACCAAAAACCTCCAAACAACACAAAACCCTACCCTCCAATGTTTAGAGCTGTTTTTCTTATATAATTAAACCAACCAGCTCATTAGCATTAACCACACTACACATTCTAATGACCCAATTTATTTTAAACTACAGATTCAAGCAGATCTGATAAGGCTGCAGTTTCCTAATTCTAAAATAATCCTTAAGTTAAAACAGCCTTCTAGGCTTTGGCTGCCACATTGAACCATGTCCTGTCACAATTGGACTTACTCAGCAGAGCAGTCCAGTTCATCACAAAGAAATTCAGGAAGAGAATTTGCAAGCTTTTGACTCCATATGTTCTTTATGGAAATTTGATGAATTTACTTTAATTTAAATCTATCTAAGGACTGAAATTCAAAACTGTTATGGAAAATGAACTCTCTTCCTTATGCTAGAGATTGTTCTGTCTCCCAAGGGCAGCATCTGGCAGATAACACAGTATGCTGTGCTGGAAAGCAGCTCAGATGTATTTAAGCACCAAACTGTGATTACAAAGGCAGAGCTTAGAGGATGATGTCATTTGACACAGAATTTTAACTTTTAGCCTTTAATATCAGTCAGGTTTCTTGGCTCTCCTTGGCTTTAGAACTTCAGCAAAGGAGCCATAGATGCCTTCCCAGAAGTTTTACAATGTGCCCAGAAAATGACCATGCTTACATGATGGTGTCTACCCTAGAGCAATGAACTCACACTCTGAGCCTCCAGAGCCCAGGTGACAGCAAAAAACTGGGTCAAGGGATTCTGGCCAGCTCAGAGAAGAGTATGTTCAAATCCTCACAATGCATCCACTGCAGCCATACACTGAATGGAGTCACTGGCTGCCACATTGGGATCTCCCTTTCCAGAGAATGTCAGTGCTTATCAGTGATCCCTATTAGGAGATAATTTTGAATTTTAATCAAATAAGCTCGAGTTATCTTCTAAGTGGAAGGTCACTTGCTGTGATCAGATGAGATGGCAGACACTTGCCTTCCAGAAGAACTCCATTAAGTGATAAACAGCTGCTCATTAGCGAGGAATTAAGCTCAAAACACTAAAATCTACATCCTGGGATTGATTCTGGACACACTTAGAAGACAGATTAATTTAAATGTTTGCTGCATCTAATCTTTCCTTACGTGCATCTAGATGTTCTATAAACCAATTTACCTCAGCTATGGAATGATCAAGCAGTAGAGATTCAAACTATATATAACTTCTATTCAAGAGCATCAGAACATGACATTAATCTCCTTTCTAATTTCCTAAGCTCCCATTTTGTCATACAAGGTGACATCCCTCACAGCAACTGGGTGATTTATACTGTGGAGGGTATTCTTAACTATCTTTAATATTGGTGCAACAGCTCATCCATCTAGAAACAAATTATATATGCAAGATTATTTATTCAGGACAGGCAATGAATCATTAAAAAAAGGTCTTATTTCTGAATAAACACAGCGTATTTGTCTCTGTCTCTGGTATCAAGTAAATTACATGTGTCCATTATGAGTATGTGCAACCCTCTCAAAATAGATTGACTTTAAAATCTCATGGTGAAATACCTTATGAAATAGAATAAGGACTTGAAAAATCAAACTAAAGGGAACTTATTGTCTTATTTCCACAATATAAAAATTGATAAAAGTAGCATGACACAAGGTCAGAATTAGCAAAATAAACCTATGTAGTCTATTCTAGTCTTACAGTGTCAAGGATTTTTATACTGGTTGCATGAAAGGCACCATAATGGTATATCCTTATTTATCTAGTAACACCTTTATGTGTAATAATTAACTTCCTAATAACACTGTGTTTTTGATAGACTAGACTATTCTTTCTTCAGTTCACTTAGGGAGAGGAGTCTCACCTGTCATGCTATGGAGACTTCTCCACAAGCACAGTTCTTTCATGGCTTTTAATTTCCATGAATAGCAGCCGCCTTGGAAATCTGCAATTGTGAAGTCCCTCCCATCTCTTACAGCCTTCCCGCAGCTGTGTTCATGGACCATGTCAAATCTATGGGGTGCTATTTTAAGGATGAACTGTTCAAAAGCAAAGGTTCTCTGAGATATCTCTGGGAACTGAGTTCTTCTTCCCTAGAGGCAAAGGGTTGTTATCTCTTCTCTCTGTCTGTTCAAACTTCTCATGGGATCACAGCTACTTCAACATCTGCATTTTCATTATGGATGCCTTTGCTGATGTCTACAGGTTGAATGTTTCATCCCTCCGTGCTTTTTCCATGATTTTTGGGGATATTCAGTGTACCATAGTCCATCACCATGACTTAAAAGAAATTTTCACCTTAAGATATCTTTTCATTCTCCTCCCATCTGGGACCTGACTCCTTTACTGACCTTGGTGTCTTCACTGTGTCCTTTTCTCTCACTTGAGAGAGGATTGAAGGTCTGCAAGTCTCATCTGTGCACTAAAAGAGTGAATATCTCGCCTGAGGCCTGTAGATAGTAATGTGATGATCCCTGCCAGGTTATGAGCAGAGCTGTTTATGGTGGAGATTTCTTCAGTGGCCGTGCTGGGGGAGAGGCCACGATCTCAGCAGCCAGGCTAGAGCACAGTGGCAGCGCCAACAGGCTGATGGCTCCTCCTCCCCTGCCAGGTGATTTTTGGTAAAACTCAGCAGTGGCAGCATTCCACCTGAGCCATGGGTCAGTCTGGATGTGCTGGGACGGGAACCCAGCTCAGCCACTGCTGCAGCAGAGCAGGGCCCGACCCTCTTGGGATGAGGCCCAGCGGCTCCCCAGGAATGGGCCCGGCCCTGCGGCAGAGCCCGCCTGACCCGGCCTGGCCCAGCTGTGTGGGGAGCTGGGCTGGCTTATTACCTGTACTCTGGCCTGAAAAAAAAGAGAAAGTCCTCAGATTTGTTTGTTTTAAAATGTGACTCTCACAGAGGTCAGTTTAACTCTCTAACTGGCTCATCAGCATGCCTGCTCTCAGAGCCAGCCAGCAATCGGTTTTGCCAGGCATGGAGGAAGATGTTAGCAGCTTCTCTTAGAACATCACTTCCGTGGCTAGGCTCATCCCCTCCTCCCCAAAACTCAAATATAAAACCAGCACGTCTCTTCTATTTTTGATGATGTTGTGTGAGATGGCATCCAAAAAACTGCTTGTAAAGGCTGGATAAATGGTACCTGTTGCTTCTTTCCCAGTCCTGGCATCTTGGCCAGTCACATGCAGCAATAGGTTGCTCTGATATGACATGCCAATGTAGCTGCTGCTTCACCCCCTTCTGGATGTTCACAGATTAATTTGATTACCTTTTATGCTGGTTTGTTTTTGCTTTTTTTCTACTACCATGTGCTTGCAACAAAGTCCCCCAGAGCTAACAGCCTCGGTAGTTTGAATTCCTCCACAGTGACAGCAATAGAGAGAGCAGCTGTCATCACGACCAAGTTCAGGGCAGCCATGTCCTTCCTTTCTGCTTTGATTCATCTATTCTCAAGGCAACACGGCCTTCTATCTCCATTCCCTCCATTATAATTGACTGCTTGCGTGTAAGCTGCCTTATATCTTCCAAACTTTCATTTTGCTAAGCTAATAAATCAATTTTCCATACAGGTGGTAGGGTTAAATACTGCCCACATTTAGTAAAATCAAAGATAAGACAGAGGTAGAAAGAAAGTTCTGAATAGTCTGAGGAATTCTGGGATAACATTGGGGGACTATCAAACACTGACTAAAGCATGCAGTTTTAAAAGGTTTTGGTGTTGGTAATTGGTTAGAATGCCCATATTCCATTACCTGCCTCAAATTAAACATACATCCAGGTAGGTTTAAACACATCTGTCTTCCTCATGCTGAAATCTAGGAAAAACAGGAACCAAATCTTAAAAGCCAAGCAAACTTCAGCTTGGTCTAACTCAAAACTTGTGGAGGTCAGTGTCACCGTCTTCGATGTGTTTTGAGTCAGTTCTCCTGAGACCAGCCATATTCTATCTCAGCTGTAAGGAGTGCAGAGAAAAATCAAAGCAATTGGAACAAAAATCCAACCCTCCAGGAGAAAAATCCCCATGTCTTTATTAGGTCTCAAGTATAGAACAACACATTACTACCAATTTATCTTTCACGGGAATTATTCCAAAAAACTCATTGTGTTCAAAAATTGGGGTTCCTGTTTTGTGGCATCAGTTTTCTTTCTTTCACAGGAATTACCTCAAATAGAAAATTCATGCCTGAAGAAAGAAAAATCAATCAAAGCATAATAACTTATTCAATAGTATAGACTAGTGCTGCCACTGAAAATTGATACAGGGATAATCAGAGTGCACTAGACCCCATCCTTTCCTGAATTACATGAATGCAGCTCCTGGTATAGCAGAGGCAGTTTTGATACTTCAGAATCCATACAAAAAAGCATGGGAACAAATCTCCTCCTATATTAATTCTATACCAGGGTAAATTCATACATTTTAATGAGATTACTTTGTATTTACACCCTTGATAGAGACAGAAGAAAAAACTTAAAATCTTCCACAAATACCATTTCTTTTTTTCTTTTTTTTCAGGAGGAGGAAAAGCTATAATGTGGGCATTGTAATTTTCAGAAACATGATTCTTTTATTATTTTCCTTTGTGAAAGAATTATCTACAATACTGTAAATACAAATAATGGCCATTGAGAAAGGTTCATATATTATGCTGTCAACAAAGTACTGACCTGAAGACTGAAAAAAGAAATAGAAAAAAAATAAAAATATTGATTATAGTATGGTATCAAGTAAATTAACTTTTTGTTATGAGAGAAGCCATGTAAAAGGGAAAGCTTCAGCCTGAAATATTTAGCTTTCTTTTGGTTTTGCTGTAATCTTTTTCTTTTAACCTTCATGTGGCCTGCATCCTGGAGAAAGTCTCTATTTTAATAAGGTTACTCATTCAGCCCTTCTCAGCTCCTGTAATTTGCCTAAATTATGGAAGGCAAATTAAACCAGCTCCAAACAATATTAACAGGCGGGTGCTACCATCATAATTAAGTCACAGCAGATGCAAAGGGACGATGGAGACTTGGTTGTAAATATATCAAGTGGTTCTGATGACAGTAATGCATTTTATTAGGAAAAACTATCATCATTGTTATGATCTAATGCACATTTACCCTTTTCTTGTCCTTCAGTCACTGAGTAGGACATAAGCTAAATTGAATTCCTGTATGCTAATTTTTTCTCCTAGTTAACTGATATTAATATTACATTCTCTATTATTTAGTGGTTACTCTTGCAGCTACACTTGGTGCTGTCAATGAGGCAGAATTACTTTTCTTGAGAGGTATTTGTGTCCTGCACTGTTGTCTAAACAAGCCTTGTGCCATGGGCTCCATAAGAGACACAGATTCAGCTCTGCCTGTTCTTCCTCTGAGCGGCCACCAGCCCTGAGCTGGATGTAAGCAGGAGTGGCAAGAGGGCTGTGTGGAATAAGGAGAGGGCTGTGAGGAGCATAGGGCAGAATCATCTCAGCTGGAGGGAACTGTGAACCTGAATTTGCAGTCCCTGGAGGTGTGCACTGATCACTGGGCTAGCAGCAGGGTTGCTGGTTCCTCCAGCCGTAATTTGTGAGCATGGAATAGACTATTTGACAAAAATAGCATTGTGGTTTAACCCCAGCTGGCAACCATGCTCCACAGAGCCATTCACTCGCTCCCTGGGGTGATGGGAGAGAGAATTAGAAGGGTAAAAGTGAAAAATCTCTAGGTTTGAGATACAGACAGTTTAATAGGTGGATCAAAAGCTGTACATGCAAGCAAAGCCAAAGAAGGAATTCATTCACCCCTTCCCATGGGCAGGCTCAGCCATCTCCATAAAATCTGGGCTCCATCAGACATAATGGTGAACTGGGAAGACAGACACCATCACTCTCAATGTTGTCCCTTCCTTCCTCTTCTCTCAGTTTTTTATGTTGCAGTTTATGCCATGCTGTACGGAACATCCCTTTGGTCAGTTGGGGTCAGCTGTCCTGGCTGTGTCTCCTCCCAGCTCTTGCGCACCCTAAACTTCCCTTTTGCTGGAGTGAGGAGCAAAAAAAACTTTGACAAGCAGCAAAAAAAAGCCTCTACAGAACACAAAACTTTGCATTTGACTGAGTACATCCCAACCAAATCTGTTGTTACCCCAAAGCCTTTGAGCAGCAGGATTATTGTGGTTTAACTTCAGATGACAATTAACCACACACAGACACTCACTTTCTTCCAGTAGGATGAGGAGAATGGAAAGGGTAAAAGGGCTGAGCATCAAGGAGGAAGGGATGTGTCTCCTCAAAATCTCAAATGTCTATGTTTTGCAGGATGTCCTGTGCAAATTTATGGCATGCATGGACTTGGATGCCTGCAATTCCCAGGCCAAAGAGAAGTGTCAGTACTTGGTGACCACACAGTGCCCTCCTTTTTTGTGCTGTGCTCAAAGGCACTCCCCTCTGACCCTGCTTGCAGGGCAGCACAGGGTTAGGACTGGGCTTGAGCACTGCTGTGGTCCAAATCCTGACCAAGAGAGAGCACACAATATGCTGTTTATACTTGCAACGTGCTATTTATAGGATTGCCACACATAGCCCATCTCTCTGGACTTTATTCACAGCCCCAGTGTGGGTGGCCAGCCTCAGAGATGCTGATGCTTTTCTCATTCCCACAGGTCTCTGGGGTGTACTCGGTTCTGATATCCTTAATTTGAATTTAGCTTGTTGTCTTCCAGCCTACACATCTCTGCCTGTTTACACTTGAGAAAGAAAATCTGCTCAGAAAAGAAATAAGGCTCTTTTCCTTAGCTTGGAGCATCAATCAAACCAAGCAAGGGGAAATGAAGTGGAAATGGAGTGTGATATCTGGGGAAAAGCCTTCCCTTGATCTTTCTTGATATTACTGGTTACAGCTAAGGGGGAAACACTTCACAATTCCTTCATTACTCTTTGGTGTGTGAACTAATTGTTTTGGATAAGGGTAGTGGTTGCATGTTTGCATCCTACAGCCTGTGCTGGGAACAATGCTGTGATGCTGACATAGCACAAACCACTGAGGACAATTTATCTGTTGGGAAAACCTAATTAATAGACTTGTGCTCATCCAGATTTAATATTACCTATAAATAGTCCAACAAATTTTAATTATGTCAGAGAGGCTGCAAGATAAAGACACATTGGAATAGTGTTGAAATCTTCCATTGCACTCTTTCTCCTATTAGAATGCCATGTTAACTTGCCTGTATACCATAATCTTTTTATGGGTTAAATAGGGAATACATAAATGTCACCCCACTAATTACCTGTTCAGTGATATCTGGAGAGAAAAATATCCTGGTTACCTTCTATGGCTTGATCTGCTGAAATTCAAGCCTGGATTGCTTGTGGTTGTGAAAGAGGTGCAAGCAGGCGTCCTAGATAGTGATACACTTCTTATCATAATAACTTCCTGACATCAGCCAATAGTAAGTTCAATCAGAAGATATTTCCCTTAATCAGAATGGAGAGAAGGTGTTTCAATCATAGATGACATCTAAACTAACTCTCAGGTCAGCAATTATGAAATTCAGTGACTTATGAGAAATTTTTATTTTTTTCTTTTTAATGGCAAACAAAACAATTTTCCCCAGGAAGAGATGATGGCTTTTCCAGTCTAAACTAGAAGCTAAACAGATTAAGTCAATATTTGGCAGATTGTCCTTTATAAAACATTTACAGTCAAATAGTTCCTCTCCAATTAACCAGAGATTGCTGTAGATGATCCTTATAAATATATATATAAATATTCAACCTTCCAGGGTATGACAATCTGTACTTTATCTGAGTACTGACCTGTTTTAAATCCTTCCAATTCCAGAAATGTGATCAATAGTTCTGCCTCTCAGACTTAACACCCCGAGCTCTCCCGAGCTGGATGCAGTACTCCAGGTGGGTACAATATAAATTCACAGAAAAGATACATTTTTTTCATTACATGTGCAGCAATATCTCTAAGGAGATTATTTTTCTGTGGCCTGACTACAAGTGAAAAAACCCCTAAACCACGGCAGAATACTGTGAGCTCATTGCAAATGTCTGCCTCCAATCTTGTCAGACTGAGAGATATCCCAAAAATGGGATATTGTTTAACTGATGTTTTGAGCAGTTTAGAATTTGAGAAGCGTTGCACCTATAACCAGAGATTGTCATCTAAGAAAATGAGCAGTTGAAAATGGGCATCTAATTTTAGACTCTGTGTTTGGACAGAGAGGTCCATGCCAAAGGTCCATGTCAAACCCATGCAGTAGAACACCTTTCATCTCTGGCCTCTGGTCTTTTCTCCTCCCACATGAGGGAATTCTTTGTTACTGATTAGAAGCAAAATTCACTGGTCACTAGAGTGCCCTGAAAAACTCAGAAACAAAGCGATTATTGCTAGTTTCTCTACAAGAATAAATTGCCTGTTTTAAACATTTTCCAGAAAGGACACATTTTTTCCCAGACCCCTGAAATAAAGCAAACAATTCCAGAGAGGATAGCAGTGGTTATATTTATTATCTGAAAAACCTTATGAAGCAAAATATTACATCTTTCTATATATTTTGGCTGTGTAAAAGCTGATGCCATCAGAAATGAAATACCCAACTTGTGAGAATGTTTTTTTTATTTTGTTTATTGCCTCATTTTGTTTTATGAATGCGGCCTCTAGAGCCTGTTTGTTTTCTGTCTTTCCATGTTGCTGTGACTGCTACTTTGGCTAGTTGTGCCATCACTTACACTGTAAAACCCAGGGGATCTATCCTCATATGAAATGTGTGAACCTCCACAAAATGGATTTGAAATATGAGCAATAATAAAAAAGGTTCATACATTGGGATACAAATCAGTTTTTCCTTTCTGTAAAGTAAAAAAAAAAAAAAAAAAGAAAAAAGAAAAAAGAAAAAAAAAAAGAGGATAAAATCCCAGCTTTGTCTCAGCTGCAAGCCCTCTCTGTAACCAGCAAAGGAGAAAATTTCTCCAGCAGATAAAGCTCATACAGATACCAAGTGTACAAACTGCTCCAACCAAGTCCAGCCTTTCAACATAAGGGAGAAAAGAGCTGGGGAAGTGACTCCTTGTGCCAATTTCTCTTCAGCACATAATCTCACAGAGCAGGGGGAATGAATGTACATGGCACTGTGAGTAAAGAGAGATGAAGGATAAAAATAAGATTTTCTCTGAATAAAATGCAAGTTTCCTCAATATATGTGTCCCTTTCCTCCTCCCAAGAGGGCAAATTTCTATCAGATCTCTCCTGAACCTAACTTGGTTCCCAGTAGTCAGTGCCCATTCCTCTGAAGGCCCAGAATGCATGCACATATTCCAATTTTCATTTGTTGTGGCTGTGCCTTCTGGTTTTCAAAGCTAATAGATGAGTGTGATGTTTAATGCTATCTTATATTCTAGAGCAGTTTTCCAGCAAAAATCTTGTGAAAAATTGCAGTGCGCAGCCGTAGCTCACCTCACTGCAAGGTGTCCCATGGAATTGGAGCCCTGTGATTTTCTTCAAATATTCTGTGTACAGCAGAGGTGCCAAATGTGCTCAGGGATAAAAGACAGTTACAACTTCTAGCCATGGACTGTAGTCTTCATCTGCAAAGTTTGAACCTCATACTACATTCAATAAACAGTCTCTCTTTAAACTAAATATAGAATACTTGTTCATGCAAATATGCCGAGTGGAGCATAGTGCTGCAGTAATTGCATTTACAAATGATGGGAGTGTGCCAAAGCCTTTTGGGAAAAGGTTTCTTCCTCCACCTGTATTAATCTTAAGATTCCAGTCTCTATTGAGATGAAGGCCCTGCTCACACCTCACACCTCATGCTCCTTTGACAGCCTTCCATCAGTTCAGGCTGGAGAGCTGCCCTGGGAAGCAGGGGGAGTTTGCCTGTGCTTTTTCTGGTATGGCCAGTCATATCTGAGTGATTAGGGGATATAAAAGGCCCTCAAATGAAACGGAAACACTTTACACCTTTTTGTTCTGGTAGTATTTGGAATGAAGAATGACAGTGTTGATATGAAACTATAATTTAGAAAATTTACAAAGCAAGAGATTATGGCTCTCCCTTCCACCTTTCTGCTAATATTTATATTTGAGAACTAAAAATCTTAATGAAAATACAAGTAGTTACATAGAAAAAAATCACCTCATAAACTACTTTACTGCCTACAGATCTTTCTAGTGTGAAAAACCTAAAAAACTGGAAAAGCTAGTAAAGGGGAAGATGAGAATTCAGCTTCAGAAGAGGCAAATACAAAATCAGCAAAAAGTGTTCTTGGTGACTAAGATATAATGTGGCATAAGGAATTTAGACATGGTTTCACCACAGTGACTTTGTGGCTTATCCCAGTGATGAAGAAGGGGTGGCCCAAAACAGGCAGGTCTCAGAAGATCTGTCTGGTCCTAAAGAGAACATTGTAATGCCAGTGACAATAGAGACACTCAGCTAAAAGGATAGGGGCAGCTGAATAACCTACACCAGATTTGTAAAACTGAACCTATTTCAGACAGGGTCTGCTAAAGCATTTTCAACAGAAAAAGGAGCAGCTGGATCTGATAGGAATTTCCTTGTGCTCATGTGGGGAGCAAAACTTCTGATCAAGGGGACATGAGCCCATCCAAGGAGTTCCTCAGCCCCTCTGCTCCTGCTCCTGAGCCTAAGGGAGCTCAGGGCACTCCCTCAGCAGCAGAAACCATTAGGAATCATTAAGGCTAGGAGAAAACTTGAAGGCATTCCAAAGGTTTAAACAGAAGCATGGGGATGGTTGCAAGGAAAGGCAAATGAGATTTTAAGCACTCTGCAGTTTAATTGCACATTCCCTGGGTGACATGAAGCAATAAGGGATCTTGGGGAAGGTAAAGACAGAGAGAAGAGGTATCTGCAGGGAGTAAATCTCTTCTGGGCTGCAGATGAATAACCAGACCCTCTGTGAGCCTCTGTGGCAGCAAGAACTCATGGATGGTGGATGGAACAGTGACCAGGAGGAAAACCATCTCCCAGATGGATGCAATGAGCCATGAGCTGGGCTGTCAGGGCAGTGTCAGCCTGGTTGTGACATTATTACAACTGTAAAAGGTGAGGGAAGAGATCTGTCTTCTGCTGGGCTGGTGGGACCAGCCAAGGCACTGGGGGTGAGGAGGTTTCTCGACTGGATAAGGTGCTGGGACTGCAGCCACAGCTACATAACAGATCAGCATCCAGAGCTGTCAAGAGGACACTGTTATTAATGTAAAGCTGCTATTAATCAGTTCAAGGAAGCTGCAAAATTATCCTCTCCCAGGAGAGTGACTGAATAAATGTGACACAGAGAACATAAATGGGATTGTTTGGTTAAGCCAGTATGGGAAACTTGGGCAAGAAACCTTGTGATTTTAGTCTCAAGAAATGAAAGCCATAAATGTAAATGCATTTGTATCTGCCTTCCCCACTTAGTTCCCATGCTTTCCTTTCCTCCCAACTTCTCACTGACCTCACTGGCACATGGAGAAAATACAAGTGCAACTTTTTTGTGTCTGCATCAAAGAGAATTTTTCCATGGATTTCTAGGGCAGAAGAATCAAATCAAACTTCCCTTTGTGCTCCCTACATGTCCAGACCTGAGTCAGGGTCCTTCTGCTTCCCTGGGTGCATGGTCACTGGCAAAACATAGAAAGTGAAATGCCAAGAACAGTGAGGGGAAAAGCAGAGAAAGTCCCTCTGTGTGGTTTCTCCACATGTATGATTTTGGGAAGTGTCTGTATATAAACATCAGGCAGAGGAAGATCAGGGTATACAGGGAGGGAAGGACTTGCAGACACTGTAAAGAAACATGACAAGGAATTTCAGCTGGCCTGAGACTTGGGGAAAGAGTGAGCATTGTGAAAAACATCCCGCTGGTCTCATTAAATCAGAAAGCTCCAAGCTGTGTACCATAGATATGCTGAGGTATTGCTGTTGTCCGTGGCTCTGGATGCTTTTTGCTGGAAATACTCAGAGAACAGAACATGGCCAGCTTTCAGCTCATCCCAGGCCACCTCAGAGCTGCTGCAGGACATGTGTGGCCTCACAGGACACGAGTTCTGGGAGCAGGGAGTGCCTCACCAGGTGCCCACAGCAGACACTTGCAGGCAGCATCCTGGGCCTGAGAGGATGCATTGTGCTTTGGAACTGGCACTCATGCACAATGAAACATATAACTGTCCTCTCAAACATGCTCTGAGCCCCCTGGACATTATTTTCTCTGCAAAGACCCGTGCCTCTCTACCTCAGAGTCCTTTTGTGCAGCCAGACCAACAAAAAGAGTTTATAAATGCACCAGTTATAAACTCAGGTCAGACTGTGTCAGCGCCCAAGCAATTCAAAATGAGTTGTACATGTGCAGTATATAGATTCAAATACACCATCTACTTAATTTCAAGTAAATCTTTCTCTCCAGGACAAAAACACTAAATAAAAGCTGCTGTAGTGCCTGAGGCATTCAGTTTCTCTAATGGTAAAAAGCAGACTGGCCTCTTAGGGATTTTTCTAATTGGCAGAATGTGATTAAATAGAGAGCAGTGAGACAGGAAGTGCCCCAGGTGTTAAATACTTAAAGCTGTTTTGTGCCATTGTGAGTAAATGGAATCGATGCTCTGTATCATTATTTAAACTCTGTAATTAAATTTGGAAATTCAGGTGCCTAATGTTCCCTCTGGTCCACAGCCAGAAAAAATTACGGTCAAAGGAGCGGGGGCCAATAAACCAGGAAGGCAGCTGAGGTATGCTGGAGATCAGAGGAGAAATTAGTTCCAGGGTTCTAATTGAAATCAGCAGACTTAAAGTGAAGCCCTATGAAAATTAGGGAGCTGAGAGAGGTTTGCTTTCAGTTTGTGTTGGTTGGCAGAGATGATGTCTGGGACTCTCTGCTTCCACCCTGGGTTGCTTCTTCATCACCTCTGTTGAAGTGACCACGGTGCTACCCTGGGGAGGATTTTCCAGATATTTACCATGAAAGGTTGTTGTTCTCTATAACATCAGCTAAAGCACAGCTACTTGAAAAGCATTTTCAAGCATTCAAGAGCACAGGAGAGTGACACCACTGCTTCTAGTGATGAACTCCTACTCACAGAAGGACCTGCTCCTATCCTTGAGCAGATGGTCAGAGCTCTCAGGTGGCCCTTGAGAACTTTGCTGATTGCTCCCCAGCAAGGGACAACAACGACACTCACTTTGGCAGCTCTGCATCACAGTCCTCAGTGGCTCTGAGCTGCTTGTGTAGATAAGGGACACAGAAAATGTCTGACATGGTCTCAGCCCGGTAATTCCTGGCTTAGAAAATAGCAGGCTGGGTCTAAATTATACTATTGAAGCAATTTTTGTGCCTTCTTTAGATGGATGCACCTCTAACAGCAAACTGAATAGGAACCATAATGTCACCTTCCCTGGATATTGCCTTCTGGGTAATCAATCTTTCTGCACAGTAGGAATATTGGTTTCATGGCCCCATTTTTAATGACAGAGTAGGGGCATGATGAAATATTTCTGCTTCCATCATCTGCACAGGATAACTAGGTTGATTCACCACATGTAGCCTAATAGCTGGGTGCTGATGCCAAGGAAATCCATACTGAAAACAAACTTTGATCATCAAGGCCAGCTGAATGTTCTGTCTACTAAATCTTCAAATCAAGAATGTGAAAATCCCTGGAAGTTGCTACTTAGGTAACTTACTGAGCTCAGCATAGAAGTGGAAGGGTGAAATGTGCCTGACAGTAGGAGAAGGTCAAACTAACTGACCAAATAGTCCTTGTCTGTGAGAATCTGAGTCATTGGTGCAAAAAGTTTTTGCAGCCTCTGAAGTTGTGATGCAATGCTGGATTTACTTCTTTATTTTTTATTTTTTTATTTTATTTCAAGGTTACTAGCTAAAGATAGTTGGTGCCAACCTTTTAAAAGCAAACTTCATATTATATATAAGCCCAGGACAGAAAATTGTCCAGTCGTATTTATGCTTCTTGTGGAAAAACTGCCTTCCATTGCTTGAAAAATTGTTAAACAAGGTTTGTAAGAGGTTTCCTCATTTTCATCCAGTCAGTTTTAAGGTCAAGCTCTGTAATTTACCATTGGAAATATTTCTACCCATTGTGAAGAGCTGGAAAATAGGGAAGTTTGTGGTTTTCAAAGTGTTGTCCTACCAGCACTTCATTCAGAGAGGTAAGCGTCCTCATTCTATTTGCATTTTTCTTAGTATATTATTTTAACAGGTATAGTTGTCTTTAGCAATCCACTCTAGGGGAAAAAAAATATAGATCAAAGAAAATTACAATGTGCATTGCAGAAAGATACCTTCAAGCAGTTTTTCTAAAGATGAGATTGCCTACTAGAGATAATCTTTAGAGCAGTTTCCATGGAAAGTGCAAACAACCTTAATGCAAAATTATGCCCAAGTCTCTTTCAGATGTTCCTTTATCTAAAACAAGCAGCATAAATAGCTCATTCACACCACTGCCTCACTTCACAAACACAGCACTGGAATCAGCAGCAAGGATGGCAAATCCTGTCCCTGATGGTTTTTAAGAGGATTACAGTTCTGCAAGATGCTCAGCAGATCCTGAGGAACTGACATGGACTTGGGTGCAATTAAGACTTTGCAGTATCAAATTGATAATTACCAGGCTTTGATTGGTGTTATCTTCTGGGTATGAGCTTTTATTTCAAGTTTTGATCTCATTAGGTTCTCTAACTTTTTATCATTGCAGTTTCTTGCAATAAAGTAACCAAGTAATTTTGGCATGCAGATTTATGAATGCCTCACAATTTATTGGAGAAGACACTAATGAATTTCAGAGCATATCAATTAACCCAATGATTCTTTTACGTTGCTCAGGCTTGAACTAATAAAAGAAAAATGTTTTTCAGATGCATTTCCCAATTTGCTTAGCTATAAATATATTATGTACACAAGTGCAGACATAATTCTTATGCTGCTGTCGTACATTTTCAACAAAACATATTATTGAGATCTCTCACCCTGCATTAGATGTGTCACCCTCAGATCCCAGCAAAGACCCTTAGACAGTGAACTCCTTGGGCAAGGAAAGCCAGATTCTTGCTATGCATTAGAAAAAAAGCTCCAACTTTACCATCCATTTTGTGCAGTTTTTGCATGTGTTTGTACGAAAGAGAAATAGAAGTAGGGCTTTTGTTTTTCCTAGCAACACTTACGGATGTGATTGGTTGAATGGAGGGATTAAGGGTTCCAAAATCTAGGATAGGCAAGAGATAAGGTGGGGGTGTCCCATTCTCAAGGGATGTGGTGGGTTTAAAGCAGTTGCTTGTGAATAGGGAGTCCTGGAGATTGTCCATCGAGGATCAGGGCTCCTGGTGAGTGGCTCCCAACAGGGGTGGCTGTGATCAGTGGGACCTCCACAAGCTGCTCCATGAAACAATACTGACTTTACAGCATCTCCAGGTAAAGTCTTGCTGATTTACACATTAATCTGCTAGACATTTCAAGATTTCAGATGTTTTGATCTGAAACTTTTGGCACCACAAGCCTATGAATTAAATGATTCATCTGGGAGGCAGGAGAGATAGTTTATTTAAAAAGAAGAGTGTTTTAGAAAATAACATGGATGGGAATTAGCAGGGCTGGGTAACAGAGGACTCTAGAACGTCACTGCCAGTTTACTTCTACATTTTCAATTAATGATAGTAGTACACATGTGACACATTTGTGCTACCTCAACTTGTGGCTGCTCTTCTGAAAAATATGTTAAGACCACACTGTAGAAGATGTCTGCAAAATTGTTATTTTCTTTTTCTTTGGCAGGGACCACACTTGAGGAAAGCTAAACAGTCTAGCCTGGCACATACACACAGCATTTGCTCTGTAAATAGAGAGCTTCCATCTCCAGCCCCTGCTGTCTGACACATTTCATATTTATTAATACCACAGGAAAAAACCCCAACATGAATGTTGTTTTTTTTAAAGCAGATGTCCAATTAGCTGCTGGCTGCTATTTTTCTCTTAGACATGCTTTTGGGAGATTAATGATAATGAAAAATTGTTGAATCCCCTTTATCCCAAAGAACATACATTCCAGCACTTCAGATCCAATTCCATAACCCGTGACAGACTACTGGATGCTTTCAAGTATTATCCCCCTCTCTGTTTTGGGGAAAGGGAGGGCTTGTTTGCTTTTGTACATCCACGCCTGCTTTGATCCGTATGTAATTTATGGTGTGCTTTCAACTGTTTAGTTAACTTCCCCTCTGTGCATATTCCACAAAGCAAACACAATTTGTAACTCAGTTCTGCAAACTTTGAAGAGTTCTACTTTTTGGAGTTGTTTGATGGACTACACATATTTGTATAAGAAGCCATGGCACACACATTGTTACAACCATGCTTAATGGATTGGAAGCAGGAAGCTTATAACACCACTGTGAACATGAGCATGCACTCTGTTTGCAGGCTACCACTCACAAGAATCAACCAGAGCAAAACATTTTCTGCCAAGAAGGGCAGTTTTCTGCTGGCAGCTGGGTGCTGTAGCACAGCAGGAAAGCCACGGAGGCAGGGAGCCTAAGGATGGCTACCTGCAGAAAATTCCCTCAGCTGAACCATCCTCCTGCAGAGTTCCAGCTCACCCTGCTCCAATTATTATCACCCAGTCCTTTTCTGCCTCTGCTGAAGACCTTTCTTTTCTGAAAACCCAAGGATGAAAAATCACTCTCTGCTGTAAAGGGAAAGCTAAGGGAGATGCCCCCTGGGTGGCTTCACTCCTCCACTTTAGCCACCTTTGGCTGCAAACTTCACATCAGTTTTTGTCATATTTTTTGTTTTAGTCATACATCCCCGACTTTCTAGCACTCCAGAAAGTAGAAACTCTTTATATCACACTCTATAAAATTTCTCTGTAGTTGCAATAGAAACTCAGATGTTAATTGCACTGAGATATACGAGCCTGGAAGAACATTCTTTTTCTTAACAAGTTCTGGGTATTTGATCTCTGCAAGATGAGTGATGAAACCCCACTATCACAGCTGTGATGGTAGATCTCTGTACCAAAGGGCATCTCTTCAGTAGAATTATTTTTATGAACACTTTCAACTGGTGTCCCATATGTTGAGCACACTTGGGAGAGGCTTGGCTGTGCAATGGGGCTTTTTATGCCAGATGAAATGGCAGATCTCTGAGGAGTGAATTATTCATACTGGTACCATGACCTTTCATTAATAAACTCAGTTTTAAGAATAAACTTTAATCCTATTTACAAAGTCTCCCTTACTTTTTCTGAACATCTTTCTCTTCTATCTCAGTTACATACAGATACTAAAAGTTCAATGTGAATTCCTGAGAAGACTAATTTTTTAAAAATCATTCCTCAACCTTTTTTGTTAATAAGTTCATGAATTTAAGAAAAGTTCCTATACTCCTTTCACAAAACACTCCAGTAATTTCACCTTCCACCGAAGAAACTTATTGCAGCCCTAGGTAATTAAACTTCCTACTACATCCTACTAATTATATGCCACTTCCTTTAGGGAAATTATTTTCCCTATTCCTGAATCATATCACAAGAAGTATGAAGTATAATAATGATAATAATAATAATTTATTTTTACATATATTTCTTCTCTCCTACAGCTAGGACCCGCTTTATTCCCAAACTTCTTTCAGCACTTTAATATTCAAGGACTCTTACATTCTTATTAGTAAATAATAGATCTTTACATTCCAGCTTCTTCCAAGTGTATTGCACTTTTCAAATATAAAGATTACCTCAGTATTGTAATTTAAAAGCCAAATTTAGATTTTTTTTGCCTTGTTTAAATTTCCCAATGCAGCACAAAGCTTTGCTTACTTGCCTTTGCTCTTCTTATATTTGCATTTGCAAACAATGGGTTTGCAATTACCTCCTCATCCCCCAATGTGCAGACTATCTTTTAAATGATTCTCAATACATCTTGGTTTTTATCTAGTTAAACCATACTCAGGTTTACCTTTCCTTGTACAGTTATATCCTCTTTACTAGGCTTTCTGGGTCATCTTCCCTAAGTGCTCTTAAAATACTGCATAAATTCTGGAAAGAATAGTAGGAAAATTTATTCTGGGAGTCGAGGTTCACTGTTTCAGAAGAGGTCTGGCCCCATGCCCAGTGACCTCAATAGAATGAAGCCTGATGATTTTTGATTAAAACTTTTGATTAAACCTGATGCATTCAGCTTGGTTGTTCTCAAATCTTTCAGATCCAAACCTCCTCTTTCTTCTCTTCAATAGCTGAAACATGGACAAGGGCCAAAAGAAGCTTAGGCTCTTTACATGACTGTTATAGAATACAGAGCTCTCAATGAGGCAAAAGAGAGGGAGAGAAACTCAAAACTGTGCAGGCCAGAGATAAAAACCTGAGGACTCTGCTTCTCTCCTACTGAAAACACAACCTCCTCCTCACCACAGAGCCAATGCCCTCAAATCTCTCCTGAGCTGAGAAACTAAAGCTGACTTTGCTCGTGTCTTCCTCCTGGATATCACTAAATTATTGAGCTGAAAGCAAGACCTTCCCATCCTCTTGAGTGGCAAAAGTGCACAGATCCCACCTCCTGAGACACAGTCTGTATAAAGAGCAATTATTCTACCTCTTTCTAACTATTATGAACAAAAGTGGTTAAATTAATACGCTTTCTACCCACATTGCAGCCTGAATTTAATTGAAGATTGTTGTCTGCAAAGAGAACAGAATCATTTCCTAGGGGCCTGTTTCAGTCACAACTGTTATTTTATTTACTGAAGGAACCACTGATAGTTCTTTGCCCTGGCTAAGATTAGGGAAAAGGTGGATGAGTTCAAAAATGGGAAGTAGACTATCACATTGCTGAATTTTTAGGGATCTATATATAAGACACTTTCATTCTTAGTGTGTGTCTTGGCATTCAGAATTCATAGAAGGCTTGGTTATTGTGTGATGTCCAGGAACAGCAGTCACAGAGATCCATGTGCTGTGCTTAAACTCAGCCAATAGGATGCATTCAAGTAAGCCTTAAAGTCTTTGACCTTTCAGAAATCCTCAGTGGAGTTTCTTCTGTGATTTACACCATGCAATGTTCCCTAATCCTTGTGTCAGGATTCAAAGACAAATCTATTGTAGCAGAGAGAAAAAAGCAAAATAACCTCATGTGAGAGACTGGAAGGGCTGTTGACTTGAAGCATTTTGGGTGAGGAGAAGGAGCAGTTTGAGCCTTGGCTCTGGGGAGGTGATGCCCTGCCCTGCACACCTGTATCCCAGCCCCACAGGGGCTGCCAATCCCTGGCACACCACGGGCAGTGCTCCACACCCTGCTCCTGAAACCCCTAACCCAGCCCCTGAGTGGCCAAATAACCTGGAGTCACACCTGGGGGAAGGGCTCAAGAAGGCCAAGGGGTTTTTAAGCCCAAACACAAGGCAAGCACATCTTGACCCCACGTCCTTTTGGAATTTTTACCAGCTGCACACAGCTGGAACTAACAGTGGTAGTTATGTTTATTCTTTTCTATATCTTTTCTATGTCTTTTTCTTCTTCTCCTCATTCCCTCTTCTTGGAATTTTTGAGTAACCTAAAATTGAACAGGCTTAGAGTTTGCAAAGTTGAATGGGTCAAGTTAATGCTTTGAGAAGTGTTTAATGTCACTTTTAGATAATGAAACGGTGCCCTCAGTCGTAATATTACAAGGTTAAATAGGCCAAAAAAATTCATCTCAGTTGGAGTCATATGTGGTGTTCAAATGTCCAGAATCTGCCTTTGGGCATTTAATTCCCTCTTGTAAATAGGCAAATACTAGCATTCAACCTTTCTTGGGCAAATTGCTCCCAGGTGTACTCAGCATGCACTTTTACAGGTGTGAATCTGTTTAAATATCTGTGCAAAAATTCATGAATCTTTCTCTAAGTCTCTAGTTTTGAAAACTTTGGTTTAAAGCTTACATGGTTCAATAGCTTCCACTTCAGTGATTCAGAAAAAGATAGAAAAAGGCCTGGAAAATTGTTTAAAGCAGAATTGCTCCTGCTGTCATGATAGTGTGAAGCATAAATATCAGGACAAGAATTTGCTTTATTTTTATATATTTGAAACAGATATAGAGATGCCTTTCTGTATGTATCTGAATACATCTACCAAGTGCAGCACCTTTATGTACTATTCTCTTTTGCACCTGGGCTATTCTATTTAATATTTGCTTGATCTTTTTGCACTGAAAATGCAGCTAGTGCACTAATACGTATTTTGGCAAGTTTTGGCATATCAACAAACCTCAGAAGTTTCATATAAAGTTATACAGTTTATTCCCTATACCCTGAAGCTAATAACTCCTTTTCAATAATTATAGGGAGCCAACTTAGGCAACCATAAAAGGAACAATAATCAGGTAAAAAAAAAGAAACACAAGGTTTCATCTTTTCAGAACTTGACTCATTCAGGTCTCAATGCCACTATTTGAGCTTCTTTGCTTTGGGGGAAACTAATTAGTAAACCAGGAAAAAAACTTGATTAAACAAAATGCCCTTGCATCCTGCTCTGAAAATACCAACTTGATTCACCAGCAATTGCTTTAGAAATGAGTGTATGAATATTAATATTCATGTGTTTGGTTGATGAAGCTATTCACACCTTTTCAGAATTCTGCATTTTAAAAAATGTGTTCCCTTCTGTACCTTCTTTGGAGTTTATCATCCTAATAAAGAGCACATTTAAAGCGTCCTTCTTCAATGTGCTGAGTGCTCTATTCAGCCCTGAGTGCCCATGGTTTGGTGAGCTCAGGGACACTTTGTGGAGCACTAATTGTGCTCAGTGACAGAACATCCAGTTCCTTTGCCCCAGTCCTTTGGTCCTTCTCTTAAATAGGTGGATTATTTTAGCTTAGACAACACTGCTTCAAATAACTCTACTTTTATGAATTTTATCTTCTCTCTCAGGGCTCTAGAGAGACAGCATCTGATATTATTTGTTCTTGAGGTAGGTGCTAGAAAGTTCATCCTCAGCTCAGCACAAGTGGCCCAGCTTCCATCTGACTCTTTTTTAATAGAAGAGCATGGCAGACCCTTCCTAGAAGATGCTTTTGCATTTTAATCAAAGGACAAAGTTAAGAGGCTTCTTTATTAGGAACTGTGACTGAACTATATCACTGCTTGATTTCCCCCAAAGGCTGCAGGTTCAGCAGCAGACACAGCAACCACTTTCTCTTGGGATCTTGCCTCAAGCTGCATGTGCTGTGCCCAAAGCTAAAGAACTGGATGAGACTCTCGTCCTCAGAATTTTGGAAATGCCGAACACTCTCACAGGTAAATCTCTGTCCTGAGCAGAAGCAGTGAATGGTGTTACAAAATTCCTGTTGTGGATTTATGTAGCTAATGCAGCCCTGGAGCTGAAACTGAGCTGGCACATCCACACAAGGATCCCTTGGGATCCCATGGGTCAGAGGCACAGGACTCCAATGTCACAACCATGAGCTATCCCTTCCTGCCTTGTCACTTTGGCAGTTCTCTGTATCCCCTAGGGGATTGCAGGGAAGCTGCAATGCTCTTCCCAAAGCTGTAACAGGGAAATAAATGGAAGATGACAACTGAAGGCCCTTTCCTGTCCCTTACTCCCTGTCAGTATGAATACAGACTGTAGAAAAATTCCAGTAAAACCAATTTTGCTTGGTTTCTCTCCATCTGCAGGATTTACTCTTGGCTGCTCTATTCCAGTTATTAGGAGAAACAGGGATTCTGAAACAATGGGGCTGGAGATATCAGTTCTTTCTGGCTCCTCCAGCAATGAGTCAGAGCTCCCATGCTCATTCTCTTAACCCTGGATGATGCCCTGCCCTCACATATATTAACATCTTGCCCCAAGCCTGCAGTGTGTAATACGAAAGGGGATATCAGCATGACTTAGGCTGTAGTTTTCAGGTGAAGAAACAGGATTTTCTAGTCATGCATGGCTAGCCAGATGCATTCAGTACTGCTTTAGGTTGGTGTATGTTTATTGTGCGTTTTCAGGCTATCTGGGGACAATTTCTAAAATATGAGTACCTCTTTGGAGTGGTCTGAATTCACCAGCTCATTTTGCAGCAGCCCTGCTTGCCAAAAAGCTGTCAGGTGGTAATTCCTGGCTGAGCCTGAAGTGGTGACTTGGGGAGCTGGCTCTGAACCACTGGTTTGTCCTTCCAGGTAGAGATAATTCTGTGAGATCAGCACCAGCCTGTGGGATCCTGGTGCTGCTCACAAAGAAATGCCCAGATTGATGAGGCAAGATCTGCAGCACCCACACTGAGGGACATCTGGATACTTGCTATCCTTAAAATTTAAATGCACTTCAAAAATAGCAAAAAGCAAACCTAATCACACCCAGCTTAAGCCAGTAGGCACATAAACATCTGTGGGAAACACAGTGATTCACAATTGAACAGCTTCAGTTTTAATTTAATTTTGCAACTTTCTTAGCCAGAATAAACATCTCCCAGGAAAAAAATCCAAAACTCGTGGTCTGGCAAGAAGAAAAGCAGAACAAATCATTAGCCAAGTGTGCAATAATGAAGACCAATCCTGGCCTGGCAATGAGAAGGAACAGATGACCAAAGCAGTTTTTCCCATCTCAGGCCACAGTGGTTCAATAACAGCACCCTGCCAACAGTTGCCTTCATCCAAACCAGTCCCAAATTTCCAAGCACATCAAAATACTATGAAAGAACTGAGTTACAGGCAAAATACCTGATCACCTGATTGTAACAATGAAGATGAAGTATTAATTCCAAAATGTTTTTTATTCTGAGATCTTCACCTTCTTAGCCCCAGAGTAGCTTACAAAAAAAGAATTCATATATGCAGAAAATCACAGCATGTATAATTCAATATCAGCGTGCCTTAGCTAGATCATTAGAGGAGTTGAGGTTTTAATCCACAGCTCTAGTTACAACTCAAGTGAAGGGAATTATGGATACAGGAGAAGATCCCTATCTTCTAAATGGCACAGTCATTAGCAGCTTGTTGCCTTTTTGCACGCACAAATAACAGCAGTGAGGTTTCATCTTCATTTACTCCTCAAAGAAGATAAAGCCATAGGTGAAATGAGTGGGGAATAGGTGTTACTTGTCTCCTTCCTGGGTGCTTGCCAGCGCCTAGGTTTGGGACTGAAAAGGGGGAGTGAAATATTTCACACACCAACAGTCTTTCATTTGTCACCAGGAACTGGAATAAAAGCACCCAAAGTACTAGAAATGTGAAAAAATAACAGAAACACATGGCAAACTAACATTGAACGTGTCCCTTATTGTACAAAAATAGGTGCAGTGTTTGCAAAACATGAGATTCACAGTGAGAACAAATGACCAGTTGCTATCACATTTAAGTCTGTGGTCCGCATTAGGGATGTGCCTAAATTGGCTCTACCACCACAGGAGTCCATCCTCTTATCTCAGAGCAGGTTTCCAAACCCTCCCTAATCCTGTTGCTGGATTTGGGGGTAGGAAGGAGCCCCAAAGCATGTACCTTGGACAGGTAATCCAGGGAAGCAGGAGAAAAGCAGATGATCAGGTGCTCTGAGCTTTGCCATGGTGGTACAGTGATCCTCAGCCTCACAAGCTGCATCATCTACAGGGCAGCTCACACAGGTGTGGAAAGCTTTGAAAAACCAAATGGTGTTTTCATACCTGGATGTTTTCCAAAGTTGATCTAAAAGACCAGAATTGTATAAAATGGCTACAGCACAGCCTGTATGAGAAAAGCACTGGGGCTCATTTGTGTACAAAAGATTCACTGTTTGCATGTAGAAAAATTTGAATGTACACAGTGGAAAGGATCATTTATAGCATGGTTCACAGCCTCAATCACTGGGCTGATTTTATCTTGACATAGTTAAATCCAAACACTGCCTGCCAACAAGGTGCTTAGAAAACAAGAGAACCTGTAAGATGTTTTTTCTTAAGAACTAAATTCCTGGATATAATTTATTCCCTCTTTAGCTGTTCTAGTCCAAAGTTTACATATTGCAGAGTGCTTGCTTTCTGCAAATTAATTGCAAAACTAAGTCTTTGGAATACTGACAACTGTAAAAATCCCAAACTACAGATGGTAATATTAGAACAGAAAGGATGTGTTGAAAGGCTGATAAATGGACATACTAAACAAGTTTTCTCTCGAAAGGTTTGGGAAACCAAATCCTAAAGAAACAGAGGACTTTTTCCTTCACCTCCTTATAAATATTTTCTTCTCTACAGCATTAATAATTAGGAACTTTATATTGAGAAAGTCAACAGTGTCTTCAAAGACAGGAAAAGTAAATTTCTTTTAAAACACTCAACTGAAGAAATACAATTTTCAATTTTTTTTTATTCTGACTTAAGAGTGATATTCTGCTTGAGAGACTGAGTAGGTAGCACTAAGGCTTTCTTACTCAGCATATTTTATCCCTGTGTATATGCAGAGTGCCATTGGCATAATGCCAAAAAAGGAGCTGCTAGTCCTGTAGTGTGCTGGAAATGGTTTTGTTCTGGCTTACCTGTCATTGGCTGGAGTCCTAATCAAATTAAAAGACTTGATAACTTTGAGATGTGAGTCAGCATTGATGAGTTCATTTCAAAAGGAACTTAAACATCAAGTGATGAACAAGAAGGGGAAAAGCAGCGATGGAACATTTTCATCTCATGGATTATCAAAGGAAACAGCAACTCAAAGGAGTAGCAGAACAGCTCTCACATGCAGTCCATACACTCCCAGTTTATAAAATTTCCTTCTGTGTCAAGTCTGTATCAGCAAAAGTTTGCTGGAATTGCTGATTTCTGAATAAGAGAGTGGCATAAATTTAGGAGGCATCATGCCTAAATCTCAGTGGCAATGGAACTTTTTGAAGGGGGTTTTTGATGACAACCAGTTCAGCTTTAAGAGTGTAGAGGCTGTTCCCAGGAGCTGCTGGCAGCATCCTGCAACCCCTGGTAGAGCAGAATTAGATCTATCACAGGCACAATGATCTTCAACACCAGCAGCCATATCAAGCACAAAAATCAGCACTTTTACAGGTGATAAAACATTCAGCCAGCCCCTGACTTCAAGTCCATGAACAGAAGAAAATGCAGTTGGAGATTAAAAAAAAAAAAATTACTGATCTAATTAATTTTCAGCTGTGAAAATGAAAAAAAAAAAAAAGAAAAGCACACAGTGCAAACACTCATGGTTTGTAACTTAATATCACTGGTCAGAAATAAAAAACAGCAAACATAAATCTGAAATATTATCTGTCACAGTGGAGTAAATCACAATCCACATTCTCATGAAGGAAAATAACCTATTTCTGATTCTTGATATCTGAGTGGAAGGGGTGAAAAAAGGTTTTCTGAAAAATGAGGGAATAGCTAAAGTGGGAATTTTAATGAGAGGAAGTTCTGATGTTTCAGTCAATTAGCTTCAAAAGCAGTCTTTCAAAGCTTTAAAAAAACTTTTCATAAGGTGTCCATCAGCTGCATTATGTTTTAAACATAGTTCATATTTTCATATCAACATGTGACTGAAAGGCAAAAGCGACTTGTGAGCAGCAGGTCCCATCTGTGTGAGTGGAAAGGAGACATATGCCAGGTGATTCTCCTCTTTCAAGCCCTGCAGTTCCTCTCAGAAAAAGTATTATTTGTCCTCCAGTCAACTGGGAACATAGAAAAATCTCACAGAAAAAAAATATCAAAACAAAATATTTATGTATATAAAATTTTCCTCTTAATTTCAAAGTTGGTGAAATTTTATTTGACTCTAATTCAAATCTTTCATTTTAATTTGGGGTTGTTAAAGCACCTGATGAACTTACTCATGTCTTTTCTCTCTCTTTTTTTTTTTTAGCTAAAGTTATTTTTAAACAAAGGTCCTTCTTTGAACAAAATGCAAAGAAAAATCTTTTTTCAAAAAAAAAAAAAAAAATTTAAAAAGGTACAAAACCCCCTCACTGATATTTTGTAAATTAAGAGGCAGGGAAATAAGGTGCTAAGAAAAGTTCAGAAAGAGTGGTTTCAACAAAACAGTGTCTTTATAAATGTAGGAAATGGAAAAGAGCTGCTGTCCCTCCTTTCTGTATTGCTGTCTGCAAGTGAACTGCACTACCCAGCCCAAGAAAGTTCCTAAAATCAGAGACAGATGGACTTTTCTGCTGATTCTGTAATTGGAAAGGCTCCTGCTGTAGTCATTCAAGTTTTAGCTCTTCTTCGATTTCAAGATAAAAAAAGTTTTTCATGTTCTTTAATGCAAAGGAAAGTGTTCTTCCTATTCTAGAACAAGTCAATTCCCAACCTGGGCATGATTGTCTCCTCCTCTACCTGTAACCCAATCCCTGTCCTCTTCTTTGGGAGAGGGCTTTCCCAAGGGCAGCTGGGATTTGCCACTCTTACTCTGGTAAAAAGAGCAATAAAGTGTCAGGAATATTAAATCTGAGCTGGAGCTGCTCTTACAGAGCAAACCTGAAAACTGAGAATGCCAGGAGACCCTGGTACTGAGATGTCTCTGGAATGTTGGTCTAGGCACCCTGGTTCACATTTTTTGGGGCATTTTTTTCTTATAGCAGAACTGGAAACAAAACCAAACATCATCCTTCAAATCCAAGAAGTCTGGTGAGAGTTTTAACTGTCCAGTTTTCACATTCCCCAGTTTTACAGCAATCACTGTTGCAGTGTTTTCTGTCATTCAACAGCCCATAAGCAATGAACATCAACATTCCTGGTTTTATTTGGATAGGGAATTTGAAAGGGAAATTAATTTTCCAACATCATCCCCTGAATAGGTGGCATAGTTCAGAACTGTGAGCTGTTTTCCTGAGTTCTGAACAGCACCTGGAATATGATTTTATTCCCATCAATAAAACCAGGAAAAAAAATGAAAAGAGTTTTGCCAGAATAGTTTTTGAAGAACAGAGCTATTCTCCCAATACACAGGAATTTTTTAGAACTGTACTTGGTTTTAATCACACATATTCCTCTTAAGATAAAATTTCTGAAGGGAAATGTCAGCCTAACCTGTTACTAGCTCTTTGCCAAATCTCAGGGTGACAGGTCACAAATCTTCAGCACTGAGACAGGGATTTCCTTTCACCTTGTTATTTTAATAAGCCACTAGCAATGGATCTACCAATTCTGGAACTTTTGTCAATAAGTGTCAAAGGCTGGGATTTATTAACTGCCCATTTATACAAACATGATTTTCTGCATTTAAGAGATTTGTAGTGGAAGACAGCACCTGAGCTGACTTCCTTTATCTGCACATTGAAATGTTCCCCAGTGAACCAAAGGTCAGCAGCAAAGTGAGCTGCACAAAGTGATTTATGTCATGCCCAGTCAAAGGCAACACAGAACCTGGTGAGGTTTAATTAAGGAGAAAAAAAAAAAATCCCAAACCTGTAATCAATGGTAATTTTCAGCCTTGCTAATTGTTTGTAAGACTGGCATCAGATAAATCCTCACCCCAACTAGGTTAGAATTAAATTGTGTTGTTCTTTACTGCAAGCAGGAGCTGATAGAAATAAATGTGTATAAACTTCCAGTGCAGTTTATTAAACATACTCTGGCTGTTGCTGTGACCAGTCTCCAGGTTCCAATTAACCTGCAATGGTCAGGAAGGCAGAGCTTGGGAAATCTAACCTCAGACCAGTGCCCACCAGCCACAAGGATCATCAGATTGGATGACAACCCCTTTCTGCTTTATTGAGCAAAGTTGGGGCTGTTTTTCACTTGCTGCCCTCCTGACAATGCTAAACTGCCTCTCAACCCTTCAGGACAATGACCACACAGTTATAATGGACAACCTGAGAGATTTAAACTCTGTATGGAAGCCAATAGTTTTTTACTTTTCATAGTCAAAAAATAGATTTTTTAAATTTCTTCTCTCAGAGACATTAATATTAAATATTTTCCATTTTGTGAATAATGAAGGAATCCCTTAAAACTCCCTATAAAACAAAGTAGGAAAACAGTACTAAACTAGCTTTTTAAAAAATTTTGAAACAGCATAAAATGGAGTTTCTCTTTACCTGTCCCCCAGTGATGAGATGTAAGATCCCTTGTGCTGCTGACTAGCTTAGGAGCCTCTCTAAGCCAGGCAAGAGGTTCAGAAAAAGCAGTGCTAAGACATGGGTGTGATGCCATCCCACCAGGGCAGGCAGGGGCTGTGACCTTTTGCAGTGGAAACACTGCAAGACCACCTCACAATGAGGTTAAAAAGAAGAAAAATGTACTGTGATGTTCTGGGTGCCAATTACAGCACTGGGACTGGGTCCCTGTGTGTAGCAAAGGGATCATTGGGTTGTGGGACAATCCGGGTTGAAAGGGACCTCAGGAGCTCTCTTGTCAAACCTGCTCCTCAAATTGGGTCAGCTACAGCTCAGACCAGGTTACTTTGAGCTTTATGTGGCCCAGTCTTGAAAATGTTTTAGGATTAGGTTCCTCTGAATGAGTCCTGTTTTCTCAGATTTTGTTCAGTGGGCAAGTTCTCCTTTCCAGTGACCTTCTGCTGACCTTACTCCAGTTTGACTCTGTGCTTCTTGTACTAGGGGGAACATAAAAGTTGTGGTTGAACATGTTTTTAAGTGCAGAACTGAAGCCTACATTTCTTGGGCCAGAATGTCCTTTTCTCAGAACTGTATGGGCAGCAGTGTGATGGAAACCACAGAGCTGCTGACCTTTCTGCTGGCACCTGCCTCAGTGCACAAGGGTGAGTTGTGGATGCTGTGATCCCTCCTGAGGAAGCAAGAAAAAGAGGAAAATGGAGGAGAATAAAAAAATCCATCTTTGAACAGTGACTTCAAAAGAAACAGAATGTTAAAGGTCAGATCTATATCTTTGTGGCCTTATTTACTGACATTGATGCAACTTCTGACAAAGGGATGAGACTCAAACTCCAACAAGAGTGTCATTCCTGCATTTCTGAGAAAAGACCGTATGAAAGAAATGGCCAAATAATCACTTGTTGAAATTTTTGGCTTTTGTTGCCACTCTCTTTTCCATCTGAGGTCTGAGGTGAGCTTGAACCACCTATTCTTCATGCTTTCAATTCTTCATTCTACAGCTTTCTTGAGGGTTAAGCAGACTGTACCAAGCCAACTGATGTTTTCAATTCTCTTTCTGGCCTTTTGAAAAAAATATTTTTTTTCTCTCTGTGTCTGGTAAGTATCTGATCTTGAGAGATGGAAAAGGCTAAAAGTAAGCATACAATTTTTTTTTTTTTTTTTTTTTAGTTTTCTCTCTTTTCTTTGTCATCTTTTTTCATGCAAAGAAATTCTGTTGAATTTTTACATGACTTAACCAACTCAAGCCCTGGTATTTTACACATCATAACCTCCGAGAACATGTAATGAAACCACCATGAGGTTCAGAGTTCCATGAATAAAATCTACCCCTCCTCCCCTCAGAAAAAAAAAAATCTCAAAACCAAGCCTTTAATCTGTTCTCCAGTCTGATTTTCCAGAATAACCACTATACACAAGTGATTCCTCTCTGGATGCAGTAAGTGAATCACTGGGTCAACGAGACAAGGGGCTCTTGTTGGAGGTGGAGCTGCTGTTGGAGGTTTGTTTGTGGGCCCAGAGGAAGGACCCCCAGTGAGGAGTCCTAATCTATCAATACTCATTCTCTTCTTGCAGAATGGTCTGTTTAGGGAAATCTTTCTGCAGCAATGAATTGTAGAGATATAGAAAAATGGAAGCAAAGTAAAAAGCCTCAGGTGTTTCTGAGTTCAGATACACCAAAGTAATATCCATGTCAATCCAATTATAAACTAGTTAGTGTATAATTCTTTGCCTGGAATATTGGACAGTGATGTACAACCTGCATTATGTGGGAAATAGATGTTCAGAACCCATCAGTAACCAAGTTCAGCATTAATTGATTTACTGAGCAATTTTCTGTGAGTCAAATGTCCCCAGACATGCTATAAGAGAAGCAGCTCTTTTCCCTGATACTTCTTCTGACTGACAATGTCATTATATATCACCTCTTGTACAGAAATGACTCCTTTTCCTATAAATATAAAATACAATGCTGGGAAAAAGATGTCCTCCACCCAGCAGGAATCTTCTTTTTTTTGCCTGATGAACCGAGAATAACTGCTGATAATAATTTGATTAATCTTCTCAAAAATATTCAGATAAGCCAATTTTCTGCTTATAAAAATTATAATTATATTAACATAAAAAAGAGAGAGATTTGCAATAACTCAATCATTGTGTATAGACCAAAATTAAACTGTTCTTGGATGGCCAAAATCTTCTGGTGAATTTTAAAAGTTTTTTTTTAAAAAAAGAAGGAAAGACATTTTAATGAACCTGTCCTTAAGGGTACTCAGATTCTAACTGTTCTTCACAAGTTTTAATATTAAGTATCTCTCAGTAGTTTACTGGTGGAACTCTGCCACATTATTATATGAAGTCCCTTGTCTTACTGAGGTTTATCAAGAATTTCCTACTCAAACAATACAGGAAAAGGATTTCTACTCTATGGCAGATGGTTAGGTGTCTGCAAATTGCCATTGTTTGGGTATGAGACTTTGACCATAGTTTTGGAGTTTGACATTTAAACAACAAAAATAATTCTCTTCTTAGGACCTGACAGACAATTTGTAATTCAGCTCTAAGCAGCCTGCCAAAACAAGTGAAAATTCCAGGCCACGGCATGTAGCAATATTGTATGACAGTAAGCATCAAGTTAAAACAAACAATAGATATAACCTTTTAGGAGATGTTTGCAAAATTAATCTAATTATCACTCATCTAACAGTCCTTAACCTTACTGAGAAATTGTCACTACTTTTCTGCCGTGATAATTTTTTGCTAAGAAATTTGCCTTGAACCACTGAAAGGATGGGGGTTATGACTGAAAATTACTTGTTTAGCACTCTAAGGATTTGTTTTCTTATGAGTGAGCTTTGCAAAAGAAAGCAGTGCCCAGCCAAGCTTCCCTAAGATCTGTTCTTCCTGAGATCAGAAATGTCACTGTAAACAGCACGTCCTCTTAGCCTAATGGGTAAAGCCTTTCATATCCAGTCAGTAATTCCCCACAGCCCAGTAAAATTTATAATGCCAATTTTATCTAAACTTATAATTAGCAGATTCCAAGGTTCTTTCCTGAGCTAATTTCCTGCTGATGCACAGTTGCCCTGACGTGGATCTGTGTTTTCTGCTTTCAAGGTTTTCTTGGTTTTGATGTCTCAGTAATGCTGCACTGCATGATTCAAATGTTGCCTCTCTTGAGCAAGGGGACCATGGGTCCTAAAATGTTGTTAGTTAGAGGAACCAGGGTTCAAAATCTGAGCATGCTTAGATTTTTAGTATGTATTTTTTAGAAAATTTTTGATTGTTTGAAATATCAGTGACAAGTGAACTACTAAAATAGGGTAAATTGCTTAGAAAAACTGCACAGAGCAGGATAAAATCTGTGACCTAGGAGGCCAGACCAGTGAATCTTTATTAGTAAAACATTATTTGTAGCCCAACAAGGGAGAGCTTCATCTGGAGCCTGTTTCCAAAAGGCTGGGAAGTGCAGTAAATATACCTGAGACCAGTTGCTTTGTTAAAATAAGTCATGTTCCCTCTTCAATTATTTTCTGAACCACAAAAAAAATTACAACAGTCTTAGAATCTTCAAGGTTGGAAAAGACTTCTAAAGTAATTGAGCCCAACTGTTAATCTAACACTGCCAAATTTACCACTAAACCACGTCTCTAAGCACCATATCTGCATGTTTTTGAGCATTTTGATTCCACCCCTGGCCTGGGGAACCTGTTCCAAAGACTGATCATTCTTCCCAACCTGTAACTAATTTTAAAGATCACTATTTCTATTACACATCTAAGAATTTTTAAATGCTCAGTAGCAAAAAAAAAATTCTTCAAATTTTATCATACTATCTAAAATAATCTCCTTGCAAGTCCTCACTTGTGCATTTGAACCATAATAGTTGCCACTACATTATCCCTAAAAAGAGATAAAATTCCATGGAGCTGCATAAACAACTTACACAGATCCACTTGGACACAGCAATTGGCCATCTGTGATTCAAGATAAAAACCCACAACTTTTTGTTCTCTGTGTTTTCTGTAATAACTGAATCCCCAGTGAGAGCAGCACAGCATCTATCCACGTGCTCTGTGCACATCATGACTGCCCCAGAGGAATTTTCAATATACAGGAATGAGAGTGATAAAAAGGAAATGGTAACTTCTGCCCTTAGACAGACAGTCACACCAATATCAAGAGATGTGCCTGAGATTTCATAAGACATCTCTAGTACAGACAGGAATGCCTCTGTTTTATTCTCAGAAACAGGCCACAATTTTTCCCATAAAAAACCCAACTTTTTAAGGACTGAATTATTACAGAGGCATCTGAATGAGAAATGAAAGCAGAATGTTGATTCTGCAACTTCACTTTAAGGTCTTTTCACTTTCAATTTTTTTCCCCCACTGCATGAAGACCAGCCTAAAGGTGGAGGAGAATATTACAGAAAGCATTTATTATGTTTCAAGGCACAATAAAAACATTGGTAATACACTCATTGCTGAGATGCAAAATGAATCTCAAAGCAATCAGAGGACAATAACAATTTTAAATTAAAATGTGCACAGTCTACAAATAGATTTTGCTAAAGGCAAACAAACTGTCAAAAAGATCTCTGTTGGCAAAGTAGCTTTGAATATTTAGATCAAGTTTACTTCTTGATAAAGGTTCTTATAAAAGCTGTATTTATAGTGTGGAATTTGTTCCACAATTTATTGCTTACACTGCATCATTAGGTGTAGATGCAAAATATTAATTTTATCCTTCTATCTGTTACTTTTTTCTTCCTGTTAGTATTTGAAACAGGAGGCTGAGAAGAGGAATACTGGGAGGATAATTACTGATATCTATATATAGAGGAAGGCTAACCAACTTTCTATTCCAGAAACAGCTTTGCAGCATTGACCACAGGTACTGCAGGAAACATCAGCAGCTTTTCATGTGCAGGGAGGCTCTTGGACTTGGCAACCAGCTTGAACAGCTTCTGCTCCTTGCACAGGATGCACTGAGCAGAGAGAACAAGCCCACAGCAGGCGCAGCTCCAGCCCTGAGTTCCAGAGCTTCAGCAGGGCAGAGAGCATCTGTGTGAGCTCCTGTGCTGGAGAACTGGGAGGAGAAGCCTTGGTGAGCTCTCTAGGGCAGTGTCTGTGCCAAAGAACAGCCCCTGTGCATCACTGATGAATGTCCTGTGAGATACTGGACAGCTGAAGGACTCCACTGTGAGGGATTTATTATCTGAGATGTTTTGGAGCTTACTTTCTTTTCCCTCCTGTTGTGCTGTTATTTACTTTTCCTTCATCTCATCCATCTAATTAAAAGAGTGCTGAGAACAAACAAATTGTATCAGGCTGTTCAGTTTTGATGGTGCTTTCTTTGGTACCTGATACACACAGGAAATCAATATGGAGACTGGATTGAGATGTGGTACAGGGGTCCACTGTAAGAGATTAAAGAATGGATTGAGCAATCCCTAAGTACCATTCATGTATGCACTGCTTTCTGAGGGCATGGGTGATCTAGTTAAAAAAATCCCTTTTTTTAACACAGTGCAGCCAGGACATAGGTCATTGGGCAAAGAAAATCTCTGACCTCACCCAGGAAATCCTCTTTCTTTAGATATATGAGGAGCTGAAAACAAGAAAACATATAAGTTTCAAATTATTTTTCCCCTCTCCTCACTATTAAATAAAGTGTGTTAATGTATTGCCTAATTTTATGACTTCTTAAGTACATTTGAGCATAAATCCCCCCATAAACTTCTACTGAAAGTATTTCTACAGAGAAAGCCCTTTACCTGAATTGCTGCAGTCTAGTAGAGGGAGCCTTTTACATTCAAAGCAATAGATAGTGACAGTAAAACCTGTGAGAATGGCCAGGTTTTCAGGGAAGATAGGTTGGATAGCCACAGTTCTCCATGGCTGTTGTTATCCATCAGTCCTTAAGTGAGCTGAGCTGTGGAAGAAGAATGAAGAAAATGGGCATGCTTTATCCCAGTTTAGCAGAGTTAGGATTTGCCTGGTTCAGGAGAAAAGCAGGAACTCACTAAATGGATGTATATTAGGCATTTATCACTCATAGTAGGGAAAATTACATGCAGTTGCATGTTAATTTGGAGGCTATGGTAAACAAAGAAAAAATCCTCCAAGCAAGAAATGCTGTGGTGTAAGTGATGTGTCTCTCTGCCATCTCTAAGTCTGTGGGTGTAGGAAGATTTTGATAGAAGATGCATATTTCTATTTTATTTTGAAAGTCATTAACTATAGGTAACAGAACCTTTATTTTAAGGAGTGACATATAACAGCCTTTTTCTTTATTAACAATTTCAATTACACAGAAAATAACAATAAAATATATTAATTAATATCAATACTTAACAACTTAATTAGCCTTAAATCCCACAACTCTCAACAGTCTAGACAATACCCAGCATCTGACTGCACCTGTTACACATTTTGAGTCTTACACTGAAATCTTGCCCCAACAGCATCCATACTGAGAAACAAACCACAATTTCTCTTCAAGATCTTTCCTCCACTGCTGTCTTGTGAGGCCCTTTCTCTCTGCAGCTGCAAAGTCTCAGAGTCACTGCTGAAGTTAACCAAGGTCTGGTGGCTGCCAAGTGCCAAAGTGGCAGCCTCAGTACCTCTCTCTGCTCTATTCCTTTTGATCTTGTTGGGGAGAAGCGTGGGGTTTTTTTTCCTAGTTGCTGTGAAATGTTGATTTTTCCTTGAAAAAGGAATGTTTTCTTCTACTGAAAAGTATATTGTTTCCCCACCCTTGGCCCTTTGTTTTACACAACATACTGCAGGCATGAAAACAAACTCTGCAGACACTGGGGAAAGTCAGAGACGTTTTATGAACCCAGCTGGGCAAGTCTCTCTTTTTTTCTGATTTTGTTTGTTTTCTTTTTCTTTTGTGAGAGCTGTTATGAACAAAGAACCATCTAGGTCAGAAAGAACAGCTCAGTGGTAAAATAATTCAGCATTGGGTTATTTTTAATATTTGTGTGTGTTTCATTTCAGCTCTTCTACATAGAGCTTGTGGACTTCTGTGTGTCTGTTGAGTTTGTGACCTCTGATCAGACCTGCTCTGATCATTCATGCTCTCCCTCTTGCATTTGTTTGCAACAGTTCTCTGGGTCAAATGATCTCAAATTTCTGTATCTGTTATGCATTTGTGTCCAAAGCATGGCAGCTAAAATGGCAGAGAACCCAAAACTTGTAGGTCCTCTGTCAATTTGTTTGAAATAACAGATTGATTTTTCTCCAGTTTTCTCCTTCACCCTCCACTCCATTTCTCCTTTCTGCTGGCAAAACTGTGGGAATGAACTGACATCTCAGAAACATTTGGGGTTCTATCCTCTGCTGATACAAACTGTGATGTCTTACTGGGGCTGACATGAACAGAGAACCTCGTCTCTGGGTTTCCCACACAACATCTCCTTTCTCTGTAAATGGATCACACATTTCAGAGGTAATCAGTCTGAACCCCAGTAACAAACAGGGGAAACAACACGACACCTGCTGATATTTAGTGCCTCACATCTCTGCACACTGTTCAAGACTATCAGATCCAAACTCTCTGTTGTTACCCTTGTTGTAACACTTTACATTATCTCCATGTAGGTAAAAAAGGCACTCAAAGGAGTAAAAGCAGTTGGTACAGAAAATGAAGTTGTTTAGATGTCTTCAAGCAGTAAAGTTTATGAGTTAGCACTAAAGAAACCTCATCCCATAAGGACATTGGATCATGTCATGTTGGAAATGAATATGAAAAACATGCCCATGTTTTATAGTAGACACTTGTAAATTCACTTTTCAATTTGTAGCTTCTTCTGTACAAATTAGTATTAATTGGTGTTTTCTAAAAATTTATGCGATCTGGTAAAACTGCAACTGAAACATGGTTGTACTAGCTAAAAACCAGCTAGTTGTGCTGTAAAAATTCTCTTCCCACTATTGTCAGAGCTGCAAATCTTCCCTTAAAAGCTCTAGGAAGTTATAGCATACCATGAGGAGCAAGGCTTAATCCTAGCAGCTTGCCACAGTGAGAGTGGGATTTAGTATGAATGTTCATTTTATATGAGAGGTGCCTCTCTGGAAAGAGTTGTGGGTCCTTTTAGCAGAAATGGATCCTGTTACAAAACCACCCATCTCTGAGAATGTTTCTGCAGCACTGATAATGCAATGACACTGCTGTTCCCCTGCTGTGATACTAAATAAAAAGAAATGTAATATAGGGAGGGGCTAGAGAGAGATCCTCTCATGAACAGACAAAGAATAAATAGAAATGTGTCCCTCTAGGACCTGCAAAGCTCATGTCTGAAATGCATGTGTGCCCCATGCTGTTCTCTAGGATCACCACATCTTTATGCTCCAACATTAAGAAATTTCATGAGAAAAGGCAGATGAGAGCAAAGCTGAAAGGTGCTTGGCAACAGGGAGGTACAATAATGAGACTAAGCAGGATACCAATTTCACCCTGGGGTCATTGTATGAGCTGCTGTGTACAATGAACCCATCTTCCTCTGGTGGAACATTGAACTGGTCATTAAACATTGATTTTTATTTTTTTTTAGTGGGGCAGACAATCCCTAATCACTTTAAGCTTGGTACACAGTGCAGTAATAGTTTATCTGCTGTGGAGGCAGGCTCTGCCTTCAGCAAAAGTGATGCACAGAGTCCTGGCACCTGTTTCAGCTGTGGATAAATGCCATGGAACAGGAATCAGTGTAGACAAAATGAGTTAGCACTGCTCTACCCAACACATTTTCTTTGGGATGCTGTCCAGAGACCCTTGACTTTCAGGGTAGCTGCATTTTCCAGGTTGTTTTCCCCAAGAATTTCCATTGTGCTGGGGAAGCCCAGATTGGTCTAATCCAGGCTCACTTCCTTGGACTTCCCATGTTATCCCCAGAAATGCATACAAGTCCTTGCCCTAGAACCTTCTTTATCAGATGCCTATAAATATAACTTCTACATTTTCTCCTAGGAAATCACACGCTGATCCTCCTTCATAAATCCCTGCCCTGTCCTCTGATCTTGCACATATTTCCAGGCACGCTCATCTTTCTGTTTCCCATGTGAGAGCACAGTTCAAGGAAAAGTAAAAGAACTTTAATGTGGATCTCTCATGATTCTCTCAAGTCTCTGAGTAACAAACAGCCAGGCAAAACAGGCAGTGGGTCTGTCCTGTTTTCACATGGGACCTGAAATAACAAGTTTGGTGTGAGAGCACTTTCTAATGTGAGCTCCAGAAGTGGGAGCAGTGTGCGAGTGTAATGGGAAGCCTGGAGGGCTTGAATGTGAGGTGTGTGCTGAATTTTGTAGGAGGCATTTTCTAACAAATGCAAACCACATCTTTACAGTCTATTAGTGTAATGATCATACCACCTAGTGGGTTCCAGGAGCCCTCAGAATTCAGCAGCAGGCACAGGGAGGGCTGGGGAATCGACGTTTTTAAGTACAGAAAGTAGCTGAGTGAACTGAGTCCTGTCCAGAAGCTGTGAACCAGTTTTCAAAATCTGCTTAGAAACAGAGATCTTTTTGAATGGGTGGGAGTTCAGATCCTGAAAACCTCCTGAGGACCAGCTACTTTCTGTCATGCACTGCATGAAAATACAAGATGCTGCGTCCTGCACTGCATGTGTGCCTGCAGTTGCCCGGTGTGTTGAGGAGCAACCTGTGAAAAGCCATTTTCCTTTCGCTCTAGCTGTGCTTGCAAGCAATGGAGGGTGCTGGAAGCCTCAGGGTCCTGAACTCAGAGATCACTGAGAGGTAAATGTATGAATAGTTTTCTGCACCATGAGCTTGATGTGTCTGTGCATTCACTCAGCAGCAGCACTCCCCTGATTGCAGTGATGCAAGATCAGATCCTTTGCACCCACCTGCTTGAGAAGATGGCAAAGGACAGCCAGAGTTGTACTTATTCCTCCTACAGAAAACTGCTCAGGTGCAAAAGGAAATAAATGAGGAGGACTAAAGTTAAAAGCATAAAAGAAATACTGAAAAAGACATGATATTTCAGGCCTGAACATACAGAATAACATTTCAGATTGCATCAAGCGATGCAGCAGCACTGTCCTGTAGCTCATTAGGCTGGCTTGGTGTTGATTTTGGAGAGCTCTTTATGCATGTCATTAAATGTAATATTGATTTTTGCTATGTGAGTTTCTTTATTCGTGAGCACTCCTAAGATGAGCAAATGTGATGGAAAAACAGAAATTTTCTGTTGACTGGTATTAACTCTTGAGTTTCTCTCACACTTGTGTGTGCAGAGCACAGAGCTGCATGGAAATGGGGCCAGCACTCTGTGCCTGGCTCAGAAGTGTGGCTGTGCCCCATTCAGCCTTTCACAGCCCCTGGGGCTGCACTGCAGCCCTGCTTGGACCCTCCAAGCCACAGGGACAGAAGGAAGGTCTGTGCACACTTCACAGGACGACCATAGTGGGTTGACATACAGAGATCCAGCTGCAATAAACTGGTGGAATTTTACCCAGCAGCAGAGCCAGGTAAAAAGCACAGGAATTTCTGACTGAGCCTCAGATCCTGCTCTGCTTCTCAAATGGCTTTCCTGGGACAGAGCAAGGCTCAGAGGGGCAGGGATTCAGCAGCCAGTTACAGATTCATCTAGGTCTAGGTATAGTTTTTGTTCCAAGTTTAGTTTGTACCATCTCTAGCAGGTAGAATTCCTTTTAATCTTTGACGTCCCAATTTCTCCCACCTGCACCATAGCAGAAACTGTGCCAGCAACTCAGGTATTATATTCTTATGTATCTGCACTAAGCTCATGTTTATGAAACCTGATTATGGAAAAAAAAAAGTGCCAAAAAAGGACACTGAAAACAGTGGGGCAGTAGAGAAATAAATCTTAACAGTCTTACCAGGTGTACAGGAACAAAGCCAACTACTGTGCAAGGGTTTTCATGCATTCTTAATTTTACAGATACAACCAGATCCATTGCAAACAACACAAGAAGAGAATGTGACCAGCAGAAATGGGATTCCATTCCACTCCTTGATCCTACCCAGATACCCCCAGCCATGTGGGAAGCAGCTGACATTTACCTGCATGGCTACCTGAATTCCTTGTGCCCCGAGATCCAGCGTGGATCCAAGCACGTGGACAACCCCTCTGGGAACATGCTCCTCCTGTTTTTCTGATCATACCTTTTGATTTGGCTGCTCAGGAGTTCTCTGTCTTCTGAGAGCTTCATTAGAATGTACAGGGCCAGATGATTCTTTTTACATTTTGACAAATTTAATGCCTGTATTTTTTCTCTGTGCAACTGCAATCGTGTGGGGCTTTGTGCTGTTGATTTTTTAAATTTTTGTTGGGTTTTTTGTTGGTTTTTTTTGTGTGTTTGATTGTTGTTGTTGTTTTTTTTTTAATCAAGCAGTGATTAAGAATGAGAAATAAAAAAGGTAGGCTTAGGGTCATATGAAAGTAGCTTACATTTTCTTAGTGAAGACAGATGTAATGGCATTACTTTTTGTGAGGAATTGGGATGGCTAGAAATTGGATGGCTTTTAATTTTGTTTTTCAGTACTTCCTTCAGTGTTAAGTTAATTAACTGGAAGGTGGCCAGATAACTTGGAGTCTTTACAATATTTGGGGTATTTTGCATAAAGAGAGACAAGCCCACTACTTGGTGAAATAATTAGATTAGCCTGAATGATTTAAAGCCCTTGGAGGAGAAGGAGTTGCATAAGCTTTGTATATATAATGCTGAAGCTATTTTTGATTTTTTACAGAGTCTTACTGAGGCCCTGGAAAACCAGGCCTTATCTGTGAGGTGTTGCTCTGAGCTCACAAACCAAGCAGAAAGCACCAAAGGAAGCAGAGGTAGCTGGCAGTGATTACCCAGAAGCAAGGCAGGTCCCAGCAGCAAGCAGAGCTCAGATCTCTGGGTGCCCATGAGTTGTAGATGCTGTTTCTGACCCACTCAGATACAGGCTGATAAATTCTTCCAGGAGGGGCTCTTCCCATGTCTGCCTTATAGAGCAGAATTCCAGCTCATATCCCAGGCAATGACCTTCCTTTACCAGTGGTAAAAAGATGAAGAAGCAGTGACAGAATTGGTGCATGTGACGTGCCCCTGTCCCCTGCAAATCAAAGGAATAATTGGAAAAAAGGGAGCTTCTGTATCTAAAAATCCTTGGAAATAACAATATGAAGGGATAAAAAACCAAATAAACAAACCCTCAAAATACAATTCTCTCTCTCTGTTGCATGCCATGGCACAATGCCAGCAGTTTCCTGTGGATACCACTCCGTGTTCCACAAGCTAGCACAAGGGGTAAAGTCTGCTACTGCTGATGCCATGAGCCTTAAGCCATTTCTTTTTCCAGAATGCACCAAGATCTCCATTTAGCAGGAGTGTCACCTTGCTACAATTAGCAGATAATGGATGTGGGGAATGATATCTCTGTACCTCAGTGAGACCACAGGATGCATGCTCAAGCCTGACAAGTTGACCTGAGGAACTGGAATTTCCTTCATCTCAAAAATCTGATCCAAACTTGGCTGAAATCTACAGGAAAGCAGGCTCTGAGCAAAAATGTTGAGATGATCCATTTGCCTTCAGAATTTCATTTAAAGTCTATTTCCAGTTGGAGATTAATGTAACCATTTGTAGCTCAACCTGGCAGTTTCTGTCTTTTGTAGTACTACACAGCTAATATCTCTCTGCAAGGATGAATTATTCTTGTACCCTTCCATATTAGGCTCAAATTCAGTCTCTCAGTCTTTTCTGGGCATATCTTATTTACTCCTGTTTGCCATTTTAATATAGAATTTTATGCATATACTTATATATCTTACTTATAACCTTCAGGCTTTAGAATATTTTTATAAATGGGACTAAAGTTACTAGATTCACTAAAATTCTCATGGTAAGGATCAAGCATGTGATGCATGAGACTCAGGCACCATAGGAAGAGCAATACATATTAATTTAGTAGCCCCAAAGTGATCCCAAATCATATGGAAACATATTTTTTGCTGACTGTTTCTGTACCAAATAGCTGTAATGCTCCCTGTCAGCTGAAAAAACCTCCCTCTGCCACTTCCAAAATTTCATTATGAAATATGCAGTTTATCTGTATAGGCTTAAAAAAACTTGGTTGTCCCAATGAACATATAAAATGTTAGACTGGAATTTCTACTGCATGCTTTTGGTAAAGCTACAGGTGATTTATTTAAAGATTTTAATTCCCTTTTTTATTTTCCCTCTAATATTGCTGGACACTAGAGCTTAAATGATCTCCAAGAGGCTTTCCTGTGAGCAATTGTTTGAGTTCCTACTGTGATGTTTTTTGTTTCTGGGCGTGATTGCTCACAGTCTTGAAGAGCAACTTGGACAATTTGGCCACTGCCAAGAGAAACCTTGGATACCATGTACCCCATGGAGCCATGAAGGTACCACACTAAAATGCAATAACATCACATTTGGACAGCTACAAAAGCATTTCTAAGCTTGGGTAGGAGGACTTTATTTAGAAACATTTTAAATCCTGTAAAACTTATAATAACAGAAGTATTTCTCCTTCTTTACAGTGTATGCTCTCATCACTGTGTGTTTTCTCATTGTTAGTCATATTTTCCATCCCTGTGATGGTAATATTTCAAATTGATGTTGCACACATAGTTCACTGCCCTGTATTTATAGAATGCTAAATTTCACTGAGGATTTTGAGAAGCTATACCTAGGTGGCTTTCCTGGACTGGCTTGTATGTGGCATCATTTGCAATCACAACATGCAATAAGATGTTTTTTCTGGAAAAACAAAACAAAATAAAACAAAATAAAAATCCCAATCACCCCTGACCCTACCTCTATCAACATCATTATTTTAGCATAAAGAAAAATGTGTTAAAGGTGCATGACATCTAAGAGTGCATGACACAAAACGAGATTTTTGGCTATAGGCAGTGATGTCATGCAGGGATGATAAAAGAAGAACTCAGACAAGTAAAATGTTATGGATGTCTTCTGCTATGTTCAGTTGATTTATGTGTCTTGAGTTGTAAATTACAATGAAAACTAATTTGGGAAAGGCATATTAAACATGTGATTTGGACATGGTTTTCCATTTAGGAAATAAGGCATCATAAAGTGTGCACAGTCAATTGGCCCAAGGTGGTTGCAAGGTAAACAGAGAAGACAGACCTCAGTAAAAGGGGAAAACACATCAATCATAGTCTCACTTCTTTCAGTGCTGAGTAGGCTCAGTCCAGCTCCATCTGGTTTCTCAGCTGGAGTCCAATAATGTCCTAAGGAGTATAGAATTTTCAGCTACTTCCAGCATGGCATCTTTTCTTCTGTTCCTGTTCCCTCTTCTTTCCTTTCTTCATGTGGTTTATTAAAGGTGATTTTTTCAGGATAGGGTCAGCATTCACAGGCCACTTAAAGGTTGGACTAATGCCTCTTCCATCAATGAGAACAAAAGGGCAGGATTTGCTGTGGCATTTAGCCTGACAAATGCACTTGTACAGAGAGATGTGTATATTTATTAAAGATGAAGTAAGTGCGCTGGCTGCTTTTCTTTCCCACAGTATTTTCAGTCTGGAAGCACCCCAAGACATTTCAGGTCTTTCTGTGTTTGAGATGGTAATTGGGAGAACAATTGAAGAGGATTGAGCACATAGTGAAGAAAAAGCAGTAGGAGGCAAAGATTTCTTCAGAAGAAAATATAACACATTACAGAAATTGAGTGCTCTGCATTTAATAAGGCAAGCAAACAGACAAGAGAAAAGCAAAGGAAAGGCACAATGGAGACAAAAAAGGTGTATTATGACAAGAAAGCCAGAGCTATTAACTATCAGTCTGGTGATAAACTATTACAGTATTGCCAATGCTGTCTCCTGAAGAATGTGAGTTCTGTGATAAGAGATTTGGCCCCACACAGAGATAAAGAAAGTGCATGTGGTTATATTTTCAAAAGGACAAGAAGATAAGAAAAAACTGGGGGTGGGTAGACTGGGAGTTGAGCTATCATTTTGAAGTCACTAGCACAGGCATAAATACATAAAAAAGGGAACAAATGAACAAACCCTGGAGTAAAATAGACCAACAAATCAAGCTTAACTTATGCAGATGTAAAGAGAAATCAGATCTCACACTGGGTGTTGCTGATTTGATTTTAGTTGAAATTTAGTGCTCTGTTAATCAGATCTCACAAATACAAGGGGATTTGGCTGTCAGGAGACCCTGAGAAACATTTATCAATCAGCAAGGAAGAAAAACATCTTCCTCAAAGACTGTGAGTGTCCACAGAGGGCCTGAAAAGTTTCAAGAATAATCAGAGAAAAAGACAGTGAAACTGTCTGGAGAATGGGAATGATACCAGTAATCTCAAACATATTTTCTAATGTAGAATCACAGGTGAAACACACTTTAATAGAGAAGGACAAAAAATTTTTTTTCACTGTATTGCACCTTATACAGTGCAAGTATTTTAATGAGTCATCAATGCCAATTTAGAGACTTCATGACCAGGCATTATGAAAAATATGCTCAAAGAGAGCAAATGGGATCCACTGCATGTGAGAGGGCTGCTGTGCTGTCTGGGGCAGTGCAAACAGCTCTCCTTCTCTGTAGGGGACCAAGGGCACTGCATGATGATCTCACCGTGCTGTTCTAGAAGAGTTTCATCACGGACACCTTGATTTCTAGCACAGCATGCTCTAATCAAACAACATCTAAGTCTGTCATATGTAACAGAGCACCACACTGCCTAAGGTGTAATTTCCACCCAACACAAGTAGGAAATTGGAATGCACCCACACCCCAGGTAATTTTATGGGTGCTGTGCATATTTGCTCCATAAAATGTAAAATGAAAATTCAGTTATTTTTGTTGGCAGGAGGTGTCAGGTGGAAAATTCCCAGCCTTCCCCACCCATGCCAGGACGATTTCTGAGTCACTCCTGACTGTAGAAAAGGATCATTCCCACATACCCCAAAAACTGCAGTGACTGGCTGCAGGTCTGCCTGCACCCACCACACCCCTCACAGACTGTGCCTTGATCTTAACTCTCCTATTGATTTTTTTTTTTACAATCAAAACATTCCATTTTCTCCTTACAGTTAAACATACACAACTATCATGGCACAGTACAGTTTCAGGCACTTCAGTTAAAAATTCTGTTTGCCCTCAGACCCAATGTTTGTTGGTTCAAGATGAAAAGTGTTCCTCTTTATACCTTCTTTTGTCAACAAATTTAAGTGAATGGTCTTCCACTTTGTTCTGTTTGGGTTGATAACAGGACATCTCATCCTACCACACTGTAGTGTTGTTTTCATTAGCCTGAACTATTGTCCACAACAGCCTTGAGCCCATGATTCATCTTTTTGTTTGTAAATGCCCATAAAGCAACTAGCAGAGGAAACCAACACCTCAAACAAAGTTTATTTTTGGTTCAAATGAAACAAGACTCACCTCTCTCTTTGTCTCACCTTCTCCTTTTTCTCCTCATGAAAAAATAATACTTTCTTTTTTTATAGCACCAAGACAAAGTTTTGCCTTCTTTCACTTAGGGGTATGCAATGACAAAACACAAGGAAAAATATGTCTTAAAAGATAAAAGGTAGTTTAGACTAGAATGCTTAAATCACACTCCTAAAAATATGGCTCTACAGAATACAATTAACATTATTCAGATGTTTTATTGTGTGTGTTTGCATTACTCCTCAGTTTAATATTTATGTTTCAATGTGTCAGGGGGTTGGCAAAATATGTCATAATTGTTTTGTCTAGCCCTTGAATGCCTGATACACATTCCCATTCTTATATCATTTTTAGACAGATTTTTAGTTGCAGAGATTCTACAGTTCTTTGCATTCCTGTTTTCTCCTGTTCTTATTTTTCTTCCATGTAGTGTGTCTCCTTCTCCCCTTCCTCTGCCTCTCCTGTGCCTTCATTAATCTAATTTGTAACTGACAGGGAAGGTCGAAGGAGGACAACTTGGTTATTCTGCTTGAATAAGGACCCTGTAGGTCTGTTAGGGGCTCTGGGCAAGGGGGATAAAGGGAGTAACACAGCCCAAACACTCAGTGTAGGCAATGGGTTGTCAAACCATGAGCCCACCCTACAGAAACTGCAGCAGAACCACATTTTAGTCCCTTTTCTTCAAGGTATCTTTTCCTACAAAAGAGAATTACAAAATTCTTTCCCAGGTGTCACCTGAACAGAAATTGCAGATCACAACAGGAGCTGCAGCTCCTGGCTCTGTGATCTCTCTGAAAGACACTGCAGATGGGGCAGCACAGTCTTGTTTGGAGCACCTGACTTCTTTACACAGTTTGTACCACGGGTACATTCAATTGTGCACAAATAAACATGTTTTTTTCAGGGCTTTATAAATTGGCTGCTTTTCTAGGCTCCTCACAGTCTTTGCTCGGGTCCCTTTTGCCTACTCTTAAGAAAATGTTTTAAAAAACACTGAAAGCTGACATTTATTTTGACCCTGAGGCTCAAGACTTTGAGGAAGGAGAAGCTGTTTTCTAAATGCAGAGCTTATTCCTGGAGAATCAAATGAGGCAGAACTTTGACAAATTAAGCCAACTACACAACTTCAGGATGAGGAGGGAAGGAGAGGTCACCTCTTGTGAGTCAAGCAAATGAAACCATAGGTCACTGAATTTACCTCCAGACAAACAACTTTGAATTATATTATATCTGCTGCTTGGTGATCATCTGACCTTTCTTGAGACGCTTTATTTTCATATCCCTTATTTTGTCTCAGCCCAGCAGCTTGTTATTGAATAAATCACCGGAGGCTAAAGAAAAGCTTTAGCTGCTAGCTCAGAAACACATTAGATGTGACTTCTTGGATACACTATTTCCATCAAATCCACCACAGATATACGAATACAGATGTTGCCTGTGCTTAATCCATTTGAGAAGGCTCATCTGCTTTGGATAATCACGTCCTGCAAGCCCAGTCACACTTTTGGGAATTTCTTACACTTTTCTCACCAAGTAGTCATGAAAAAAACACAGATCTCTGATTAATTGGATTTTTTTTTTCTTTGTTAGACACCCTTTTTAAATGGACTTGTTGAGAAGCATGAATAGGGGTTACTGTACTTTCCATCTCTTTTCTGTTGGTTTTAAATTGGAGGTCATATTTCAGAAAAGCAATTAAGCACAGCTTTAACTTAGACTGTGCTTTATGTACCCTGACTGGCACTGTAATGCTCACAAGATTTAGCACACATTCAAGCACAGGATTGCACCAGGACACTTCATAGTCAGTGTAATGTGGAATATTTGGACTCTAACTAGTGTTTTGGATGAATAGGCAGAGTCATTTACAAACAGAAATTCCTCTATTATTTGTCATTTGTGTGTGTATATATATATGCACAACATGATAAATATAAATTTATTGTCATATATTCTTCAGCGTTCAGATGCAATCTGTCAGTTTCTGGAGAAATGCTCCATGCTACTTTATAGTCACACTCTAACTATAATATATGACAGAAAAATATCAAATCAGTGATGACGAAAAAAGAGGAGTTAAGGGAAGGGATGATAAACCCCATAAAAAATACTTAGGCATACTGTTGTCAAAATGAGTAATTTTAAACAAACAGAAGAAGGCATTTGAGTATTCTTTTTTTTTTTCTTCTTAATTATATGTGCACATTTATGTGCCCATGGATGGTTTTGTGTATGCATATTTCATCCACAGGGAAATTGTCATGGCAAACATATAGTTTAAATGTTTTCTTGTAGCTTTCTTTCTATGACAAAATTGCCATCACATTTTTCCACCCTGTAAAAACCATGTCTACCCAAAGTGTCAGATGAACTGAAGTGCTTCCAATTTTCCATAACAAAGAGGAGCAAACAGATGTCTGGGAACAAAGGTTTAACACATAATTCTCCAAACTGTAGCTTTTGTTTGGTTTTTGTTTTTGTTTTGTTTTTTTAATGTAATAAAGCTGCTTTATTTATTTATTATTTATTATTGTTTAGAGGAAGGCTGTTTCCCAAAGAGGAACATCATTTTTTAGGCAAGAGAAATTCAGGAGAAGAACATTTAGTGTAAGGCTGAAAAGAAGGAAGTGGAGGAAGGGTTGAGGAGGTGGGAAGAGGCATGTGAGAGGAGGAAAGAGATGTTTAAAATGATGGTGCTATTCTAGTGCAAGGGACCAGCAAGAACAGTGCCAGGAAAATGCCATACAGAGAAAAAAGGCAGAGAAATGAGAGGGAGAAGAAAGACCTGGGCAGAACAGTGGAGGAGAGATGGTGGAGCAAGGACCTCATAAAAGTGATACAGGGAGAGGAGCAAGGTACCAAAAGTGCAACCAGAGCAGTGGGAAAAGATGATATTTCAGCTGCCAAAACCTGAAAGGATGAAGAGCAGAAAACTAGTGTGCTGTGAGAAGTATGCAGAAGGACAGATGAGAATCTGATGTCATCATAGGCACCAATATTTATTGGTTTTCTGCCTGAAAAAAGGCAGATATTGAGTCTGTCTGAGCTCTCTTGGAGCAGGGAGCTCAGGGAGGATATAAGCAAAGGGTCTTGCAGAAGCTGAAGCAGGGATGGAGAAGAACAGGTACATCCAGCAAGACACAGACTGCAGAGGAAAATCCCCTTGCTCTGGCTGGGGCTGTACTTACGAAGGGAAAGTTTAGTTTAGACATCAGGAAAAAATTCTTCACTGAAAGAGTGATTGGGCACTGGAATCATCAGCCCAGGGACATGGTGGAGTCACTGTTCTTGGATAAATTTCAAAAACAGCCTGGATGTGGCACTGCAAGCCATGGTTTAGTTGATGAGGAGGCATTAGGTCATAGGTTGGATTTGATGATCTCAAAGGTCTTTTCCAACCTAGCTCATTCTGTGATTCTGTGGAATGTGCTACAGAAAGTCCCCTTGCCTAAGCCTGAGGTCAGGCTCTCCACAGGATGTGCTGAGCCTCTGATTTGCTCCTGAGGTTGCTTGTGGCTTGCACACAGGCATGGTTTGGGCAATTAAATTACTGCTGCCTTTGCTCTGCAGTCTCTTGAGCTGGCTGTAGAGATGCTGGGCTGGCATCTTCTGTGAACCCTAACAGGGTTGGAAAATTATGAAAAAGAATTACAGCTCATGGAATATTCTGCCTTTCCCAGGAAGCACCTCTGAGGCCAGTGTAGTAAATCTAAAACCTTTGAAAAAATGTGACCATCAGAAAAAAATTCTCCTCACTCATTGATTTGGAGACAGGAAACAGTGATTTTAATAAATATCTAATCCTAACCTCTCCAGCCATTCCTGTAAATTGCTGGTAGACTATCTGGAAAAGCAGTGAGAATGTTTCAATATCTGAGCTGTGCTGGGTCTAGGCTGTGAAGACAAATTCTTTCTCCTCAAAGAAGACATGTCATCAACAAAGTGTGTCTGAGAGAAGGCATTTTGTATATCCAGATTTGGATTTTACACCTCAGCTTTCATTCTTAAAGGAAGTGATCTGAACCATCATCATCATCATCATCAACAATGGATGCAAACACTTCTCAGTCAGGATGGGATTTTCCTTGTAGTGCCAAATGAAATACTGTAGGTCACATCATCTACGTTTCCCTGAGACAGACAAAGAGTCAAGGGAACATCAAGACTCTCAGACATCAACCCCCCATGGTCCATGTGGCAATATCCTTCCAGGATCTTGAAACTGCCAGAGGAAGACGGCAAATTGAAAATAATGGATTGAATAATTCAATTGAAACAGGTTCCTCAGGGTAAAATAGTAATAAATGTCTCCAGCCTTATCTGACAAATGATAAGGAGTTTAGAGCTGTTAGAGTGATTACTAACACAGCTACACCTCCAGTTGCAATGCATTTCTTCTCTGATAACTAATATACATCATATTTCTACATCTGTCTCTGGTAGCAACACAGAAGTTTTGTACTTGCTTAAGAGAATGTACAATGCAGAGAGGTGGCAGTGTGCATTTCAAATGCTTCCTCCTGACAGGCCCAGTCACTGCCTCTCACTGCCAAAGGAGCCACAGGTTTAATGGGCAGGATGTACCCAGTGTGCTGAACCCAGTGAGCCAGCACACCAGCTCTCACCCTGACCCCTCACAGGGCTGGGAGCAGTTCTGCCTCACTGAGCAGCACTTCCCATCCATGAGAAGATGCTCTGCAGCTCTGTCCCCACGAGACCAAGGATCCTCTCTGCTGAGTCTGATCCTCTCTCCCACTTTCTGCACAGTGTCTCTGCTGCCCACTGGCCCCTCCCAGGCACTATCACAAAATGAGGCTGGATTGAGCTGTTTGCCAGCCTAGAAGATGAAATCAGACAGTATCTGGTGGCAGTAGACCATGGTTGGAGACACTTAGGAACAGGCTTCATTTCCCTCTGAGGGACCATAAGGCAATTCCATGTGTGGAGAGGATGCTGGGGAAAGTAGGAATGTAAGAAACATGCACACAGTTAAAAACTGCTTTTTGCATTTAATTTGATCTTTCATGCCCTGGCTTATTAAGGCTTTCAGCTATCCTGAATTGCCTGTGGAGCTCTGCTTCAGATGGACCAGAAGTATTGAAAAAATAAAGAAAAAAAATCAGAAAGAGCAATCACTCCTGTTGCTACTGGGACAAGAGGGGATTGAAGGCCTTATTAGAGCCTGCAAACCTGCCAGGAAGCAATTTTTACCCTTTGGTAATAAAGCATGAAAGGAAGGAAGAGTCTGAATCACAAATGTGGATAAAAGAGATATAGTCTGAAGTGTCTATCAAAAGTCATTAAATATTTGTCTTCTACAGAGAGCACAACAGTGGAGTAATTTTTACACTGGGACACTGGGAGGAACTGAGTGAAGGCTCATTCCTGTGGGAGCTCTTCAGGCTCTTCCACACAAAGATGTGGCACCCTGTAATGACTTTAATCAAATACCTGATCTTAAAAGTGCAGCACAAATGAAAGCAAGGCTCTGCATTGTGCATTTACTGTCAGAGCAAAACATAGCAGTGAATTGAGGACAAACCTTTTTGAGAATGACTCACTAACCTTCATCTCCAATTCCCAATTTCCCTGTCCCCAGACTGCCATTTCTTAGAGGGGAAAGAACTGGGAAGTTGTTTCTAGCAGTGGTCTGTGGTTACTTTGATCCCTGTGAATTGTCACAGAGCAAGTTAAATTCTTCATGGGAATTCAGGCAGGGTGGGACACTTACTCTGCCTGGGGGACACAGCTTTGCTTCATCTGTCATTCACTAGAGGAGTCAGAGACAGGCATTTTGGAAAAGAAGCTATATAAATACAACAATGTACAAAAGCAGATCTCTCTCTTCAGTGTTTTACACAGTGGGCTGGACCATGTAGGCTCTGCCAGGTGTGTGCAGGGAAAAGCAATGGGATAATTGGATAAGTTTTGAAGGAATCAGGTGCTGCCATGCTGTCCTGCATTTTCTGAAGAGGATGGCTGAGCAGATTCATCCCACCAGCTCTCCCTGGGCATGCACTGCTCCTTACTGAATTTGCAAGCCAGCAAATGTACAGTGAGGAGCATCTTGTCACAGCCTGTGCTTGAGGTCCTTTCATGTGGCTGGAATTATTTTTTTTTTAGAAATTAGTCAAGATGAAGGAAAATGCTGGAAGTGCAAACATTTTTGTTTGTCCCAGACCTTGCTTTATCATATCAATTTTGTGTCATTTTCTTAGCTGAAAGATTTCCTTCAAATAGCACCAGACCTGGGTATAATAAGAAAATACAGCAAAATAGCTGCTTTTCCCCCTTCACAGTGTCTGCTGGACTAAGATATTAATTCTCCCCAAGAAGGTCTTAGAAGGTAATTTTGAAAATGCACATCTGGCTATCTTTAGATAAGGTTAATGCATATAACAGTTTAATAATTATGTACTTTCCTTGACTTAGGTGTCAGGATGTGTAAAGCTAGCAACATCAAAATAAGCCCCAAACCCCAAACATGAAAGCTACCAACACCAACACATGAAATACATTAAAAATTTGTATTAACACTGTCATATGCTCCTGTTCTTGCTTCTTGGTTCCACAACCAACAAATTTAATAGTTACAGCAAGAGAATGAGGGACTGATTCACTCATTTTTGAAGGTTTATTGGGATCAGTCAAACCACTCTGGCATAAATGGCAGGTGAATCATTCCTGCAAGGTTAGAGCTATAAAATTTCATTTAGCCAAAGCATTGATCTAAATAAGACATATGTCTTTATGGTATATATATCTATCTGTGTGCTCAGAGCAACATTGGAGCAGTCTGTCTTTTAAGGGGTTTCATGATCATGAGTTGCCAAATGGCTCAGTCCAAGATGCTCATATTATGCCCATAGAACTCCAAGTTCCAAGGCAGAGATCAAGTCCAGACTCATGTTTGATCCTATCCTAGTCCCAAGATCAAATGCAGATTTAGACCAAGCTCCTGAATACTTGGGCTCAGCACTTGACCTTTGGGCTCATAAATTTCCTAAGCAGATCCGGAATGTCTCAACTGAGGAATGAAGAGACAAATGGAAATGGCCAATGGCAAATGGCAAATGGAAAAAGCCAACAAGGCAGATGGAAATGTCAAAGTACCTTGGATTTCTTCTGTTTGACACTTCTTAAGGAGAGTCTTTATCTTGTAGTACAGATAACCTCAGAGCTTTTCAGCATAGGCCAGATTTCTGAGGACACATGTCCTATTTCTGAGTGCCTAGAAATAGGCAATCACAAGTCTGAGAACTTAGTAAAGAGATGCAGTAATTTAGAAGTTATAAAGAATCTTTAAAAAACTATATCAAAGAAACAAAAAACTTGCAAATATTTTAGCTTGCCTAAACAATAATTAAAGGGAAATGTGGTATTTTACAGTAAATTGTAGAGAATGAAAAGCATTTTATCCATCCCAGGTTTTGCACAAATTTTCCTCAACACAGTTTTGTAACACCACCTGTGTCCCAAACACAGCACAAGGAAAACAATGAAGTGTTCTCCCTGAAAAAAGCAGAATCAGATCCAACCCACGGAGACTGATTTCAGTCTCTTCCACCAGATTATTCCTAAAAGCAAGAAAAAGATGCAGAACCTACCATTGTCAAGTCTGCTCCCAGGAAGCAGAGGAAGGAGGACAACTATGGAAAAACATTTCTCTTCAAGAAGCTGCAGCTGGTGAATGTTTGTACAATGATGGGGTCTGGCAGGACTGCATCCATCTCTCCTGGGATCTTTGAAGTTCTCTGCATCTGTGGCAGGCAGGAGGGTACTAAACTGGTTTGAGTCCAGTCTGTAAGTTTAGCTGGTACAGCTGTGTTATCCTCTTAGAAAATAACATCTTGTGTCATGTTTAGACAAGGGATATTAACATTCATGGCTAAGTCAGTGAATAACCCCAGAGCTGGCTACAGGGGCCTTCCTTGGAAAGTTTAGTAATTAAGTTGTTAATCTTGAAAAAAATCCAAAACAATAACTTTGATCATGTGAGAAAATTGATTTGGCTTGTTGAAAGTCATGAAAAGGAGGATTCCATTGAACTTCTAACTATCATCACAAAACACTGGACATAGAGGTCTGGTGCTATTTGAGGTGCTTTACTGTGTTCAAAACATCACCCAGGGCTGGTAGACACAACACAGGACAAATGTGAGACCTGCACCCTTCCCAGGGGTGTCTGGAGGCCAAGAGGGGTGGAGCATCTCAGGTGTCTGACGTGGGGAAATGAACAGAGCCCTCAGTCCACCCAAGCCATGGTGCCTGGTGAGATACTCCGTGGCCAACTTGTGCAGGAGGAGCTGAACTGTTCTGCTACATCCATGCATACCTAAACCTTGTTTCTGTTCTCTGTACACAGGAATCCAGTGTTTGAGATGTCCACAGGTATCCCAGCTGGCTTCCAGCAGCAGCTTTGGAAAGGCAGAATCTGCCACGTGTACTGCTCCATATTAGCCCGGAATAGATGGTTTGGATATGAGGTCACTAGGCTCACCAAATTTCTGCTTGGATTTTACTGCAGTGCAGTTCACATGCTGCTTAAGAGTGTGACAACTTTTTTTGTGGGTGCTTTGGGAATTCACACCTCTGAAAAGGAAATCCAGCCCTTTTGGAAAGTCTGGCTGTTAACGCACAAGCTGCTCAGAAGCATTCAGACATTTTTGGAATGACTTTCATGACAGAAAAAGGAGAGAAGAAATGCCCAGGGCTAAAGTAACTGATGGGCATGACCTACGAAATTGCTCCAAATACTTCTCATTGTCAGATATTTGGAGTTACACTTAAAACATATCAGAGGAAGGGACTCGATCATTCTCACTCAAGTAATTAAAAGCACAAACACTGATAGTCAAGAAAGAAATACCAGAATGAAGGCTGTGACACAAAGAGCTTACAATGGTGTCTTAATTAATTAATTCTCCATACCAAGACCCCCAGTTACTACAAGTCAGCACAGAGTTGTTAGCTTCTGCAAATATTGTCACTTTACAGAAATACATGGCAAACCAGCATATTTAGCCTTGAATGGGAAAGTGTAGAGTTTTTCTCCTCCCACAAGGTCTAGGCTGTGAAGACATTACATATTTCAGCACTGCAGAATTACAGTATGCTGCTCACACATGGTAATTCACAGCATTTCCTAAGGTGTGAAGCCATTTCAGTTATCAATAGATCACAGAAAAAAAGACAAGCTAGTGATCTCAAGATAAAAAAAGCATTGTGCAGAGCAAATTGATAAGAAATCTTTACAAGGTTTAATAATATTGCAGCAAAAATCAAGAACCCGTAACCAGATAATTTTTTTCAAAATTGCTTTCATGGACCAGAAAATGAATGTACGAAGTGGGTGTTTTCATCAAGGGATTTATTTCTGCTGGTTTGGGCAATATGTCCCTAACTGAAATATTAAAAAAATGTTTCCAGTTGCTGAAGAACCTAAATTCATCATGTGACATAAGTGTCTGCCAGTAAAATTTATCCAATCATATAATTTTCTGATGGTGGTCAGGTCGTGATGGTCAGGTCATGGTGACACCAATATGTTTGATAATTCACTCAAAAGCTTTTTTATGACAGGAAGGATCTCCTGATACTTTGGGTTGCTGTCAGTACTGTTCCTATAGGAAGGCTGGATTTGAGCCTCCTTTTCCAAAGCTGCTGTAAAGCAGACTACAGTCTAAACCATACATTTTCTTGTATGCTTTCACTCTGTGCTTTTAAAACATCTTTCTAAATATTTTTGTAGCTAATTTATTTCTGTATTCACAGGAAACAACCATGGAGGTCACAGCAAAACATTATAGATTTTGTTTGCTTTGTGGTTTAATTGGATGTATTAACTTCAGTCCACTGGAATCATGATGAGAGTTGGACTTTTATGTCTAATGAGCATCATTAGTAATCTGAAGATTGGGACTAATACCCAAATATTTTATAGGTAAATATTTTTAAAGTATATACATCTACTGTTACTTTAGTCTCTGCCAATTGGTTTTATGTCTGACACTTATGAGTACTCAAAGCTTTCAGGCTGTCTCTCCCTAAAATCAATGAAGAAAGCCACAAAGTGAGTCTTAACTTTTAAAAATTCATTGGCATTTTCTCAAGCAAACCACAGATACAATTCTCACCTTTTTTTGTGGTGTACATCATTTAAGCCCTAAAGGCTGTGACTCAACTTTGCTGCATAAGAAGCTGCATTTTGATTTTAAAAGAGTTCAGATGGGAGGGAGCTGGAGCTGCTCATCCTCAAGCAGAGGGGCCTGAGAGGTGATCTCACCAATGTCTGAGTGTCTGAAGGGTGGAGCCAGGCTGTTGGTGATGCTGAGCAGCAGGAGAGGAGGCAGAGGACACAAACATGCACAGAAAGTTCCACCTCCATATGAGGAAATGTTCTTCATTGTGCAGGTGACCATGCACTGGAACAGTTTGCCCAGAGAGTCACCCCCATTGGAAATATTGGAAAACCACTTGGATGGAATCCTGTGCCATGTACCCTGTTTGAACAGGAAGGTTGGACCAGGTCGGTGCACTGTGATCTCTTCCAACCTGACCCATTCTGTGATTCTGTAAAGACCCAATTAATTCACACCTTTATTTTTACATATATAAAAAAAAGCAGCAGGGTGGGTTTTTTTGTTGTTGTTGGTTTTTTTTTGTTTGTTTGTTTGTTTGTTTTGCTACTTAAAACTGGCCTTTAAAAGATGAAAAACAATTTAAGATAAGTATTTTACCTCCAATGAAAAGTTGCACTTGTTTCATGAAAATGCTTTTTTTCCTTCACTTTCCAATTGCCGTAAGACAAATAGAACACACATGGATCTTGGAATTTTCAAACAAAAATCAGTAAAATTTCAAGTTCATAAATTCTCAGTTGACAATTAAGAAACTGAGATAAAATATTCAGCTCCTTCCAACACATCATGAATGGTGAGGGCTCAACAGTACTAAGCAAAAAACCTTTACAGAATTTTCTACTCTTTGTGTTCTTCTCACCTACATCAAATTCAGGTTCAGATGAGACAAATTGTGCTCAATACAGGTTTTGAGTTGCCACAGTACTAAAAGAAGAAATGCTAATCTTCCTCTTTTCTGAGGCTGATCACATCAAATCTCATGAGCTTAGAGGAAAATAGACCTGAAAACTAACCAATATGCAGGGTAGCAACAACAAGAACGACAATAATAATGAAAATTTATTTTTTGGTTGGATCAATTAATTTATTTTAGTACACAGCTGTATAGTTTCTACAAGGAAAAGGGAGTGTAAGGACCACACAGCAACAGGAAGAAAGAAAGTGAGTTTATTTCAGTGTCAATTGATGTTCTGCAGTCACAACCCAACTACAATGTAGTGAACATAATTTTCCTAGAAGCTACATGAAATGAAATTATCAGACTGTTGCTATGGGATAAGAGTACAAATAAGGGCAGCTACTGCAGCTCTACTAATGCTTTGTAACTCCTTAAATTGAACTAATTTAACAGTGGGTCTAAGCCTTGAGAAAAGAATTTGAAAAGAATTGGTCTTAATTATCACAATAGCACCAAGGGTAAAGCACTTCACATTTCCATAGTGCTTTACCTTCACTAGCCAATTAATCAACTCAGCTCCCAATGGCCAACTGAGATTATTAGTAATTTCAATATCTTTTGCTTAAGGCTGGGAGAAAATGCTGCTAAATCTTCACCCAATTCATAGAAACTTTCTGTAAGGAAAAGTATGAAAGTATCTGAATGCTCACAGCCTCTTAGTGTACTGCTGGCTGAAAAGGCAGGGGAAGATTTCAAGGCATTCTAAAGGACAAAGACTGCAGAAATAAAAACATTGCAAAACATGGAGAGATCTGGTAAGTGCTAACACTTCCAGGAATCTAAGGGCTATGAAGTATGGACATATGAAACACGTTTTGGATTGTTTCTGAAGCCCTTTTTTTGATTGCTAAGTGGACATGTGGTTAGCACATGAGGAGATAAATATATTAGGACACGAGAGAATCACTGAAACACCAGGAAGAATCAGTAAAGCAATGCTGTAATTATAAAATCTTCAGGAACAGTTCTCTAAGCAATGGGAGAAGGTGTTACAGAAGGTGTTACAGGAGAAGGTGTTACAGGAGAAGGTGTTACACATATTGTGTTTTCTTGGAGTCAGGTAATCCAGAAACAGCTGAAAATGGTCCAGTCCTTGCAGTATTTAATCCTTAGAGGCTAATTTATAATTTGATATATATACATTTCAGAAAAAAATGGCATAGGCATCTATGCTACCGTATTAATTTCAAATCAGAGGAAGGAATTTGCTTTGAGTTAATCTGATATGGAACAAGAAGAGCCCAAGAGGCCCATAGGGACAGGTTTAAACCGGTGAAACTTGGATTTTCTTAGGTGGTATGAGTTGGGCCTTCTGGCAAGATTTGAGAAATGTTTTTTCTCTGTTTAACAACTGAATTATATTAGCAAACAGATTGTAATGGAAATGAGAACAAACTCTTTATCTGCAGTCATGTCATTGTGTTACACTGAAAAATAAATTATGTTCTATACGAGCTTTTGTTATTCTCTAATATTTCATCCTATCCCTTCATTAGTGCAGTAATCTTCTCTGTTAAATCTCCCATGTTTTTACTGGCATATAGATATGGGAATGTGCAAAGAGAAAATGTGGTGAGAGTTTAAGAGTTTATTTTTTCTGAATACATTTGTTATTGGTATCAGATATTGCATTAAAGAAACTCACAGATTTTTTGTTACATTGCCCACGAATATTCTGTTTCTATGCTCTTTTGTATTGCTGTTTCCCTTCCCTGTACAGTGCTATGGGAAAACTTCTTTAGTCTGGTATGTGCAGTGTAGTTAAATTAACTCTGCAGCATAAGTAGACTTTGATGGTAATGATTTTTACCAGAGAAAAGACCATCAAAAAATTGTGGTGTAAAATACCTCATTAAACTGAGACAGAGAAAAAGGGGAAACACTTCTCAATTTGGATAAATTTATTTACTTACTTTATCTATGGTAATGTTTTATGGAAAAGCAACCTGCACATTATCAGATAAGCAAAAATTTAGCAGGAAAACTCAAGGAAGAGGCTTTCAGAACTGGGTCCATCCTAGATGTCTCACTCTCTTCTTCACATAAATCAATTTTTCACTGGAACAACCGCAGTGCCTGTCCACCAACTTTAACAAAGTTACTCTTGATTTAATAGTGCTGGACATAAGGGGCAACTCAAACTCTTGGGCTGAATTATGGATCAAAGATTTGTTGGAGAGGGAATGAATCTACACGTTAAAGCCAAAAGCTTAACAATTACAGACTGGATGACACATGAGGAAATGAAACTGTGAGTCTGACTTGTCACTTCATAGAACAAGGGCCTTTATCTCCTGGATGAAAGGAGTTAGCTTGTAAGTATTCTTGGCAGCTAGACTCTTCTCATATTACAGGTCAGGTACAGGAAGGTGGACACCCATACCTCCAGAGCTACTATTTTACAGCAATTAATTCAGCTAGGGATCCGTTTGAAAAATTGCAGAGTTTCCTCATCTGTTCATGAATCATTTTGATACAGAAGAGAGAAATGGTGTGTGATTATGAAAGTCAGAGGGAGGACAGAAAGCTCCAGAGAAAAAAACGACCTTGCAATACCATGTGAAAACTTGTGCAAACAGCTAATTCTGTGAGCTTGCAGTAGAATCCAAATAAGACAAGGGCAGCACATGTGATTTATGCCACCATATCAATATGGCTGAGCTCTGATTAAATGGTGAATTTGTTCTTGCAGCTGATTGTTGCCCTTGGTCTTGCCTGAGACACTCAGAAAAACAGAATGTTTGAGGTTGGAAGGGATCTTAAAGATCATCTCATTCCATGCCTCTTGCCTAAGGCAGGGGTACCTTACACTATCACAGAATCAGAGAATCACAGAACCAAAGAATGACAGAACCCTTCTTTACATGCTTGCTAGATCAGCTTTCCCAAGGTCCCATTCCTGGTCTTTGGGCTTCCTTTTAGTGTTTGAGCTTGTCCATGAGCTACTTGTTCATCCACACAAGCCTGCTGGTGTCTTTGTCCAGCTTCCTCCTTGCTGGGATCTGTTGCTCCAGGGCTCTATCCCATGGCCCCTACCAAGCAGATCCTTGAAGAGGCCAAAGTCTCTTATCCTGGAGTCCAAAACTTCTTGTGTGCCCTCCTTGTGCTGGCACCTCCTGGACTGCCTGCAACCTGCTTATCTGTCTTGTCTCAGAGGGAAATCTGTCCTATCCCTCAGACAGACACCAGCATGGTTGAAGTCCCCTGTGAAGGTCTTGTGGATGTGGGGCTGCTGCCCTGTGTCTGGAAAGGCCCTCAGCCATTCAGCCTTCCTGGCCGGGCAGCCTGGAGCAGATCCCCATTTTAAAACCACTGTCCCTGCCCGCCCTTCCATTCTGATCTGTGAGCTCCTTGTCCATCCACCGGTGAAGCTCTGTGTGCTCCAGCTGCTCACTGGGTGAGGGTGTTGTCCCCTCCTCATCTCCCTGCCTGTCCTGCCCTGAGCTCATATTCTTCCCCACCACAGTTTTCCACAGTACAGTCTCAGCAGCCATTGCATCACATCTCCATAATATCCATAAAATCCCAGCCCTGCAGGCATGTGCACAGCTCCCACTTTCCTTGTCTATTGCCATGCTCCATGCCTGTGATAAAGGCACTAAATTTGAGCCCCCAGTGACACCAACTCACTGGCTGGAGGGGCTGGAGCTCCTCTGTGCTGCCCTCCAGGTGCTCCCCTGCTGACCTTTGATCCCTCTCCAGGTTCTGGGCATCCCTTGCTGGCCCATGTCTCAAGCTGGGAGGAGTGGGAAGGACTAAGATTCCCCTCCCCAACTGTGCTTTAAATAACAAAATAAAATCCAGAGGTCTTGGCATTATGCTTAGGAAAGAAGGAATCAATACTGAGCTGTGATAGTTAACATAATGAGAATTATGACCTTAAAACCTAGAACTAATCCTTTGTTATAATTTACTGCTACTTTTTGTTTTCGTTAATTAATATCTTATTTTTCAAGACAAAATATTTAATCAGATTATATTCATTTGCTGTTTTCTAGTGAACATGGCTGCTTTGTCTTATAGAAAAGGTTAACTGTCGGAAAGATTAATTTCTTATTTTCCAGAAAAAGCATTATAATTAAGTTCTTAGTGAAACAGATGGACAATCCTACCCACAAAATAGAGGTATTTATGCAAATATCACTGAACTAATTGATGCTTGGTTACATCAAAGAGAAGCACATAAGATGCTTTCATGGTGTCAACATTTCTGACTATGATTTACTGCCTTTATGATGTCTTACAGTGAGCCATTTTCCTAAGGGAGAACAAAACCTGTAACTCTTAGCCACAATTTATTTTCTTGATCAATGCAGCTGCATGAAAAGAAAATGCATTATGTTAGCCTAGTAAATGGCACATCCATAGGAAAGTGTAAATCAAGTGTGCTTGGATTTTTTTCATAAAGAAATCATGTAAAAAAATCCAGATTCATCCAGAATTGACTGTATTGTATAATTTTATAAATAATATGCATTTAAAATTATTTGTTCATGATTAATTGCCATTCAGTTAATATATAGTCCCTGAGGAAAGAGCCAGACATGAACACCTCATTAATTTCAGTTAATCAACACTAAAACATTCAGAAGGTTCACATGCTTTAATCCCTTCTTTATTAGAGACCATTACCAGACAACTGTGTGCCATCCCCTCTGAAACTGTGGGACAGTTCCCATTTTCCACAACCCCTAAGGTCAGAACCCTTAAAAACAGCTGGAAAAGGGAACATGCATGCTTTGCAAAATGCTGATGGGACCCCTATCAGTCCTCCTTTGATATGCATAGCTTTCCTGTAGATATAGAGACCTATACATAAAAGCCTCAGAATATAAAGCAATATGGGAACTAATCTGTAAATGTTTAACTTGAAATGTACTCTGTTCCCTTAACTGATCACCAGGAGTCAAGAAATGCATGGCATGGAGATATGTCTGATGATTTCACCAAGGCTTTGCAAAAGAGAGAGGGAAGAAAACATCTGTGTCTGAAGAGTTTGCTTGTATGTAGGAAAATTATGAGCATGGATTCTTTTACCTCCTGGGAAAGGGTAGCAGTAAATAATTCCTTTACATCCAGCAGAATCATTATAACATCATCACTATAGAAACAGATGGACAATTGCACCAAATAAATAAAATATTAGTGTAAATATCACTGAGCTAATTGACTTTCATCTAAACCAAAAGAGGGAAGACAAGATACTTACATGTTGCTAACAGCTGTGAGCATAATTTATATCATTAATGACTCCCTATGTTAAGCCATTATCATGGGTCTAAAGATTCTGGATCTAATTTAATTTCTTGATCAGTGAGATGAATGCACAGATAGCACATAGGGATTTTTATAGAGTAAATCATATCTCTATAGAAATAAAATCCCAAGGAGATTTTATTTTTCAACTGTTTTTAGTTATGTAAGAGACAACACTTTTATTTAAAGTTTTTAAAATTATTTTTCAGATATTTCCTCTCTAGAGAAAAGTACAAGATTCTATTACTCATCTGTAATACCTGACAAGTCTGTGAAATTTCTTAGATTTACCTCATTACCACTGAGAAGAGGTTTTATTATTTTTGGTGAAAATAGGTCATAGTTTCACCAAGTCCACAATTATGAGGACGAATTTCTCGCTTAAATCTGAGTAACAAGTATGTATATCATACTTCCAGAAATAAAGCACAAAATCTGGATGTTCTCCTCATATCCTGATTTTATCTGTGGCTAAACCCAATGCCTGTTGGGATGAGACCAGTTAAAAAAAAAATTAAAGAATTCTATCACTCTAAATCTGCAAAGCCTTTGCAACATCTCCCAGGCTCACTAAATCAAAAGTGAACAAGGTGGGATCTAGGAATTGTCCTAATAATTAATTAATTAATTAATTAATATTTTCCATGAGATTTGCTCTAGTACTTGATCCTGAAATTCTGTAAGTACAGTAATTTTATTTTGAGGATAAGGCCATTTTGTTCTTTTCAAACTCATTAAGTTAGGGGCTTGAAAAGATGCACAGTCAAATTTCAACAGCCTGAAAAAAAATCCATCCAGATTATGTGTGGGTTTTTTTCCTTTTAAACACCCCTGGAAATCTAAATCTCTAGGTCCTGTATAGTATTTCAAGCTATAAAGAGTTTACATATTTCAAATACACACTGACTACTACATTTCCTTTCACAATCCAAGCATCAGAATTCTTTTCCCCTCATTTTTCATAACAAGTTGGGTTTTTTAAAAAATCAATGACAGAAACAAAGAGCAGCCAGTGGATGCAGTGCTGACTCAAGTAGTCTGTGATAGCTCTTTAACAGATAAAACACATCTTGCTACACTGCAGAGGCACATTCAGACAGATAATGTGCAATTCTAATTCAAAAAGTGTTTGAACATAATGTTTCTGTCTTGCTGCCTGATCTTTCAACTTCTGTTTCTTCGCAGTATTAATTCTATTATAGTCCATTGATTCTCACAAAATTAGTTTTTCTCAGGTTGTGTTACAGAACTTTTTATGAGGTTTTTGGTTTTATATTTTGTGAGTTTTTTTCCCTCTTCTAGCCTTACGCATTCTGTGACTCAGACTCAGCTTTGACATATTGCAGAAATTTTACAGAAAGTATCTTAACAGAAACTGACTGTGGGACATGATCTGAGTGACCATTTACTGAAGATGCCACAGAAAAATATATGATGCCAGGTGAGATACTTCTACTAGAGTTAGGGGATTAATAATCCAACAGTCCAAGGCACTGGTGAAACTTTGCAACACTGTGCAACATTCAGATCCCTGGGTCACCAGGGAAATGGAAAAACTACCTAAGGAGAGGAGAGTGACGAACCTGAGCATTTCAGAAACAAAGGCTGTGAGGACATCTACTTGTTGAGTACAAATGCACCAGGGAAGGAGATGAGCTGTTTAAATTGAAGGCCAGTGCTCATACTGTAACTAATGCTCACATGAATACTTTGTGAGTAGGACATATTCACCCATGAGAATGGAGTTCTGGAAAAAAAATCCTAAAGGAATAGTAGGACAAAAAGCAATCCGTATTTTTAAGCAGGTCTTTATCAATTTTATGCCAAGGAGTAACATATGGAGTCTTCCCTCACTAAAAGTGAGAGACAGAACAAGAAAATACAAGACACTGGAGTCCAACCACAAATTCTTTATTAGTGTCCTAACCAGATTTTTTTTTGTCAAAGAAAAGATTGCAGCAGGAAAATGTTGTGCTGCATAAGAATCCCACTGATCTCAGCTGCCCATCACAGCTGAACTGGCTCTTAGCAGTTCAAGAGTCTGAATAGTTAAGGTTGAGCATCTTCAGTGCCCAGTTTTAGTGGCTTTGATTGCCTCTGCCTCACTAAGGCAAATGCTGCATCATTTTAGAAATCACATGGTCTCTTCTTGTCATAAAGATACTTAGTTTCTTTACCCAAAATCACTGAAAACCATTACAGTAATTTCACAATTATAAGCTACACCTGATTATAAGCCGCACGTTACAATACAGAGTGTGATAAAAGGTATCTGTTCTATCACCATCTGTTGAGGGTGGGGGCAGTGATCCTTATCTCCACAGGACATATTCTGCTAGTGGGCCATCCATTGAAACCAGGCAGGGCATTGTTCTTTATCTTTTCACAGCCCATCCTTCCTCCAGCCAGTCATTTTCTGCTAATGGCCACTGAGTCCCACTGTGGGACTGATAAAATTACTGCATCCCATTGGAAGTTCCTCCAGCCAGGAGGAAGAGCCCAACATTTCTTACCAAGATAAAAACAGAGGTTTTGGGACACTAAGGGGGCCCCTTTCTCCACTGGACTCCAGAGGAAAACCGGATTTCTCCACATCACCACTGGAGCTCCGGAGGGAAACTGCACCTTGTACAGGAGCACTGCTCCAACTGAGCCACATCTGTCACTGCAGGAGGATGCAGCCACCATTTAATGGGACTGCTACCAACACCCTGCCTGACGGGGTGTCAGGTTGTACTCTGACTTTGCCAGGGTTTGGAGTTTGTTTCTTTGTAGTACTGTATTTCTATTTTAATTTCCCTAGTAAAGAACTGTTATTCCTAATTCCCATATCTTTGCCTGAAAGCCCCTTGATTTCAAAATTATAATAATTTGGAGGGAGGGGGTTTACATTCTCCATTTCAAAGAGAAGCTCCTGCCTTTCTCAGCAGACACCTGTCCTCCAAACTAAAACAGCAACTTTTTGTTCTTTGTCCATATATAAGCTGCACCTGATTATAAGCCGTACTCTGGGTTCAGACCAAAATTTTAGTCAAAATGATGCGGCTTATAATTGTGAAATTACTGTAATTATCTTAAAAGCTCAGCTAGGGCTTCTTAGGAAGTCTGAGGAAAACTTCTTTATTCTCATTCTGAACAACAGTGAGGGGAAAGTGCTGAGACATTTATTCATGCCTCCATGGCTTGGAAAATGCAGATTTTCTAAGTGTAGTAGTTCAGCTAGGTGGTCCAGCATTTGGCAGAAGAAAAAAAATGCAACAAAATCAATGCTAAAAGGAATGTAAAATTACAAGAAGGCAGGAGAGATTAAATTCTCTGTGGTAAATTGCTTTGATAAAACATAAGGATATGGCTTCTTGCTTATTTTAGAATGGGAAGAAGAGCAAGACAGCACATTTCATGTGAAAAGAAGAAAAAAAAATAGACAAATGTAACACCAGTGTTTCCTAGTTGCTGAAGACTAATAAATAAAACCAGATAGTATATTTTTTCCAGGCTGCATCCCCTCCTTTCTGCTAACTACAGAAACATTTCAAGCTATTTTATTTATTTTTCAGCATATTCTGTCTTCACAATTCATTTTCACGAGTCTGATTATTTCCATTTTGTGCTTCACATAATGAATCACATCTTTGTTTCAAGAGCTCCTTATCTCCTGATCCCCTTTGGGATCAAAAGCATAAAATTTGATACATTAGCTGTTCTACCCCACTACATTAATTTGGAATGAAGATCATGTTTTGACAAATTGCTCGAACTTTATGAAGCATTTATTGAAATCATTGCCTTTTAAATATATACAATTGCAGATCGTATCAAATAAATAAATAAATAAACACATGAGAAAAGCAGAGAAAGCTAGAAATCAAACAGACATGATGGGAACACACATAATTACTCTAAAAATATTGTCTCAAATTATGCCTGCCTCATAGGCAAAAATGCCAAAGGTAAATACCTAAATGCTCCTCTCTTCAACTTGAAAGAGCAGATATAATTTTCTGTGGTTACAAGGTATAGTTTGCTATTGTTTTTATTTGGAGTAGTGTGAAATCCACAGTAAAATTTGAGAAATATCACTTTTTTGGGTAAATTTTTGACCAAGTTTATTTTGATAGATGCTTTTACCAGAATTTTATGCCTCTGTGGACGGAAAATGGAACACCTCTCTTTCCTTTGCATCTTTAAATGTTTTAGCTCTTTGTCCTTTCAATTTCTAAATATTACAGCACCTCAGTTAAAAGAGGGGGTTTGCAAAAAGCCATGGACACAGCTCTGAGACACAAATGACCCCCCTGTCTCCCTGCCTCTGCTGCTGCCTGTGTGTGGGCAGAGGAGCCTTGGTGCTGGCTCAGATGTGATGCTGTGACACTGAAGTGGAGTTGGATGTCCAGGGACAAATCCAGGTCACCCTCACGGCACAGACACTGCTGTACAGGGCTGTGGAAGAGAACAGCACGGAGAAGAGGGGACAGGAGGAGGGTGAGGAGAGGCAGCTCACCTTCTCTCCTCTCCCCTTGGGCTCCAGATCCATCTGTCGGATCTGGCAGTTTAGGGGCAGGAAGGAAAATTGTGTGGAATTCCCACTGTCTTCCTACTCCAGCAACACAATGAAAACCTTGGAGTCTGTATTTCATGGTTATTCTGTGATGAGTGAAGTGCACCTAGAAGGTGCTCCAGCCCACAGCAGTGTGACTCTCTACACATGAGTTACATACAGTTGAAATTAATGAGATTTAGTAGGTTGAAATAGCTTATGGACAAGCTTTAATTCAAAGACAGGAACGGAGGCTTCTCTGGGTCTGAATTTCAGAACATTCTTTGGCATTGTGAGATAACATATCCAGCTATGAATGATCAGATACGTACCTTCAGTTTTTTTCCCTACTGTGAAAGGGTTCTGTGCTTTTGGCATTATTTCTAAAGAGAGAGAATAATATCTCCCTTCAGTCAAGGGATTTCTGAAAGCCTGTAAAGATTATTCATGCTCCCTACAGACTCAGGGGAGAGAAATTTGTCCAAAAGTCATCTCTGAACTCTTTTGTTCTACAGCTTCTGGAGAGGCATGTTCTCCCTCTAAATACCTCAGAGAGGCAAAGCCCAGGAGTCAAAGCAGACACAAAGAAGTTTAAAAAAAACATACTGAGTGCAGCACAGGCCAATCCACTCAGCTGGCTCAGAGAAGTTTTGGCAGAGCAGCTGAACTCTTGAGTGCTCAACAGCACAAAATACCAAAAAATATATCCCCTATCTCTGATTTCATATCATTTTCTTTATGTCTTTATGATTCTACCTTTAGTGTCCTTTTTTTCTATTCTTTCCTTTGTTATTTTTGTCTTTCTAAACAGCGGTGATATGGATATTTATGCAGATCTCTTAGTAGGCAAATGTTTCTTGTATGTGCTCTAATGTGCTTCCTGTCATGTTGTTCATTATTCCTTCAGACTTTAATAATGTTCTCAGCTTGATATGGTTAAGAATAATGAGACATTTATTCCTATTCAAGAAGCTAATTAAAAGACTCACTTTTGTTCTTCTTAGGTGGCTTGATAGCTTAATTATAGATGTAAGATTCACAATAAAATCCCATTTTTACATTGGGTAGCCTATATAACTACACCATGTGTCTCTCTCCATTTTCTTCATGACAATGTATATTACAGTTCCATGGAAAAAGAACAATACAATGAAGTTTGAAACAAAATGCTTCTGCTAACGAGCTGCAAAGTTATGATGAGCAATTACTATGTGGAAGCTAAAGTGAGAATTATTTGGAGCTGGAGCTGAGGTTTCCATTGTATGTCTGAAAAAAAATAGGGCCTGGCTATTGTCTTCACTTGTCACCTCCAGCTCAGATCATAAGTAATGGCACATGAATGATGCATGGCTGTGTGCCCATACTGGGCTTAATTCTTCAAAGTGGAGAAGTCTATCCAAAACCAGAGACAATCAGAGCTTCCTGGGGTTTTGCCTTTGCTACAGTCTATGCCAGGAGTGATTTAGAGCTACACTGTGGTATCTTCCCTGTAGTTTTCCACATTTTACTTGTATTGTCTTTTTGTTATAGCTTTCTGTTAAATACCATAAACTGTGAAATAAAGAATGAGGACCTAAAGAAGCTCTCTGAGTCAGCCCATCAGAACCAGAGTGCAAACAGAAATATTGGTAGACCTCAACTCCATAAAGTCCCCAGTCCTGCAAATCTTTGGGGTCTACAAGAAAAGCAGAGGGACCCCTGGACAAACTCACACTGGAAGCAGAGGCAGAACTGTGTAGGGTACAGGAGATGGAGGCTGTGGAAGGAGAAAAAAATCTGAAGAAAGAGCCAAGGCTCTGCCAGGGGCCCAGCAGGGTGGTGTGGGAATGACTGTCCTCAAACTTCTGGTCTCCTACAGTAAGATCTGTCCAGGCACCTGCCTGCGGTGCTGCTGCAAACTGGACCCTGCCAGGTGGTTTATTTGAGTGGACAGCTGCTGGATATCTTGCTGTGTTCAGCATTTTTTTATCACGTAGGTTCAAGTTTTGAAAGGATCATAAAGGAGCACCGTGTAGGAAGCCCTGTGTTTCCATCCTGTGGGAGGAGACTGGAAACAAGGAAGAGGTCAAAAGCCTTCATGTGTGCCCTGACTGATAACTCCCTTCTTAAAGAAATTCCAGACAGGTTTGGTTAGCACAAAGTGACATTTCTATGGAGTTTTATTGAAACTTGGTGGGATATGGACAGCTGCAGATCCTGGGAGTCACAACATGGCCTAGCCCAAGGTTGCTCCTGACTTCACTTACTTGAAGGGTTTTGTCTTTAAAAAAGAAACACTCATAGAGTTTTTCATCTTGCTTTGAGGCAATGCCATACCTGCCTATCATGGATAGCAGAGAATCAATGATGGTGGTGACCTTTCCAGTCATGATCTCCCACCAGTACCTCCAGGAGCTACAGACTGGGGAGTCTTTCTTCCTTCTGAGCATGGCAAATACTTCTGACTATCCACTGATTATTAGGTCTGCATCAGGGACTAGTCCCTTCTGTCTATTTTAGACAACAATCTTAATTTCAGACACCAATTCTCTTCTCTTCTCTTCTCTTCTCTTCTCTTCTCTTCTCTTCTCTTCTCTTCTCTTCTCTTCTCTTCTCTTCTCTTCTCTTCTCTTCTCTTCTCTTCTCTTCTCTTCTCTTCTCTTCTCTTCTCTCTCTTCGAGATATTAGACTGCAACTTTGAAAGCTTGCAATAAAAATGCTAAGAAAAGATTTAAATACATATTTACAGTAATGCACCAGCATTAATATGTTGGCTCATTTCCTGGAAAGCTACAGGAGCCTGTGATAACTTTTAGTCAGAAAATCTTAGTGGAGAGAGAAATGAAAAGCCATTTTAATAGGAAGCAAATGGTTTAGCAATGGAGGTGGAAGGAAAGTTTTCTTACCCTTGAAATGATTTAAGATTCAATATTAAAACCCTGATGAGGGAAAGGAATTCGGTGTATATGAACACAGGCCTCGGGGAAAGAGTAGGACTTGAAGGAAAGGTATTAACATAAGAACAGATGGTGGTTTTGAATTGGTGGGTACTTTCTTGTGCTGGCCTTATTTAATAAATAAAAATGATGGAGTTACACTACCAGTGCTGGGTTTGAAGATTTTGGGTCTTTTTGACCAAGCAGTGATCCAAGTTACCTAATGATGGAGAGTTCAAACACATACACCACTGAATAAATGTAAATTACTGGGTATAAATTATCATTTTGATTCTAGATTAACTGTTTTTAAGTGTTTCTATCAGATTTGGCTGTAATCTAAAGTCATTGCATGATCAAATAGATATTAAAGAGACCTAGATATATTGCCCTTACTGGAAAAATCCACAGTTCAATTTCATGGTTATTTCATAATATACATATTTGAATAGCAACTTAATTGCAATGTAGAATCCAGGATTACTCCTTGAATATGTGTGATAAGTATGACTTAGATTAAATATTTGTCTCCCTTTCTGCTGAAAATCAAATACAACAATTCTCTGCTAACATTCAAGAAGTATCACTGTCCAAGTTGGAATGACCAATATTTAAATGGCAACCTGATAGCAAAAAATTAGAATAATAGAATCATAAAATGATTTGGATTGGAAGAGACCTTAAAGATCATCTATTTCCAACTCTCTGCTCTGGGCAGAGACACCTTCCACTATCCCAGGTTGCTCAAAGCTCCATCCAACCTGGCCTTGAACACTTCCATGGTTGAGGGGATCCATCCCAGCTTCTCTGGGCAGCCTGTAGCTGTAGGGTCTCACCATCCTCACAGCAAAGAATTTGGTCCTAATATCCAATCTAAACCTGCCCCCATTCAGTTTAAAACCATTGCCCCTTGTCCTTTCCCTGCATATCCTTCTCCAGCTTTCTTGTAGTCCCTTCAGGTATTGAAAGGCTGCCATAAGGTCTCCCTGGAGCTTTCCTTCTCCAGGCTGAACATCCCCAATATCCTCAGCCCTTGCTCATAGGAGAGGTGCTCCACCCCTTTCTGCAAGACCATAAGGCCTCTGAACCAGAATCATCAAAGCTTCTAAGATTTCGACTGTGATAGTTAATGAAGCAATATTTGCTAATTATATCTAGGCAATTAATGCCATTAGGAATTGTGAATGTGTGTGCAGGAACTGAAGGCACAGGGACTTCTTAAAAAAAGGTTTGAAAATTCAATTTAGAACTTTTGTTAGAACAGCTGTTTGGAACCCATTTTAACAGATGTAAAATATAACAATACTTTTTGTAAAGGCTAGTCAAAGGAGGAGCAAACCGTAGTTCCACAATCACATTCTTTGATCTTTCAGACTTTAAAAAGGGCCAGCCACTTTAAGGGAGACTTCTTAGGACCTGAAATTTCCTGCCCTTGTACATGCCACTTTGCTTTTGCAAAGACAGACAAAGGTGATCCACTCTATGAAAAGCCTCTTCAGGAAAAGTAGGGCTAATTTCACCGTATAATGTAGTGTTTAAGTGTTGGGCTTTGCACAGCCAACAAAATAAACCTTATCTGTTGTTTTCTTGTCAAAGTGAGATTTCTCTTTCAGCCAAGAGCTGAATTTGAGCCTCTTTGCTTTCATGGTTTCCAGATTTCTCATGTAAGGCTGAGACTTATGATGATCCATTGCAATTAAATCTGTTAAACCTGTCAGCCCAAGGACTCTGCTGTCCTGTAAAAACCACTTGAGACCAGCTCAGAGCACTGTGCTGCCTGCCCACTTTCTGAATATGGGGTAGCCTTGAGGAAAACAAGGAAACTGGCTGGGCACCATGGCTGAAGGGTGTTAATGGCACTGTGTACCAGGATCTGCCTTTTCCAGGGGCACCAACAGCTCTGCTGAAACTGTACTTGAAGCCTAAAAATAGCTAAAACTAAATGTTTTTAGATTTTTCTGTGACAGCTGATGCCTGTTGGCTCTGGCATGTTCTCCCTTCTGCCCCTCATGTCCTGAGGAACAAAAAGATGAAAGAAAGTCTCCCCCATATCTGTGGGATGTTGTTCACTTTTGCACACAGCAGTGTGGTCAAAAAGAGATGCTGTGTCTGATTGTCTTCATTATCCAAAGCTGAATGAAATTTTTCATGATCAAAGAACACTAAAATGGTGCCAGCCTACAGCTGATACACCAGAGGATTTCAAAGATCTTCAGTGAGTGGAAGATAAAATTCAGGTTTTTCCTGAAACCCAGCACCCAGCCAAACCATGTGGGAAGATTCCTGACAGGAGTCCTCTCAAGGTTTCAATATATTTTACGGTATATTGCTCAACATGCATACAGAAATCTCAATTTCAGTTTAAGTTGCATAAGATGCAGTTGCTTGGAATTCACAGTGAATGTTCTGAAAACTAATGTATTTTAAATTAAAAGCTATTGCTTCTTAAGATATGTGCTCTATAAGACAGAAAATTCATCATGATGTCTTCCAGAAGGATTAATGGGAGAATCCAGCCAGGCAGTAATTTCCCCAGGAAAAATCAGTTTTTCCCATGACAGTAACTGGTGAGGGATATCTCCCTGTCTTTACCACTGCCTATGAGATTTTTCTCCTTTTCATGAACTTTTCATGAGATGTTCTCCCTGCCCTGTCCAGCTGAGGAGGGGAGTGGCAGAGTGACTTTGGGGGCACAGGGCATCCAGTCTCACAGCCACTTTCCTAAATAAAGAGATGAGCCAACTATGGGGGCTTCAGTAAGAACTGAAGAAGACTATCTCCCTGCAAACTTGGCCACAGTTAGTGAGTAAATCATGATGGACAAACATGTGCAGCACATGCTGCTTAGAGACACTCTGGAAAATGCTAGAGAATGAGGAGAATGTCTTAGCAGTGGGGATGGTCACTGCAAACTCCCCACAAAACATAATGAGAGAGAACAGGCTCTCCAAGTTGTTAGCTGCTCTTCAAAAGAGCAATTTTTAAGCAACTGGAAGCACTTAAGTCTATAACTTTTATTTACTTTAGGAGTTTCTTTTAGTCACTAAGTATTGTTTATAAATGGTGAAGGTCTATTCTCTAGATAAATTCAGAACAGTAAATGTATTTCAAGTGTACATTATTTCACTGTGGAAGTGTAGGCAGTTTTGTGTGCTTTGTTTGCCTTCAGTTTAGATGCCAGTTTTTCATTTTGAGCAGTTCAGAGCCCAGAGGACATTAAGAGACAGCTTCTCTTTAAGGCACAGGAGTTTATATGCACTCCTAGGCCATGATTCAAAAAGGTTGGTATCTCCTTATGCCTGGAACAGCCCTTGAGTCCTCACATTCAGTCTTTGCATGGAAACACTTGGTGTGCCCCAGGGTGTCACCATTTCCATGGGTCAGTCAGCAAGGGGAGCAGGACAGACAGATACACAGCATTCACAACCAGACTCTGAAATACATTTGATTACTGCTTGTCCTTCTTTTGTCCTTCCTGTCTTTACACTTTTTATATTGGCAAGCTCGTCTCTGGGGCAAACATGGCTTTTGCCATCTGTTTCTGTGTATCCAGGCCAACTCTGATCCTCATTATTTATGATACCAGAGCTAATATAATACAAATTGCCTCCTCCAGATCCCTTTTATTTTTTCAAATTTTAAATGTTCTTTTTTAAATTTGCATAAAGCTAGCACTACTTTGACTCAAATATGATTGAAACCCTTATTTTTCATTTCCTTTACCTGACTCCATGTCCTCTAAATTCCAGGTAACCACAATCCCACATAATCCTCAAACTCATTATCTCACATATCTTACAAAGCATGAAACCATTTTCATCCAAGAGCCCACACTCTGTTCCACATATTAGACAAAAATGCCCAGCTTTATTTACTGCTCCCAGAAGCTTGTACATCTCCACAAACATCAATCCCTCCCTTTTCCTTGTCCTTTTTAAATACTTGGTAATGGGTAGGTCATCTTCTCTGTGAAAATTTTTAGTAATATTTAATATTGTTTTTTCACTTTACCTGGTTGCCCAGCAATAAAAGCTAGGGGAGTGAAGGAAAGGCAGGGAAAAGGCAAGAAAGAAGAAATGATTGATACAGAATAATCATGCAGATATCTAAAGCAAATATATTTCACTGGTTTTCATCAGTTTTGGAAAATAGGTTTTCATTCTCACAAAAAATAAAACATAGTATCAGACATAAATACAGCACAAAAGCATGGCCAGGGTGATCTCCTCATCACTGAACTAAAGATTTTAGAAAACTCACAAAGGACTGTGTGTTCCTGTATCAGTCATGAGGTCATTTTCTCCATCTATTTCTGCAAATACATCTATAATTACAAATGCCCTTTGAAGAATTGTTACATCTGAGTATATTGCTTCTAATTGCTGACTAACAATTGTCAAAATAAATGAACATCAGTGGCAGCTTTTCTTTTTTCATTCTGTTTACTTCTGTACTCATTAATTTGAGAAAATAAGTGAATTTCAACAATTTGGAAAAACACTGAGGCCTTAATGTGCTTAATTTGTTGATGTTTATCCTGCCCTCAGAGGGCCAGCATATCTCATCATTACTTCAGATGAATATTAGGGCCTTTTTTTAGGTTTAAGTGGTTCACACTCTGTTCCTAGGCACCTCACTGGGATCAGAGGTGATTTCCATCTTCCTGAAGTAATTTGACACTCAGTAAATTTCATCTAAATACTCTAGTTTCCACAAATGAAACTTTTTCAGGATACAGTGCTGTTGCATGACTACTCATTTTACTACTGCTCTCAAGGAAGGGCAGAAATTGGTTTTAGCAAGATCTTATTAGGATTAATGCTAAAAATTGCAATTTCTATTTGATTCTGATTCACCACCTTCTCTACAATTAGTGGCCACTGTCCAAAGTACAACAGATGAAGGACCACACTGCAAACCTAGAGCACAATGAGAAGAAGTTTCAGATGAGAAGAAATAGTTTATAAATACTTCTGGATTTTTTCCTTTGGTAAGTTTTAGGACAATTAATTTAGAACTCCAGGAAAGCTTCAGCTTAACTTTAATAAGCAGCTATAATTTATATGTAGACACTCAAGATGGCAATAAAACAGTCATTATTTTCTAATTATAATTGAAAATAGCAATTTTATTAGATTGCAATTGGTATATAAACATTATGAGTTTGAAGTGCATAAACAGAATCCTGATCATTTATTTGAGTCAAATAAGAACTGTTTTGAAGCTGATCACATGAAAGTGAAAGTGTGACTGATAAACCTAATCTCTATTTCACTCTTAATCTACAATATTAACTTGATATTAATTTAACATAAATATATTAGTGCTACTTGCAGGGAAGAGGCATGAACATCTGTCAATCTAAATTTCTATAAAATCTGAATCCTGACACACCAAGATTCATATTCTCAAATACTTCAGCTGCTTCAAGGTGTTTAGGAGCCTAACTCTCCTGTTAATTCAAACAGTGGTGGTTGCATAAATTCTATTGGCTATTGGATCATTTTAAGAATTTCAGAAAAACTTAGGTCTTTAGCCACCAAGGTAATTTTGATAGCTTCAAGTCTTAATTGTAATGAGCAATTGAACATAAAAAATAAAGTGGATCAGCCCTATCAGATCTTCAAGTAGCTGATTCACTGAGTGTGCCCAGGCAGAGGTGCACAGGTGCCACATGTAGGAAAATGAATTTCCTGGTTTCATAAGGTAAGTGTTAAATCTATTGCATAGATATTTGCTGCCATGGGAAAGCTTTGGGTGTTTAAAGAAGGTGTGAAGGATTGAGGTCTGACACAAGACCAGGAAAACCAGCAGATGTCTTGCAAAGCCTTTGTAGATCCTGAGGTGTTCTTGAGATTCATGATAGACCATTTTGGAATGAGTTTCTGGATCACTGTAATATGAATGAGGCATAAAACACCCAGCAAAGCATAAGTGGAAAGCTCAGCATTTCTGGTCATTAAAGTGTCAGGGACTTTTCAGAGAGTGCAACCACTCCCACTTAATGTGCCAGACTGTTCCCAGCACATGAACAATACAGAACTGTGTGGGGTTCAGGTGAGCTTCCATACCTCACACTTAATAATTTTCTTCTTCATGCATGTCTGGTGTGAAACACTGTGTTCCTTCCTTCAGCGAGCTCTTTATTAAGTTGTGTCAAGACAAGACCATCTCTGGACATCCTCTTGCATGCTCACAGAAACCCTCAGCTCACTTCTCCTGGTCTGTGAGGAGAGTTCTGCTCAGAAGGTGACGATGGTTGGAACTATGCTGCTTGACAGATGTTTTGGTCCCAGAGCATCAGTCTGTGGTCACAGCACAAGGCTGAAGACCTTTCCAAAACAGACAAAAATTTAAGGAACTGCCAATAGAAGAGGATTAGCAGCTGAGTGTTTTGACTCAGTAATATACAGTGGGATTCAATAATCTTGGAGGTGTTCTCCAACCTTGATGATTTAATGATTCTACAATTCCATGAGTAAAGTACAGAAGGAAGTGCTTGGGTACAACCTGCTCTTTATGCAGCTTCACAATTCAGCCTGGACAAGTTATTTGTTGTTTGTCAACTCCAAAGGAATTGCTTGACAGATTGTGCTGCAGATGTCATTGTTCTAAGGGATATTTTTTTTCAATCAGTTTTGCTTTTGGGGAATTAAAATGAAGTGGCAAACAACATTTATTGTTGGTAGTTACCAGAGTTGTTTCTGGAAGAAAAAAGTGTTAAGAAGTTATGAGCTGGATAATAGAACTGCTTACATTTTTAATGCAGTGCTATTTCGTTTCATGGGGTAATAGATCTGCAAATGGGAATAAGAGGGCATTGTAGTCAGAAGCTTTAAAACACATTTAATTGGGAAATACTGAAATTATATATTGGTGTTGTAAGCTTTTCTCTGGGAAAACAGTTATTGTTATTACTAACTTTTCCAAGTGCAGAAATATTTAGAGAATAAATAAAAATCATAGGAATGCCATGAATTTCAAAACATCCCCACTGGAATACAACTTTCTCACATTTTAGTATACAACCATAGAAATTCCTGTTGGAAACACATGTTTATATGGAATTTAAATCAAAGCAGATACAGCTTTTCAGCAATGAAGGGCTTCATTCCACTCTCACTGAGATCAGCTTTAGAACTACTGTTAACTTTGCTGGAAGTAAAATCAGCCATTTTGCTTGAAACTGAAGCTGCAATTCTGAGGAAACAACAAAATCTATTATTTTTTGGATGCAAATATTAATGACTGTTGGTCCAGTGAAGAAGAGTAAACTGACAAAGAGAATTAGGCAAGACAGAAAAACAGTGAATAGAAACTTCTCAGAGGTGCTTGAAATAAGAAGTGTTAGAAAACTTTGAACTCCTCTCCTCTCCTCTCCTCTCCTCTCCTCTCCTCTCCTCTCCTCTCCTCTCCTCTCCTCTCCTCTCCTCTCCTCTCCTCTCCTCTCCTCTCCTCTCCTCTCCTCTCCTCTCCTCTCCTCTCCTCTCCTCTCCTCTCCTCTCCTCTCCTCTCCTCTCCTCTCCTCTCCTCTCCTCTCCTCTCCTCTCCTCTCCTCTCCTCTCCTCTCCTCTCCTCTCCTCTCCTCTCCTCTCCTCCAGAATCTACAGATGAGGGAATGCAGAATAAACAGAGGAATTTTTTACTCCTGCAACCTCTGACCACACCTAGAGAAAGGCTCTGAGATAAATGCTGTAGCTTAGTATATTAAAAGGGTTTGCTAAACACTGCCTTTTCATGCTTCCACTCATCCCCAGAAAGTCATTATCAAAGCCTAGAATATGTCAGAGTCCTGCAGTCAGGAAGGGTACCAGGAGCCGAACATCTCCTGCTAGCAGGTCTCTGGAGGTTGCGGTGGAGTCAGTTTGGTTTTCACTCCTTCCCTTCCAAGTTCTTGGGACTTAGAGAGACAACTTAAACTCTCCATCAAGTACCATTAATAAGCATCAGATTAGGAGATTAGGACTTAATTTTTAATATGTTGTTAGTTTAAAACAAAGTATTTCATGCGCTTCATAAAACTTTCCACAGGGAATGCATCCCTGTGATTAAATTATTTTAAGAACTAGCTTAATAAATGATATGTCACAGTTTCATATTAAAAACTGTTTGTCTTTGAGTAGTAATCACTCTTTGAGTCAAAACAGGGCACAGCTGCAAATTACTACCATGGGAAAGTACCTAATAAACCCTGAATTTCAGTATTAATAGGTTTCCTCTAAATAGATTTAATTAAATTTAAACTTGAGATTTAGTTACAGAAAACTGCAACACATTTTAAAATCCACATTCTTTCGAGGAAGCATGATTTCAATCTCACAAGAAACTCATTGCTAACCAAGGCAAACCATTTCATTAATGTTAAATTATTACAGCTTTCCTTACAACATAACTGCATCTTCACTTGTTTTAGAAACCTCAAGAATAATTCCTAAATTGCCATACCTTTAGGTTAAGGATGGGATATCATGGTTCATGGTACCTTAAAGATCCATATGACATATAGTTGAGCCAAACATTATGTTCTAGGCTGCAATGACATGGTTGGACTCAGGCCTTACAGTGCTTTGCAGCCTGAGCAACCAACTCTCCTGAATATCTTTTCTCCTACCAGAGGAATTACAGCTGGTTCTAGCATACTAAGCAAGCCTGAAACTGTCTAACATCCATGTCATTTGTTAATCCAACTCTGAGTTCATCTGGACTGAATCACAGCCTCCTTCTGCTGAAAGTCATCTGTTGCATATGTGATATTATTAAATTATCTTGTTATCTGTCTTATCTACTCAGTCTCAGTGAAAAGTTTCAACAGCTGTCTCAGCTAAAGTTATCAGAGAGTTTTTAACTAAAATATACTTCAGTGATCTTGTCCAGAGTTTTTTCCCTTTTGTATTAAGGTCCCTTCCATGTTTTTCACATCACACCATGAACGAGCCTTTGCTCTGCATTTCCTCAGACATGGTCCTGGGCAGCCTGTTCTGTCTGACCCTGCTTGCACAGGGGTTTGGACCAGATGACTGCAAGAAGATCCCTTCCAACCTTGATGATACTGTGATTCTGCACCAAATAGTGTTAATATTTTAAAAGGTTTCTGTTTCTCAGTGATATCCCATTCCACAAGTCCATCAAGTTCAGAGTTTTTCATCACTATGCTGATATCTTCACTGGGTTTCCATTAATTAACTTGTTACTTGCCTAATTACTCTTACCCTGGCCACACTGCCATGGTTGACAGGGACATGCACTGTAACAGCCACAGTGGTACAACTGATTTTGCTGATACAGTCCCACAATTCTACTTTTCCCAGCAGCTGTGATCATCCCCATTCAAAGCTTGGAGTCAGCTATGTCTTCAGATACTGCAAATATATTTGTAAATTTGTGCTGGAGTGTTTGTCATAGAGTCCAACTTATATTTCATGGCTCAGCAATGGAAACAAGGTTGTGACTGGGGCCTGCATGGATCCCAGTAAGAATTTCTCTGAAGTTTGACATTTTACTGGAAATAATGATGCAGCTGAGCAACCAACTCCATGGCTGAACCAAGTGCCTGTTTTGAATAGTGTGGGCTGAATTCCAGTCTCAAAACACTTAGGAAAGCAACAGTATAAATAAATATGGGACATAAAATATTTTAGTTTGTGTATGGGAGAGACTTAATTGACTTCTTACAACCATAGATATAATTTTGTCAGCATGGGAAAAGACTTTATAATATTTCATGAGCCTAGGTCTTTTCTGATCATTTTGATGACCTTAATGATGGTGATTGGAGAGAGATCTGAGCTTAAAGATTGATCCCATATGCAGAAAATACTGCAGTGTTTTACAGAAATAAAATAAGTGAAAAGAGTAGAATCAATACCTGGAAGCACAAGAGATACTTCAGATTTAGTAGCATTGATTAAAGCATGATTATTCAATAGCACACACAGGGGAAGCATAACTTTTCAGGAAAAATAAAGTATTCTGTGTAATATCCGAGAAACAAGACAGGAAAGCAAAACTATTAAAACAAATACTAGGAAATAGGCAGAACTTTTTATAACTGGACCATATAAAAATACAGAAGATGATAGCAAGGATAATTAGAGCTGGTTCCTCATTACAGGGTATAAATTGCAGTAGTAGTAACTGTCTTTAGTCTGGTAGTCTTGTTCTTGGATATGACACAAAGACAGACTATTACACACTCTGGGTTCTGCTCATGATTAATTTAAGTACCGTGTGTGTTAATTTTTCCTAGATGCACCAAGAGCTAGAACCTGAGTGGTTGTAGCTTACAGATGGGTCCTGTGCTCCTCTGACAGAGATTTACAGGCTCATGATTGGCAATAACTTTAGTTCTGGCAAAGAAGTTACTGAATTACATGTTTTATAGAAAATAAGAGCCCCACAATTCCTTTAATATTCTGGGTTACAATGTGCACCATTTCCTCAGTCAGTTCAGGAGTGGCTCAGCTTTCTCATTGAGGGAATGGTGCATCTATCCCACAAATGATGGAGAGGCTGGAGGTATTCCTCCTGATACATTACTAGAGTCCAAAACCATGTGTTTCCTCTGCTAAATGAACCTGTGGAATAACTTGAATCCAGATCTCCTTCACATCTGTCTGCATGCAGAGGCATTTATTACAGAAACATGACTGTGTACCTCCAGATCCCTAAGCCTCTGTGTACACCTGCCCTGGGACAAAGCTCGACCCTTGGGCGTGTGTGGTTGCACAGCAGAGTGCTGGAAGAGATCTGAAAATCTTGGTGAGAAAGATGTTTTCTAAATGTCCATTTCAGGTCTCTAACTGATGTAAGTCTTCTGTAGGTGTTTCCTTTATTTTTCTGTCAGTGACATAGAATCATAGAATTGCCAAGGTTGGAAAAGGTATTCAAGATAATCAAGTCCAACCAGTAATTTAGTGCTACCAGTGTAACTCCTAACCACTAAACCACATTACCCAGTGTCAGGTCCTGATGTCTTTTAAACCATCACAGAATGTGCTGATCTGGAAGGGATCCACAAGAATCATCAAAGTCAAGCTCCTGGATCTGAGCAAGATGATCTCAAGAATCCCACCAAGTTCCTGAGAGCATTGTCCAAATGCTTCTTGAACTCTGTCAGGTTTGACGCTGTGACCACTCCCCCGGGGACCCTGTTCCAGTCCCCAGCCACCCTGTAGGTGAAGAACCTTTTCCTGATATCCAGCCTAAACACCCCCTGAGTCACCTTCAGTCCATTCCCCTGGGTTCTGTCACTGATCACCAGAGGAGATTCATACCTGCCCTTCTGTTTCCAGTCATGAGGAAGCTGAAGACCACAGTGAGGTTTTCCCCTCAGACTCCTCTAGGCTGAACAGACCAAGTGATCTCAGCTGCTCCATGTATGCTTCCATTCCAGACTCTTTCCCATCTTTGTAGCCCTCCAGAAACTGAAAACTCCTTCACTGAGGGTAAATATTACTTAGCAACAATTAAAACATTAGAGCATTATCAAGCTCATTCACATTCCAAATCTAAACCACAGCACTGTACCAGCTATTAGCAAGAAAATTATCCCAGCTGAAATCAGGCACCCTGAAGCTGCACTCTTCCACACAGCCTTTCTGTACAAGAGGAAATTAAAAAAAAAAAAAAAACAAAACAAGAAGGAGTTAAAAAAACAAGGAGGAGTTAAAAAACCAAAGAGGAGTTACCCTTTAAAAATGAGCAACTGAAAATACTATACCAAATCTCATTTTCTGACAGTAGTTTGCTACCTCACCAAAAATAACAAACCTTCTCAGGTGATTATATCATAATATTCTTCTATGTACTATGTGCAGATTTACAAAATCAAAGATGGACATTTCTTAGTATTTATGTTTTAGAGGTTAGTTGTGAAGATGTCAGGTACTTCTGAACTGTTTTTATATGGAAAAATAACAGTACTTAGCATTTATATAACACAACATTGTGCACTCCTATAGTGCTTTGAAGTTATTACCTAATCAATCCTCTCTGTCCCTGTGCACCAAAGATCTATTCCTATACCCATTAGACCAATTGTCTACACCACAAGGAAACATGTACCCTTGAGATCTCTAAGCAGCTGAGCCACACACAAAAAGTTTGGATAAATTACAGATTAAATTCTTTGCTTAAGCAAGTGAATTTTGGGATGGGTAGCAGTGGTGTCAGACCATCACACCCGTCCCCTGCATTGCTCATGTGAGAAGAGCCAACAACCACCAACCAATTGAAATAGGAAGTGTAGCCTGTGAAGTAGGGTTAGAGGAGAATTTAGGATCCTGAGGGTGAAATCTTGTCAGTGCTCCTGTTTGGGATGGGTCTGTGAGACGTAAACACTGCTGATGAGAGTCCTTGTTGATGTGCAGCAAAACCACACTGGGGATTGTGCTGGCATGGAGGCAGTAATGATGTCAAAGCTGTGTGTGGAACTGTTTTATCCAGTGGGATGGAAGCAGACTGGCATACAGACTTTTCTCATTCTTGGTTAAAAACACAGATGGACCAAATACTAGAATTATACAATCATCAGTGGTGTAGGTTGGAAGGGACATTAAAGATCATGAAGTTCCAATCCCTCTGCCATGGACAAGGACACCTTTCACTAGTCCAGATTGCTCAAAACCCCATCCAACCTGGCTTTGAACACCTCCAGGGATGGGGCAGCCACAGCTATTCTGGGCAACCTATTCCAGTGCCTCACCACTTCCACAGTAAAGATTTTTTTCCTTATATCTAACCTAAACCTACTCTCTTTCATATTAAAGCCATTCACTCTCATCCCTTCACTACATGTCCTTGTAAAGCAAGCCCTTCTCCAGGTCTCTTGTAGCCCCTTTAGGCACTGGAAATTAGTTAATAGGTTTTCTGAGAGCCTTTCCTTCTGAAGAATGAATCCAGTCCAAAACTAAGCATCCCTGAACTTTCCAATAAAACCCATGTGTTTGGAACCCATTAAACTATTCAGCTTTTTTTTTTTTTTTATCTGACTTTTGCTAATGCTTTAGACTTTGAGTGTCTGGAGCTACATGTCTGATTTTATTCACTGAAGAAGACTAGAAAATAGGTTTTGAGGAAAATAAAATATGTTAGAGGATTTCAGTATAAAGGAGAGACTTGGTATCTTTCCCCCTTCATATTCCTGGTAAAAGACTTGCAATGACAACTTTGAATGTAAAAAAATAAAGTGACATCAATGCAAATGACCGTAAGGAAATATCCAAACCAGAGGCAAATGCATTCTTTAGTTAAGTTTCATGTACCTGAGTTGTCAAAACTGGCAAAGAGCAGGACTCAGATCCTGTTGTATGAGACTGTGAGAAAATTATAACTTTCTTCCATTCTCATTGTCTCTAAAGCATTTAGCTCTTCTGCCAGAGACTTTAAATGAAAGTTTTATATGTTTAGTTGTTACAGAATCACAGAATGGCTGAGGTTGGAAGGAACTTCTGAGGTCATCGATCCAATCACACTGCCCAAACAGGGACACCAGGAGCCAGGTGCCCAGTATCCTGTCCAGACAGTTTTGGAATATCTCCTAGGATGGAGATTCCATAAGCCCTCTGGGTCATTTCCAGTGCTCCATCACCCTTCAAGTGAAAAATAATTTCCTGATGTCCCGTTGGAACATCCTGTGTTTGTTCCCACTGCCCCCTGTGCTGTCCCATTTACTGGGCCCCACTGCAAAGAGTTTATATCCTCCTTGTGTCATGGCTATTACAGCCAAGATGGTCAGAGGATACGGGCAAAACAAGAATTAGAGGCAGCTATAATCTGTTTTATTAGGCCACTGGTATAGTTTAAACGAGAAATAACTTTTTGATAAATAAATTCTCCCAAAGGATTGAAATAGATCTTTGCAGGCAAATACAAAGTTGGCTGGCTGTTATTTACCCTCAGAGCACTCCAGTTTTATTCCCCATGGACTGCCTTGGAGCCTGACTTGAATAAAAGCAAAGCTACAAAGACTGACTTATATGTACAAATCTTGCCACGTTCCCCCTTGAGCAAGATGCCTGTTGGACTGTTACTAATGCAGAGCAGACAAATCGGGATGGAAGAGTGCCAAGTGTTCAATTCTTATTTTTGAAAAGTGCTCTACTTTTCATAATGGAAAAGTTTGACATATTTTCTAGTCCAGAGACAATAAGGCAAATCAACAGTCCTTCAAAAAAACTCAATTTTGAGCACCAGGACCCCGTATTTCTGCTTAACAAAAGCCTTGTGTCCTGCAACTGAAAGATATAAAATTTGTGTTATGAACTGCGATCTGTGAAGTTATTCCTGCTGTTGTCTTTGTAGAATGTAAGTTTAGATTCTAGATTTTTTGGTCAGATTAGAAACAATTCAGCACAATGCCACTGATTTCAACTGAGTTATACTGAATTGTATCAGTGTCACAGAGAATAATGTGACTCAAAGACTGCAAGAGTATCTTGTCATGAAAAGCTATAACTTGATTAGAAATAATCTTTTAGGAAGAGAAGGTCAAGGTAATTCAGATAAAAATGAGAAATTAAGTTTGTGTGTTTAGCTTAATAAAGGATTCAATTTTTCATTTATTCTTAAAAGATTAATTTAGAAATGAACCTGTATCATAAGTTTATGTAAGATATATTGAAGGATTTTTTGTTTGCTTTCTTTAACAATTAAAATAATGATTAAATTCTGCTATTATCCTGAATACCATTGGTTCAGGTGGTTTCAGTGATGATCTTGCTAAGAGAGAAATTTTGTGTCTGTAAATTACTGTGAGCT